>NW_024100883.1:0-300000 GCF_016161935.1 Mauremys reevesii | reverse complement strand
TTAAATACATACACACAAACGTACAGAGCAGCCAATTCCTCTCAGACTCAGCACAGAGCCCAGGAGTTCTCATCTCCCTTTGGGAAGGTCCCTTAATTACTGTTTACTTCTAAAGCTGGATAATTAGCACCGAAGTGGAGACATGCTTGTCCACAGTCTGTTTACATTCAGATACCCCTTGTCCTCTAGAGTCTGAGCGACCCCCCCCCCCCCGGGATTACACAGAGCTATATTATAAACTGTGCGCACAATGTGTCAGCTCTCGGCATCGGATGCCACTGCAGATGCTGGATTCAGAGAGGTGTTGGTCACAGATACCTGAGGGGGATTCCCAGGAAGGACACTTCCATCTCGTAATTCACAGGTCCCCATCTCTTGCTGAGGAGCTCACCCGATCGACAATTCTTCTGCATCGTGGGTATGGAGGGATAGAGAGTAAGTCTGTGGTCCTTTCTGCTCTGCACAGCCATGGAACATCCTTTGCCATAAGTGATGAATTTGCTAAATAATCACTGACCAAAATGTCACTGATTTCTGTGCCACCCTCTTTATCCCACCTGATGGATTCCAGCCCCACGGTGACTGAATTTTAGTGGCACAGTGAATCCTTCAGGATGAAAGATGTTAGTAGATGTGCAGTACAAGGCCAAATTCTGAGACAACGGCCCCAGACTCAGACTCAGGCCCCAGTGAGGCAAAACTCCCCTTGGAACAAGAACTGAGTACAGATGTCAGGAGCCAGCTGTGTGTTAATGCACAGACACTGTCACCCCCTCCACTTGCATATCAGGGCTCTGTCTATTAATGGGGCAGAGGGACAGGGGCTGTTACCTGACTTTTATCTGCTGCAAATCTTGGAGCTGCTGGGCTTCTCCCTAGAAAAATAATGAAAATTTTTCAATGTGGATAACACATATTTCTCCTAGCTTCATTCAAGAAGTTTGCTGAAATGTTATGCCTGAAACTTTTTAAAAAAACCCAACCACAATTCTTCTTGAAGCAGACACCCAACGTGTGATATTTCAGATCAAACTCCAAAAATTTGCAAATTTATAAGCAACTGGAAATGAGGTCTTCTAATTGAGGGTGTCAGACAGCCTTAACTACAGGTGATGCCACCAGCACCACATACAATGGTGAATCCATTTGTGAATCCCATTCTTCTATGCTCTTTGCTCCAATAATCTTGGTAGCAAGGAGTTCTACAGGCCAAATAGGAATTATGGTAACAATTACCTTTTCTCAATGTTATATGTTCAGACTTTTAATTTTAACTAAATGTTCCCTTGTTCATGTTATGAGACACATTAAATATAAATGCCTGATCTACTTTCTTTATCAATAGCTCCATAGGGGTTTAAGGTCAGAAGGGACCATTTGATCATCCAGTTCACTCTGTTACCTCTGGATTGAGCTGAAAGATGTGTTTGTGAGTAAGGCCTTGTCTACACTAGGATTTCACATCATAGAATGATAGAGCCATAGAGTTATAAGGGAACACAAAGGACAGGTAGTCTATCCCCCGACAAGATACAGGATTTGTTTTGTGTTAGTCATCTAAGACTGATGGCCATTCACACAACTTTGGAAAACCTCCACAGAAGGAGCTTCCATGATTTCCCTGGGAGTCTGTTCCATTGGCCTCCTGTAGTTAAAGTTAGGAAGATTTTCCTGAAATTTAATTTAAATCTGCTAGGCTGGAATTTGAACCCATTGCCTCTTGTCCTGCCTCTCTGTGGTAAGACAGAGAAACTTTCCTCCACCTTTTTATGGCAGTCTTCTCCTTTTCAGACTAAACTAGCCTATCTCGTTCATTTTTCCCTCATAGGTCATGTTTTCAAGCCCCCTAAGCATTCTTTTCTCCAATTTTTCCAGATCATTTTGAATGTTTATCTGATTCTCCAAAGACATGCAACCCCTCCCAACTTTTATTATCTGCAAACATAAGTGCACTCTCTGTGCCATGATCTAGGTTGTTGATGAAAACATTGAAAAGAACGGAACCCACAACTGATCCTTGCAGAAACCCACTTGTTAGGCTCTTCCCGCATCACTGTGAATCATTGATAACTACTCTCTGGGAGCGGTTATCCAGCCAGTTATGCACCCACCTTATAGTAGCTCCATCTAGGTTGTATTTCCCGAGTTTCCCAATGAAAAGGTTATGCGAGACTGTATCAAAGGCTGTACTAACGTCTTAATATACCACATCTACTGCTTCCCCACATCCACAGGGCTTGTTACCCTGTCACAGAAAGCTATCAGGTTGGTTTGACATGTTTTCTTCTTGATGAATCCATGCTGACTGTCACCTATCACTTCATTATCTTCTAGACGTTTGCAAATTTATTCCTTAATAAATTGCTACATTGTCTTACCTGGTACAGAAGTCAGGCACTATATGTGCTCTTTTCCAGTCTTCTGGAATCTCCCTCGTCTCCCATGACTTCTCAGAGATAATCGCTAATGGCTCAGATCCTTCCTCAGTCAGCTCCTTCAGAGTATTCTAGGATGCATTTCATTCCACTCTCATGACTTGAAGACATTTAACTTGTCCAAGTAACTTTTAACTTTCTCATTTCCTATTTTAGCACCTGAACCTACCCCATTTTCACTGGAATTCTCTATGTTGGGTGTCCAAACATCACTAACTGTCTTGGTGAAAACTGAAACAAATAAGTCATAAGAACATAAGAACAGCCGTACTGGGTCAGACCAAAGGTCCCTCTAGCCCAGTCTCCTGTCTTCCGACAGTGGCCAACACCAGGTGCCCCAGAGGAAATGAACAGAACAGGTAATCATTAAGTTATCCATCCTCTATTGCCCATTCCCAGCTTCTGGCAAACAGAGGCTAGGGACACCATCCCTGCCCATCCTGGCTAATAGCCATTGCTGGACCTCATAGACTCATAGACTTTAAGGTCAGAAGGGACCATTAGGATCATCTAGTCTGACCTCCTGCACAATGCAGGCCACAGAATCTCACCATCCTCCATGAATTTATCTAGCCTTTTTGAACCCTGTTATAGCCTTGGCCTTCACATCATCCTCTGGCAAAGATTTCCAAAGGTTGACTGTGCGTTGTGTGAAAACAACCATTGCTACCACTGCTGGTGGTAAATCACTTTTGGCTTAGTACAGACGGGCCCAAGGCGGTTGCCCAACTGTAAAAACAAAACAAAACCAAAGACTTGTACTCTAATTTTCACCAAGACACATCCATACTGTTCCAGAGGCTTATTTACCATTCCTACATCGACAAATATACAAATACAAAACAGAATAAAAGTGGTACTCAGAGAGGACACCAACCCACGGAGATTGTTTTAGAAAACATGCAAAACAGGTTTATAGCCTAATGAAATTGGAAAAAAACAAATGCCTATTTAGGAATGTCGGAGTTTTAATTTTTGCAGGTTATTATAGTTTATCCTGACACAGCAAGAACAAAGATGTTTGAAATCTTTGAAATACAAATGAAACTCGCTGAGGTAGTGTTTTTAGTTCTCAGATACTGTTTCATTAGACACACACAACTTCTCCTTACAACTGTTATACTATGCAACCCCAACAAGAAATAGCCACCGCTTCATTCTGAAAAGCAGCACAAGTAATCCAGTCACAATGCAACTCACAATGTTTAGATAATTCATATTGACACGGCCCAGCTGTATTTATCATTGTGTTAAAATAAAATTGCTAAATATATTCTTTATAGTTGCTTCCAAATATTGCATAAAACAAAACTGTTTAAAACTCAGAGGGTTAGCCGTGTTAGTCTGTACCTGTAAAAGCAGCAAAGAATCCTGTGGCACCTTATAGACTAACAGACGTTTTGGAGCATGAGTTTTCGTGGGTGAATACCCACTTCGTCGGATGCAGTCATTTCTCTTGACTTGCATCCGACGAAGTGGGTATTCACCCACGAAAGCTCATGCTGCAAAACATCTGTTAGTCTATAAGGTGCCACAGGATTCTTTGCTGTTTAAAACTGTCCCATTACCAGTTCCTGCATTCCCTTCGCACACTATTTGACAATGAGAACAGACTGCTTACTGTACACTAAGCCCGAACAACCAAAGAATTACAACTACCAAACTGTTCAAGGAAAATAAAAGAGCAGACTTGTATTATAACTTATGTTTGCTACCAAACAGTTATTGCAATAGGCACTTCATTCAGTTGCTTTCTTTTTCAAATGTTAGGGACTAAAATTCATACTGTCATTAAACATCTCTGCCATTTCCACTTCTCTTGTTTTTGTTTTTCCCTCTTCATTTAGTAACGGACCTACCCTGTCCTTGCTCTTCCGCTTGCTCTTAAGGTATTTGTGGAATGTTTTCTTGTTACCCTTTTGTCTCTACTTATTTTGATCTTTTGTGCTTTGGCTTTTCTAATTTTGCCCCTACATACATGTGTTATTTGCTAATATTTCTTCTTTGTAATGTGACCTTGTTTTCACTTTTTTTAGGATCCTTTTTCGATTTTTAGATCAGTCAAGATCTCCTGGTTAAGCCATGGTGGTCTCTTGCCAGACATCCTCTCTTTCCTATGCAGGGGGATAGTTTGCTCTTGTGCCCTTAATAGTGTGTCTCTGAAAAAAACACCTGTCTTCTATTGTGTTTCCCCTTAGACTTGCTTCCAATGAGATCTTACCTACCAACTCCCTGAGTTTGCTCAAGTCTGCCTTCCTGAAATCCATTGTCTTTATTTTGCTGTTCTCCCTCCTACCATTCCTTAGAATCATAAACTCTATCATTCCATGGTCACTTTCCCCCAAGTTGCCTTCCACTTTCAAATTCTCAACCAGTTCCTCCTTATATGTCAAAATCAAGTCTAGAACAGCCTCTCTCCAAGTAGGTTTCTCCAGCTTCTGGAACAAAAAAATCTCTACAATACACTCCAAAAACTTATTGGATAATCTGTGCCCTGGTGTAGACAGCATGAGATGAATTCTTCTATTGACCTTGTGTGACATTATTGATATAAATGGGAAACATATAGAACATGGGTTGCAACCAAGGTCCTGTGGTGGCACCAAATCCTAAGTAAAGGGGGTCATATAAGGTGTCTAAGACCCAGTTCTGGGTTGCTGGTTATGATTATGCTGTCTGTATGCCTGTGTATCATTTTGTAGTTGAAGTTATAAGTATTGGCTCTGTACTGTCTGTATTTTGTATTATGCTCTGCCTCTGGGAAGTGTCCCAGACAAGCTGATGTCAGCCCTGCATAGCTGGCTTGATGGCCCATTAAGGGCCATCAGCTACACAATTGACCCATGGAGAGAAGGCAGATACGCCTTGTAACTCAGCAAGGTATGCAGAGACTTGTCCATGTGACTGTAGACTCCATTTTGCTGGGATTTTCCACAGTAAGAACAAAGAGATTCTTACACCTGGAAAAGCCTATATAAGGCTGATGCATCATCTCCATCTGGTCTTCAATCCTGCTTCTGACCTCTGGAAGGACTTTGCTACAAACTGAAGTTCTGCACGAAGGACTGTTGACCCATCCCAGCGGGGGATGTTCCAGAGACTTAATCTGAACCTGCAGTTTACTCCAGCACTGCTGCAAGCCTGAACTAAGAACTTTGCCATTACTGTATGTAATTGATTCCGTTTAACCAGTTCTACCTCTGTTCTCTACCTTTTCCCCTTTGTAAATAAACCTTTAGATTTTAGATTCTAAAGGATTGGCAACAGCGTGATTTGTGGGTAAGATCTGATGTGTAGATTGACCTGGGTCTGGGGCTTGGTCCTTTGGGATTGAGAGAACCTTTTTCTTTTATTGGGGTGTTGGTTTTCATAACCATTTATCTCCAGGACGAGTGCACTGGTGGTGATACTGGGAGACTGGAGTGTCTAAGGAAATTGCTTGTGTGACTTGTGGTTAGCCAGTGGGGTGAGACCAAAGTCCTTTTGTCTGTTTGGTTTGGTTTGCCTTAGAGGTGGAAAAACCCCAGCCTAGGGCTGTAACTGCCCTGTTTGAGCAATTGGTCCTGATTTGGCACTCTCAGTTGGGTCCCGCCAGAATCGCTCCGTCAAAGTGGCGTAGTCGGCAGGATCCACAGAACCAGGTCAATTAAGCTTTGGGTCAGAACCCCACGCTATCCAAATTTTAACTTTGGGATTGAGAGTTTGGTTGGTTAAAGATCAGTTACCATGAGACAGAAAGCATCAGGAAAAGCAAGGAAACTTCAAGCCTTGAGAGACAGCCTGCAGTTTAATTATGAGCAAGAACTGGCAAAAATTCGAATGGAAGAGAAGCAAGTCTTGGCCCAGCTGGAGAAAGAGGCGGCCGAGAGAAAGAGAGAGGCGGCCGAGAGAAAGAGAGAGGCGGCCGAGAGAAAGAGAGAGGCTGCTAAGAGAGAAGAAAAAGCTCATAAGGGACGTCTGGAGCTGCTGGCTGCTGAGGAGGAGACTCACAAGATGCAACAAGAAACTGCTAGACTCCAGCTCCAAGTCAAAAAAGCAATGGAAGAACGGCAGAGACTGTATCCTCTGGAAAATCCAGTTTATAACTGTGTTGATATGTGGTATTACTCTGGGCAGTTCTCTGTGTTTAACCCGTTTTGCTATGGCTATGGAGAGGGGGATTCTAACCTGGTGGGAAATAGCTGTTTGTCTGTGCAAATAAGCAGTGTGTCTGGGAATGAAGTTTCTGAATGTCTGCCTGATGTCTCAGAAGGAAATCTGGAGTTAGATCAAGAGCAGAAAGATCTCATTGGGGAGGAAAATGTTTCTCAGGTTAAATCCCTAACTGAGGAAGGAGAGGGTAAATTTGTAATGGGTAATGGATTGGTGGCTAGTGCAGCTTGTAGAAGTAAACCTGAAATGGGTAACTGTGATTTGCTAAAAGTAGCTCAGTGTAGTGAAAAGAGCAGCAGCTTATCTGTTGGGAGAGGCAATGTGCCTGGTAGGGAAAGTTTGGAGGAGCCTAGGCAGCCTTGTGAGCTGATGGCTTTGTCTAATCAGCAGTTTGGGAAGGGAGGGATAGTGGAAGATGAGTGTCCATATCCCTTACCTGTTTCCTGTGTGGAGAAATGTGACAGTGGAGGGAATGTGCCTGTCTCTGTCAGGGGTATTGACTTGCCTATGAAGGAAGCTACCCCAGTCTCCAAGCAGTTGTCTGTGAACAGCCCTGTGTGCTGGGACAAGGGAAGTGAAATCCCAAGCTGTGTGTCTGGTAAAGGAGAATGTGTCTCCGGCTTTTCTGTGTCTGTGAAGCAGACAGAAGGGGCCTTCCAGCCTGTGATGGTTGAGGGTGAGTCAGTTGTCTCGGAGTCGGTTGTAAATACAGCTAAAGCCCAGGAAGGGAATAGTCCTGAGTTTGTGTCTGCTGGGGAGGATGGCACTGTGACTAGGTTGCATCCAGTTAGTGTCATAGCAAGGTCCCAGAGACCAGACAGTTCTGGTGCTAGTAGTTTGCCAGTTGCTAATGTGTGGTTGGAAAAGGGTGCAGCAACTCTGTCTGATCAGGGTGATACCCTAGCCAGGGCACAGGGAGAGCATGAAGGTGATTTAATTGTGTTACCTACTGACAGTTTGACAACTTGTAGCAAGAAGGAAAAGATTCCTGAACTTGTTCATGGCCAAGGGAAGGAGACTGCTTCTGACCTGTTATCTAGAAAGTCTGTAGGTGTGCCTAAAAGGGGATTGTGTAGAAATCCGCCTGTTGCGCCTGAGGTGATTCTAAATGTAAGTGAGACCCAGAAAGCGGCTGTGGTTGCGCAGGAAAGTGTTCCTTTAGAGCAAGCCCTAGGTGAAGCGGGGAAGGGCAGAATTTCTGAGAGGGGTGAATTGCTGCTTAGAGAAGCTCCTAGGGAAAGGAATCCTCAAGGTAGCCTGTGCAAGCAGTTTACTGCAACTGAAGGGTGTAAAAGTGATTTAATCAAGAAAGTTTCAGTTCCTAACAGCCAGAAATTTTCTGTTGTGAATGGATCCACTGACTTTCCTTTTGAGAGATCCAGTGTGGGCAGCTTTGAAAAGGTCTCAGGTGGAGTAGAAACTGTTAAGGAAGTTGAGCAGCCCTATAACCACCTGGCTGTGTGTGGCCAGCTTTTTGGGGAGACAATGCTGTTGGGACAGGAATGTCTCCATGCTGAATCGGTAAGTGAGCAGTCTGTGCTTCAGGGTATGAGGACAGATTCAGTTACTGGTGTTTCAAAGCAGAACAGTTTTATGGCTGAATGCTTGAGGAGGCAGGGGAGAGCAAGCCAGCTCTCACCCTCAGACCCTTTGAATTGGTGTGGTATCTCTGTAAGACAAAGTCCAGCCTTGGAATCCATAGCAGCTAAGGAGTTAAAAGCTAGTGTCTGTGTTGATGCGAATTACTTGGCTGGCAGGGAGAAGAAAGACTTGGTAATAGCTGTTAGCACAGAGGGCCCACCCCATCAGCCAGTGAATTCTGTTAAGCAAGATAAATCAGGGTTTAATCCTGCAGGACAAGGAGGAAAGAGAGAACTGAATTTTGCAAAGGGAAGCCACAGGTTAACCCTAAAATGCCCAAACTCCAATGGTATTGAGCCAAGGGTGTGGCATGACAAACATGTTTGTAAATGGACACTTGCAATCAATTTGTTGTTGTTGCTAATGCTAAATTTTGTAACTAATGTGTTGCTATTGCCAAGAACTGTAAAAATGTACAATGTGCCTAATCTTTTGGAAAATCCCTTGAACATGTTGAAAGGAATACATGAAAACACACTTTATGTTAAAGGGCCTTGCTATACTGATGTTTCACAGTTAATGCCTGTAAACAGTGTTGGAACTTTTCACAGGGGAAAATACATTCCAGACCTGATGGGCTGTATGAAAGGGGAAACTGGGGCACACTACCATATTGCTTTCATGGCTAAATGCCAAGAGTCCTGTACTATGAACAACATCAATATCTACATTGGTTTAATGTTAATTGGGTTCAAAACATTGGCCAAAGCTGGTATGGATAAAGTAGCTGTTTTCGTTAGCTCATGGCAAGATCACATGAAACATACGGGAACCATGCTGCAAAAGCTAACCAAGTTATACCCTAAGTTTGTAAAGAGATTCATTCATGTTATTGAACATGACTTTGATAAACCATTTCGGTTATACACTGGTACGGCCTCTAGCCCAACACTAGCTGTAGTGAGACAGACCCAAGGAAAGGGGCCTCTTGGGATGCAGTCAGTGATGTTTTGTCATCCCTTCCTGCATCAATTTTGCGTTGGGGGTGTGACGTTATTGATATAAATGGGAACCATATAGAACATGGGTTGCAACCAAGGTCCTGTGGTGGCACCAAATCCTAAGTAAAGGGGGTCATATAAGGTGTCTAAGACCCAGTTCTGGGTTGCTGGTTATGATTATGCTGTCTGTATGCCTGTGTATCATTTTGTAGTTGAAGTTATAAGTATTGGCTCTGTACTGTCTGTATTTTGTATTATGCTCTGCCTCTGGGAAGTGTCCCAGACAAGCTGATGTCAGCCCTGCATAGCTGGCTTGATGGCCCATTAAGGGCCATCAGCTACACAATTGACCCATGGAGAGAAGGCAGACACGCCTTGTGACTCAGCAAGGTATGCAGAGACTTGTCCATGTGACTGTAGACTCCATTTTGCTGGGATTTTCCACAGTAAGAACAAAGAGATTCTTACACCTGGAAAAGCCTATATAAGGCTGATGCATCATCTCCATCTGGTCTTCAATCCTGCTTCTGACCTCTGGAAGGACTTTGCTACAAACTGAAGCTCTGCACGAAGGACTGTTGACCCATCCCAGCGGGGGATGTTCCAGAGACTTAATCTGAACCTGCAGTTTACTCCAGCACTGCTGCAAGCCTGAACTAAGAACTTTGCCATTACTGTATGTAATTGATTCCATTTAACCAATTCTACCGCTGTTCTCTACCTTTTTCCCTTTGTAAATAAACCTTTAGATTTTAGATTCTAAAGGATTGGCAACAGCGTGATTTGTGGGTAAGATCTGATGTGTAGATTGACCTGGGTCTGGGGCTTGGTCCTTTGGGATCGAGGGAACCTTTTTCTTTTATTGGGGTGTTGGTTTTCATAACCATTCATCCCCAGGACGAGTGCACTGGTGGTGATACTGGGAGACTGGAGTGTCTAAGGAAATTGCTTGTGTGACTTGTGGTTAGCCAGTGGGGTGAGACCAAAGTCCTTTTGTCTGGCTGGTTTGGTTTGCCTTAGAGGTGGAAAAACCCCAGCCTAGGGCTGTAACTGCCTTGTTTGAGCAATTGGTCCTGATTTGGCACTCTCAGTTGGGTCCCGCCAGAATCGCTCCGTCACACCTTGCTACCACCTCTTGGGGATTACCTGTGCTGAGGGGAGAACCCTTCCATCTGTGTAAGTAGTGTCTATATTGAAGTGCTATGGCAGCAACGCTGTAGCATTTTAAGTGTAAACAACCTCTCAAGCAGATCTTCCAGAAAAACATCCAGTCTGGATCTGCCAACATGGGGAATTGGAGAATCCAACACTTCCCTTCTCAGTGTGTCCCAATCGTTAATCACCCTCAGTGCTAAATATTTGGCCCTAATTTCAAGCTGGAATTTACCTGGCTTCAGCTTCCAGCCCTTTGGTCTTGATCAGCCTTTCTCCAGTAGATTACAGATCCAATTAATACCCATGATTTTCTCCCCATGAAAGTCTCCGCTTGATCATCTTTTTGACAAGTTACTTTTTCATAATCTTTTTGATAAGCCTGCATCCGACGAAGTGGGTATTCACCCACGAAAGCTCATGCTCCAAAACGTCTGTTAGTCTATAAGGTGCCACAGGATTCTTTGCTGCTTTTACAGATCCAGACTAATAGGGCTCCCCCTCTGATACTTGATAAGTTAAGAGATCTATACCTTCAAGTCTAACAATCCATCATTTTCTCTATCCTCCAATCACTTTTGTGGCTCTTTTCTGCACCGTCTCCAAGTTTTCAATATCTTTTTTCAAATGTGGACCCCAGAACTGGATGCAGTTTGTTTCACCAATCCATGTGCAGAGGTAAAATCCTTCCCCTGCTCCAACTCACCAACTCAGTATTTTCCACTACTAAAGCAAATGCTTCTGAGAAATCAAGGTTTGTTGCATCAGCATTGTTCGCTTGATCCACCAACTGTGTACCCTTGATCAACCAATGTGAACTCTCAGAAAAGGATGAAATCAGGTTTATTTGACAAGACCTGTTTTGCATAAACCCTATTGGTGACTGGCATTACATACATTTCTTGACTTTTTTAAACTAATCCCATACCAGCTTTTCCATTTTTTCTTAACCTTGTCAATTTCTCATTAAAAAATCCTTTTATATTTTAATATTTTACAATTAACACAGGAATTGACAGAAATCCTTTTGAGGATTTCTCTTGTTCTTAATATATTTAATAAATTCCTTTTTGTGATTCACAGCCCTGCAAACATGGAGTTTTCCCTGGTGTCTTAATGGTCTTTATCAATTTTCTTAACTTCTGATTTCTATTGCTGGCCAGCTATTTTCCCTTTTTCCTCTTTCTTACATATTGCTTCCCTCCCTCTAATTGTTGCCTTCACTTTACCACTAAACGGAGTTTTTACCCAACGTTGTTCACTTTGTTGACTCTGGAATTGTGAGTTTTCTGATATCTAATAAAACATTATGAAAGAATTACCAATATTCATTCATATTTTTTTGTCTAAATTTTTCCTCCCAATCAGTTTTGCTAATAATTTTCCTCATCTTTAGGAAATTAGTCCTCTTGGAGCACTAAGTGTCTATCGATAGTACGGGTTGGGAACTGTCCATTTGACTGTAAATCAGTTTCATTTTTTTATTTTCCTCTCCTATATCATATGTCCTCATCTTTGTCCCTTGTATAAACTAAAGAGTCCCAGACTTTTCTATCCTTAATAGAGACTGGGTGACCAAACTGAGCACATTCCTGAACAAGTTAAGCTCCATCCCATATCTTAATGATCTGAACATTGTTTTGTTTTGTCCACTGCTGCGAATGAGCAGGTGTTTCTCCTGAGCTGCTATCAATGGCGTCCAGGTCTTTCCCCTGAGGTATGTTCTAGTTGGGATGTTTCTCCCAGCACATGTCATCCCAAAAGTCTGTTTCTTTCCCCTCTCTGATTTCGGGCAACTGGATGAATGGGTAACTCCTTTCAGAATGGACTCCCTATCCTGGCTCTCATTGCTTTAAGGAACAATGATGGATAACCAGTATCCACACTTGTGTTTCCTGCTGGTGCCTCTTAAGGTTCCCCCACCACAAAGTGTAGGAATTATTAATTCATGGAGCACAACAAAATATGGAATTGGATTTAGTAGGGTCATTGTTCATAGTTATTCTCTTTGAATAATGAAAATGTAATGTTTCAGTGTGTAAAGAGAGATCAATCTGCTTCTCCCATGAGAACAGTCTCCACTACTGCATGCAGTGTCTCATATTAACGTTGTCTCTTCATGCAGGCATTTCTACTGCGACTATCACCCGAGATCCTGGGAACACACAGGAAGTCAGGGGAGCATACGGTAAATGCAGAAGACACCCTTATGCCTCAGAGTTGGACACTTTCTCCCCTACACCATGTCAGATTCTAACACAACCGACTTCACCAACCCCTCCACCTTCATCCTGCTGGGCATTCCTGGCCTGGAGGAAGCCCGTGTCTGGATCTCCATCCCCTTCTGTGCTGTGTACATCATAGCCGTGTTGGGGAACTTCACCATCCTGTTCATCGTGAAGAGGGAGCCGAGCCTCCATGTGCCCATGTACTATTTCCTCTGCATGCTGGCTGTCACTGACCTGGTCCTGTCTACATCCACACTGCCCAAAATGCTGAGCATCTTCTGGTTCAATTCCAGGGAGATCAGTTTCAGTGCCTGCCTCACCCAGATGTACTTTGTTCACTCCCTCTCAGGGATGGAGTCTGGAATCCTCGTGGCCATGGCTCTGGATCGCTATGTGGCCATCTGCCATCCCCTGAGACATTCCACCATCCTGACAAACTCTGTTGTGGCCAAGATAGGCCTGGCCGTGGTGCTGCGCAGTGGCATACTCGCATTACCCTATCCCTTCCTGGCGAGACAGTGGCCATATTGCAGAACCAACATCATCCCCCAATCCTACTGTGGGCAGATGGCTGTGGTGAACCTGGCCTGCGCTGACATCCGCGTCAATAGTTACTATGGCCTGTTTGATCTTCTCTCTGTAATCGGAATGGATGCATTTTTCATCGCCGTGTCCTATACTCTGATCCTCCGGTGTCGGATTGTTTTGCATAAGAGTGTGGGAAACTGACATGCAAGTCTCAAGGATGAGGCTCGTTCTTATCTGCTGGGAGGCAATAACAGGATAATAAATTAAAGGGTTGGCCAGGATGTTAAATAGCCAATGAAGTTATAGCTGTGCTTGTCTGTACCTTATTAACCAATTAGCAATTGCTTGATTGCCTGTATTAATTGTATAAATGAAATATGCTGGAGAGAAATAAATGACTTAGCTGCCAATCATACTGACTGAAGAGCTTTGTTCATGCCCGCTTGAGAGGCACCGAGACGCAACAAATGGTGACCCCGACGTGATTCGTATTGAATCATGATAGTGTCGGGAGCCTGAGCCCAGAGGCGAACGGCCAGGAGCCTGAGCCCAGAGGCGGGGAGTGCCTATCCGACGTGATTCGTATCGAATGCTGAAAGTGTCGGTGGCCTAGTCTCGGTGGCCTGTTCCAGGCGGAAGAGCCGCGGCGGGGAGTGCTGGAGAAGGGCCGGCCCCCGGGCGTCCAAAGGAGAGGCGCATCTGAGCTCAGAGGTGAGCGGCTAATATGGGAACCGCTGCATCAGCGGAAGAAAAGATAACACAGAAGCCTTTATTGCACATTATGAAGCGGCAGGGAGAAAGGCTCCCCTCTGATATGTTATCCCGCCCGCTGCGGTGGGGACACAGAAGGGGACTTTTCGTTAAACCAAATACAGTCTTTGATAAAACTGTTTGGGAGCGGCTACGCTCCGAGCTTTGGGAGTCGGTGACTCAGGGCGATAAGGAAGCTTTCTCCCTGAGTCAAGTATGGAGTAAAACAAGGAAGAAAATACAGAAGCCTTTATTGCACATTATGAACCGACAGGGGGAAAAGATTTCCCCTGCTGCACTGATTTACTTATTAAGAAGAGAGGGGGAGTTGGGGAGGCTCCTCCTGACCGGCCTTCGGGCACAGGACGAGGAGGTGCTCCGCTGGAAGCGAGCCCTGGACGGGAAAACTTTGGAGTGCACGGCGCAGGCAGAGGCTCGTGCCGTGGCCCCGGAGGTCGTTTGGACCTACAAGCAAGTAAGTTGTTTTGGCAGGAGCCCGGAGAAGGCGTCCCACGCTGGCTGGTCTGAGCCTGGGACAGTGCCGGGAAAACCGTTGTGCTTCTCCGGTATGAGCAGCAACAACTGGGTGTTCTGACACAGGATTTACAGTTTAAAAGAAGCCAAGCAGGGAAAGTAAAAGAACAGCATGAGTTAATCGAAGACAGCTCATTTTTTTTTTCTTTTGGCCCCGGTCAAGGACATATTGCTCACAGCTCACACTAATGAGAGCTGAAAAACCGCCCAAAAAAGCTAATGAAAGCTGCAAAATCCTGCCAGGCACTAACGGACTGTGTTAGCTGTCTCCTTTTACAGGTATGGAAGAGCTGCCCAAAGATCCTAGCAGCCCTGCCATTTTTGCAACCAGGAGACTGACTGCTGGGACCCATGATTTTATTGCAAAAGACCCCTTCACATCAGAAGAATTTTTCTACTGATGATTGGCCTAATTATTTTTTAGTTCCATTGTGCTTTTAAATAGCAGGAAAAAAGGACAAGGTAACGTGCTGGCTAATCTTTCCCTTGTCCGCTGCAGCCCCCACGTCCTGATTATTTCCCCCGTAGAAGCTGAACCACGACGGTGGTGGAAAAGAAGAAAAAACACTCACGTTGTTGATATTGCCAAAGTCCAGAAATTCCTGACTAAAAGGACATTGAGAACTGACCCTGGTGAAGAAACAAAGAATTGTACACTGGCAGGAAGAAATTTGGGACTCCTGCTGAGAAATGTGATGTTAATTGGATTTTGGGATTTATTCTACAGGCTGCGCCCTGTGTTTTGGATAAATTTTTTAGCATATATTGCCCTCCCTAATTGGATTGTAATGATATTACCCCCCCCATTACTAACCCCGGGTTTTTAGAGTTTGATTGTCTTTTGTTTTTAAAGTTTGAGAAAACTCAGCCAAAGGGTTTGTTGAGTATTCTCAAGGGGGGAGTTGTGTGTTATTTAGGCATAAATTTAGGTAATTTGGGAGAATGGCTTTGAATTTATGTGACCCAAAATACCTTTATGTAAAGTGCTTTGGATCGGGCCCAGGCAGGCACGCAATAGATAGAGAACTTGAAGAGGAAAAAAGGATCGGGCCCAGGCGGCGGGCAACAGACAACAAGCTTGGAAAACTGGTTGATAACCTTGAGGGTGTAGTTGATAGAAAAGGTAATTAACTACAAGCGAGTAATGTTAGGCAGAGTAAAAAGTTAACTCTGTGGTTGCTAAAGGGAATAATAGCTGAATTTTGTAAAAATGCTGAGAGAGAAAAGTTTTTGGTGTTTTGAAATTTTTGTAAATACATGTAGGCAAAGAAATTAGTTTGTAATTGTTTGGCTATGAATAATTTTGTTGCATTAGCTGAAGAATGTATATTGTGCTATGTAATTGTAATTGTATTAGGCTACGGGCATATAAGTGGTGATTTTTTTTTGTGTTTAAAAGTAGAAGTTAATAGTAAGAACCCTTAAGCTGTGAATAGCTTTGAATTCAGAAGTAAGTTAGGATGCAATTGTATTACTGTAAATGATTTAATTGATGATGTAATTTTTCTTTTTTTGCCTGATGGTATTAAGGGTATTTGTATATTGTATGTGATGATTGCTTGCCCAGTAGGGGTAGTTTTGTTTTGTTTTTTAGATATTAAGAAAATTGGTGTTAGCTGTATAGCATTTTTATGTACCATGCATTTATTTATGGAGTTAAATTTATGTTATGTGTCTTATGTTTTGTTTTGTGGTGTTTATTTGTTTGTTTTTCTGGCCAGAATTGTCTTTTGCGTTTTATGTGGTTTATGTTGTGTTTTTTCTAGGACCCCCCACTCCCTCAGTGTCAGTTTGATCGCCTGACATCTGAGGGATGATTTGGTAATAGAAGTTTGACACAAGTTGGTGTGCTATAGAGAAGGGGGGAATCCTGTAGAATTTACACCATTTATTTGTTGTGTATTTATGTTTGTTTTGTTTGATGTTGTTGGTGTTGTATGTTATGAATTGCATGGTTATGGATAAGCCTTATAGATTGAGGAAGTATTATTTGGTTTTTAGTTTTGTTTTGCTTAATGGGTTATTGTTAATTTTTTTTTTTATTATGAGAAAAGGGGGGAAGTGTCGGATTGTTTTGCATAAGAGTGTGGGAAACTGACATGCAAGTCTCAAGGATGAGGCTCGTTCTTATCTGCTGGGAGGCAATAACAGGATAATAAATTAAAGGGTTGGCCAGGATGTTAAATAGCCAATGAAGTTATAGCTGTGCTTGTCTGTACCTTATTAACCAATTAGCAATTGCTTGATTGCCTGTATTAATTGTATAAATGAAATATGCTGGAGAGAAATAAATGACTTAGCTGCCAATCATACTGACTGAAGAGCTTTGTTCATGCCCGCTTGAGAGGCACCGAGACGCAACACTCCGGGCCATCTTCCGCCTCCCCACAAAGGATGCCCGGCTCAAAACTTTTGGGACCTGCATCTCTCATCTTTGTGCCATTTCAGCTTTGTACATCCCAGATTTATTCTCCTCTCTCATGCTGCGGTTTGGTCACAATGTGCCACTGTATGTCCTCATTCTCATTAACTGTGTGTACCACCTCGTTCCCCCTGTGCTGCACCCCATCATTTATGGGGTGAGAACCAAACAGATCCGGGGCAGGCTGCTCCAGCTCTTTACTCATAAAAAGATCTAAATGTTTCCTCCTTGTGCTCTGGCTCTCAGATTGAGCTCTGTGCAGAGCTGGCTGGTGCATGGTGCTGGGGCCTCTTCCTTGAATCACTTCCTGGACAGACAGAGAGACATTAAACCCTTCCCTGTCCTTGCTGTGCTGTGTCAATGTGATGAACTGGGGAGTCAGTCTGTGTACACTACACTGGGTGGCCACCTTTCTAATTGCTGGTAGATGGTTCCCTGAAATTGGAATCTTGCCCCATCTCTTCTGTTAAGTCTCGACCCTGCTGTGTGTCTTCTCCCCAAGGCCCTGCCCCTGTCGCTTGTTCCTGTCTTCCCCTCCCCTTGTCAGCTATGACCCAGTCATCTCTAAAACCAATGTGTTGTCACATCTTATGGCAAGTCACGTAAGGGGCACTGGTTAATGTTGATTCATAATTTGTTACCAACTCAGTGCAGAGAGAGACCCCGTCAGGACTCCTGGGATCTATCTGAGCTCTGGGAGGGGAGTGGGGTATAGTGTTTTACTGCAGGACGCAGATACATCTTGGTCTAAATGAGGAGATCAGAATGGCCATTGTCAAGGTGTTACCCCCACTCTGAACTTTAGGGTACAGATGTGGGGACCTGTATGAGATAACCCCTAAGTTTATTTACCAGCAAGCTGCCACCACCAAGTGTGTTCCAAATCTTAGGGGAGAGCCACTTGGAACTCTGCCTTCCCCCAAATTATTTCCTCAGTTTTTATCCCCCTTTTCCTGGCAGGATTGAGACTGATTCACCTCCCGCCAATTCCTGGTGATCTCAGATCCAAAAAACCCTTGGATCTTAAAACAAGGAAAAATCAATCAGGTTCTTAACAGAGAACTTTTAATTAGAGAAAAAGGGTGAAAGGAATACCTCTGTGAGATTAGCATGCAAACTACTGCCACAGACAACAGATTCAACCCACAGAGGATGTCCCTCTGGGCAAAAACCTTAGTTACACAAAGAAACCCAATTTGATTCCCCCTCTATCCAAAATGAAGTCACAAAAGAAAATAAACATAATTTAATACATTCCTTTTTTAAACACGTATGACTTTTAAGAAATATTAGATGGTTGACCCTTTACTCCGGCACAAACTTTTCTGAACAGACAAAGACTGATTTCCCTCCTCCCTCTTGGAAAACATCTTGTCTCCCCATTGGCTCCTCTGGTCAGGTGTCAGCTAGGCTAGGTGAACTTCTTAACCCTTTAAAGGTAAAAGAGGCATTAACCCTGGACTGTCTGTTGATGACAGCCATACTGGGTAAAACCAAGGATCCATGTAGCCCAGTAGCCTGTGTTCTGAGAGTGCCCAGTGTCAGGTGCTTCAGAGGGAATGAACAGAACATGCCAATCCTCATCTGATTCACATGGAGCAGCTCGGCCGAAGGGGCAGAAGACCTGAGCCCAGGCTGCCTCAGCTTCATCTGGCAGGAGTTCAAGCCTCCAACCCCAGTAGGAGCTGTGGGGGGAGGAGAAGAGCCCAGGCTGCCTGGCTGCAGCAGCGGAAGAAGCCCTCAGTTCAGGCTGCCCCCAGCCCTAGCCACAGCCACAGAGCAGAGGCAGGAGCTGTGGGGGGAAGGGAGGATGAAGCCCTACTCATTTTTGTCCTCTCCATCTTCCATGCTGCTGCCATCCAGGAGTTGTCTCATTTCCCCTGTCTTTGGGCAAACCTCAGGGGGGGTCTTTTTTGTCTCCCCTCCCTGACCCTTTAGGAGCTGCTCTCTTCCCTGCAGCTCCCTTTCCCTTTCTGGAGATAGAGATGGGTTGCGCGGCACCTCCGGTACAGACACCAAACTGGTGGTTTGCTCTCTCTTTCATAGATGCATAGATTCATAGACTCTAGGACTGGAAGAGACCTCGAGAGGTCATCAAATCCAGTCCGCTGCCCTCATGGCAGGACCAAATACTGTCTAGACCATCCCTGATAGACATTTATCTAACCTACTCTTAAATATCTCCAGAGATGGAGATTCCACAACCTCCCTAGGCAATTTATTTCAGTGTTTAACCACCCTGAGAGTTAGGAACTTTTTCCTAATGTCCAACCTAAACCCCCGTTGCTGCAGTTTAAGCCCATTTCTTCTTGTTCTATCCTTAGAGGCTAAGGTGAACCAGTTTTCTCCCTCCTCCTGATGACACCCTTTTAGATACCTGAAAACTGCTATCTTTGCCCATCTCCATGGGCCACAGGGTCATAACAGGTCCTTGACACCATCCCCCACTGTGCTGCTGGATGAGCCTCATTGATTTCTGGTGGACACCTGTGATTTCATGGGTAAGGTGAAACCCCCTCTCCAGCATTGGGGAGACTTCAATCTCGTCTTCTGGGCCACGAGAGCTGTTTTGGAGGAGTGGAAGGGAACCAGGAGGCAGGACATCCTGGTCTACCAGTGGGCCCACAACTTCTGGGAAAAAACTTTCAGGTTAGTCAGCGATTGTTGCAAGGCTGGCTGGAGATCCTCCTGCCCATGAGGATCCTCCTCAGCCCTCTAAGGTGAAGCCAATCATCTTTTCAACACTGAACACCAATGGCTCTGGGGTGGTTCTCCACAGTCACCAGGTGCTGTCCTTTCTTTGTGATGTAGGGTACTCTGTGGTTTGCCTGATGGAAATCAACATGGATCCAGCTGCCGAGACTAGTTGGAGGCTGGAGTGGGGGGACGGGTTATATTTTAGATGCCTCAGTGCTCATTTGGCTGGGGTGGTTACCCTGTTCTCCCCTTACTTACAGCTTGAGATGCTGGGAGTTGCCAAGGCCATCCCAGGTCACCTGCTGCACCTACAGGCCTGTGTGGATGGGCTGACATTGAATCTATGCAATGTCTTCCCCTGAATGCAGACACAGAGTGAAGGTGTTTCTATCACTAGGCATCTGCCTTCCTCGGCAGTTTGGATCCTTATTAGTGCCTGGGCCTGCAGTGAAAATTTTAATGCAGCCAGGCCGCCAAAGGCATCCTCAGAGAGATCATCAATCATCACTCCCTGGGGGATGTCTGACACGATCAACACATGGATAACAATTCCACCTTTCCCTATGTAGTGTGTGCCCTTGTTGCTGAGAAGGCTAACGGCATTTTGGGCTGTATAAGTAGGGGCATTGCCAGCAGATCGAGGGACGTGATAATTCGCCTCTATTCGACTTTGGTGAGGCCACATCTGGAGTACTGTGTCCAGTTTTTGGCCCCACACTACAAGAAGGATGTGGAAAAATTGGAAAGAGTCCAGCAGAGGGCAGCAAAAATGATTAGGGGGCTGGAGCACATGACTTATGAGGAGGGGCTGAGGGAACTGGATTATTTAGTCTTCAGAAATAAAGAATGAGGGGGGATTTGATAGCTTTCAACTACATGAAAGGGGGTTCCAAAGAGGATGGATCTAGACTGTCGTCAGTGGTAGCAGATGACATAACAAGCAGCAATGGTCTCGAGTTGCAGTGGGGGAGGTTTAGGTTGGACATTAGGAAAAACTATTTCACTAGGAGGGTGGCGAAGCACTGGAATGGGTTCCCTAGGGAGGTGGTGGAATCTCCTTCCTTAGAGGTTTTTAAGGTCAGGCTTGACAAAGCCCTGGCTGGGATGATTTAGTTGGGGTTGGTCCTGCTTTGAGTAGGGGGTTGGACTAGATACCTCCTGAGGTCCCTTCCAACCCTGATATTCTAAGATTCTATGATTCTATGTCCAGGTGGACGTTGTTTGCTTGTGCCAGTTCTGGTTGACCAAATGTATGAATTTTTTTTCCCATATTGCCTGGGCCCACTCCTCCAGCATTCGACAGGACCAGTTCTCAGTCCACCATTTAGTGACGATGACGCCTCTTTCATTTTGGAGTTCACTTGGGGCTCTTCACCCTTCAGACCCCCCTGCACGTACTCCAGGATATGGAGATCACCTTGCTCAGCTTTTCCTTGAGCGGGTCCTACAAGAGGGTGATCCCCACCCACCACTCACCCCAGTGCTTCTTGAATTTTTGATTGGGCTCCTGTCTCATGAGTCCCTCCAGCCACCTCCGTTTCACAACCCGAGAGAGCTGCACACCCCACAGCCAGTTCATTTCTGAATTCCACCAAGGGCACAACTTTACATGGTTATGCTCCACATGCTTCATTACCTCAGATGCTCTGATATCAAGTGGCGTGACCTAGTATCACCTTTGGATGGTGATGAACCCCGGTGAGCCAGAAAGTGCTCCACCCCAGGCCCACCCCAGGCCGAGGGGATATCAATTGGTGGCTCCTTCATGGACCATGAGCACAGGCATGTACATGGCACTGTTCATCCCCATTCCAGATGCCTGCCCATTTTGTGGCATGAGGCAGACCCTGGCGCATGCCTGTCTAGAACATGCAAGGTTGCAGCCCCTATTCCAACTTCTCCATAACTTCAACAGGAGATTCTGGCTGCACTTTTCCCCAAACCTTTTCATATCTGCTCCCTGCTTTAGCTCAACATACAGGATATGGCCTGCAGGTCGCTTGTGTTACAGGTGAAATATACTCTAATATAAATCTGTAAACTTATTAATAAAAGAAATAATGAAACCCATTAGAAAATAAGAAACATATAAGAAAAGATATGTAGGCAAGCAAGCAGGCTAGCCTATAAGGTACCACAGCTGCAGGCTGCTAGATAGTAATGGCCAGGGACTTAGAAGTGACAGAGAGAGGGAGACGTGTGTAGGGATGAGTTAAAAAGGAAAGAGAGAGTTGGACCTAAATAGGCCAGGAGAAAGAGAGAAACAGTGAGAAAGAGAGAGAGAGAGAGAGAGAGAGAGAGAGATGGGATGAAACCCACTGGAACAGGGACTCCCTGTCTCTGCCGTTCTGGGGATCACTTTCCCAAGGAGATACAAACTCTCTCCCTGACCCCAAACAGGCACCGTGTGTTCCAGGAACATTTCCCTCAGGGAAGCGCGGCCGGATCAGTTCTGGAACGAGAGCACTTGGGGAAACACAGACGGCAGAGGAGCCACATTTGGGTGAAGAAAATACCTTGTGGCACCTCCTTGGCCAGGCCCACTCCCCTTCTACTCTAACGATGTCTCTGTGTATAATTCGCTTTTAACCAATCGTCTCTTTTTTCTGCCCCATTCTTTGCAGTTTGCCCTAACTGAGCATTGTCATAAACAGATAGTTAAGGGTTAATGTCTCTTTTACCTGTAAAGGCTTAAGAAGCTCAGGTAACCTGGCTGACACCTGACCAGAGGACCAATAAGGGGACAAGATACTTTCAAATCTTGGTGGAGGGAAGTCTTTTGTTTGTGCTCTTTGTTTTGGGCGTTGTTTGCTCTTGGGACTAAGAGGGACCAGACACCAATCCAGGCTCTCCAAATCTTTCTGAATCAGTCTCTCATGTTTCAAACTTGTAAGTAACAGCCAGGCAAGGCGTGTTAGTCTTATTTTTGTTTTCTCAACTTGTAAATGTTCCTTTTTGCTGAGAGGATTTTACCTCTGTTTGCTGTAACTTTGAAGCTAAGGCTAGAGGGGGTTCCTCTGGGCAATATGAATCTGATTACCCTGTAAAGTATTTTCCATCCTGATTTTACAGAGATAATTTTTACCTTTCTTTCTTTAATTAAAAGCTTTCTTTTTAAGAACCAGATTGATTTTTTCCTTGTGTTAAGATCCAAGGGGTTGGATCTGGACTCACCAGGAATTGGTGGGGGAAGGGAGGGGGGATGGTTAAATTCTCCTTGTGTTAAGATCCAAGGGGTTGGATCGGTGTTCACCAGGAACTTGGTGAAAAAGCCTCTCAAGGCTGCCCAGGGAGGGGAAGGTTTTGGGGGGACAGAAAGTGATCCAGACACTGAAATTTCTGGATGGTGGCAGCGTTACCAGATCTAAGCTAGTAATTAAGCTTAGAAGTGTCCATGCAGGTCCCCACATCTGTACCCTAAAGCTCAGAGTGGGGGAGGAACCTTGACAAGCATCCTCAGAATGGGGCCCCCTGGAATCCCATTCACAGGTTGATAAAACCATTCCTCTACTTTAGACAGCCGAAGAGATACACAGATTCAGGTAAACACAACACAACATCTTCACACCATTTCCTTCCTCAGTGAACTTAAGAACGGTCGTGCTGTGTTAGACCAAAGGTCCATCTAGCCCAGTATCCTGTCTTCCAGCTGTGGCCAATGTAAGATGCTTCAGAGGGAATGAAAAGAACTGATAATTATCAAGCGATCCATTATCAATCAACCTTTACCAGCTTACAGCAAACACAGGCTAGGGACATCATCCCTGCCCATCCTGGCTAATAGTCATTAATTGACCTATCCTCCATGAATTCATCTAGTTCTTTTGAAAGCTGTAATAGTCTTGGCCTTCACACCATCCTCTGGCAAAGAGCTTCACTGGTTGACTGTGTGTTGTATGAAGAAATGTTTCTTATCATTTCTTTTAAGTCATTACCAATTAATTTCATTGGGTGAACTGTGTGTCTGTGTGTGTGTGTGTGTGTTATGAGAAAGAGTAAATAACACTTTCTTTTTTACGTTCTCCACACCATTCATGATTTTATAGACCTTTCTCATATCACCCCTTAGTTGTCTCTTTCCCAAGTTGAAAAGACCCAGTCTTATTAATCTCTCCTCATATGGAAGCGGTTCCATACTCCTAATCATTCTTGTTACCCTTTTCCTTAAATTCTTCAATTCCAATATACCTCTTTGGGATGGGATGTGCATATCTGAAGGCAATATTTTAGGTGTGGGAATAGCAGGGATTTATACAGCTGTTAGGGGACCTGGGTCTGGGTTTGCAGCAGGCCAGCAGGTCTGGCTCAAACCAGGCGGGGTACTGACATCCCAGGCTGCCAGGGCAGGAAAGCAGGAGCAGAGGTAGCCTTGGCACATCAGGTGGCAGCTCCCAGGGGGGTATTGTGATTCAACCCGTCACAATCAGAACATCACAAAATAAATGAATAATGAACTAAAATTATTGGCTACAATTTAGACCCCATCATTTTATATGTCTGGTTGGGATGATGTTTTCCAATATGCATTACTTTGTCCACATCATCCTGGAGCATCTTTGGGATTTGTCAGAGCTCTCCAGGGCGTTCAGGGGCCTGGAACTCCTGGCTTCTCCTCCAGCTGGAACCCGTCTCTGCTGCAGCCAGAGCCCTGCAACCAAAGAGTCTCCTCTGGTGCCTCTCTCCTGCCCCCTCTCTCCTACCCCAGCTTCTTCTGCTCATTCACTCTCTGTGTTTTTGAAGGGCTGGAACAACACTTCCTCTCTCTGTTCCTGCTTCTGGGGAGGTTCCATTTCTTCCACGCCTGCCCCTGTGCAGAGAAGCAGGAGAAAACTGCTTTTATCTAGAATTCAGTTACTCCCTCCTTCTACTGGGCGAGCTCTCGCTGGGGCTGAGAGCCAATGACCAACCTATTCACAGAGAGATGTCTCTGCCTCAGCCTTCACCCCTTCATACAAGGTGGGTGAGAGAAGAGTACAGGAAAAGCCCAAAGACATAGGGGATATAGACGGTTTCTATAACAAAGGGTGAGTTAATGGGGTTTCCACCCATCTAGGTTTTATCCAGACGCTCCATTTTTTGGCTTCTGTGTCTGGGTGCCATGCAGGGTTCTCAGGTGCCTGGTTTTGAACTAGGAAGTGCAGCCAAGAAAGGGATCTGGCTGTGTCTGGTTCCTGCAGAGCACGGGGGAGGCATTGGGTCATTAACCCACGCCTGCCCCTGCTCAGCCGGGGCCACATCATACCAACAGGCAGGGCCCTTATTCCGGCTTCAGCAGCTCCAACCAGTCCCAGAGAAGAGGGAGCCCAGCTGTGGCAGAGATGGAGGTGGAGAAGATCCAGCGAGTGATGCGGGGAGGGAAGTAGAGAAGCGAGGGACAAGGGCAGGGCAATGGTGGAAGAAATGGAGAAGGGGGCTGGGTCTCGATGGACTAGGTGGGGCGTGGGAAGGGGCCTATGGGAAATATGTGGGGCAGAGGTCAGGGTAATAAGGCAATGTGGGGCAGAGGGTGAAGTCATGGGGTCAGGCTACCAGCAGTTAGAAAGGTGCAACCCAATGAGTTAATGAGTTGTACACAGACTGATTCTCCAGTTTCTCACACTGACACAGCACAGTAAGGTCAAGGAAGGGTCTAATGTCTCTCTGGCTGCCCAGTGAGTGACTCAGGGAAGGGGGCCCAGCACCATGTCACCAGCCAGGTCTGCACAGAGCTCGGTCTGAGAGCCAGAGCACCAGGAGAAAACTTTAGGTCCCTTTATGAGTAAAGAGCCAGAGCAGCCTGTCCCGGATCTGTTTGGTCCTCACCCCGTAGATGATGGGGTGCAGCATGGGGGGCAGCAAGATGCACATGTTGGCAGTAAGAACATGGAAATGTACGGCCACATTCTGCCCAAACCGGTACATGAGGGAGGAGAAGAGACCTGGGATGTAAAAGGCTAAACTGACAGAAAGGTGGGAGCCGCAGGTCCCCAAAGTCTTGAGCCGGGCATCTTTTGTGGGGAGCCTGAAGATGACCATGAGAATCTGGGTATAGGACACAACAATAAAAATCACATCCAGACCCATCACACAGAATAGCACAAAAAGGCCGTAGTAACTACTGACGCGGGTGTCGGCGCAGGCCAGCTTCACCACGGATATGTGCGAGCAAAACAGCTCGGGAATGGTGTTGGTTCTGCAATATGGCCACCGCCTCACCAGCAAGGGAAAGGGCAGTATGACCATGGCACTGCGCAGCACCACGGCCAGGCCAATCTTGGCCACTACGGGGTTTGTCAGGGTGGTGGAATGTCTCAGGGGATCACAGATGGCCACATAGCAATCAAAAGCCATGGCCACAAGGATCCCAGATTGTGTCACTGGCAAGCTGAGTGTAAAGTACACCTGGGTGAGGCAGGCATTGAAATCGATCTCCCTGGAATTGAACCAGAAGATGCTCAGCATTTTGGGCAGGATGGACGTGGACAGGACCAGGTCGGTGATGGCCAGCATGCAGAGGAAATAGTACATGGGCCCATGGAGGCTCGGTTCCATCTTCACGATGAACAGGATGGTGAAGTTCCCCAAGATGGCTATGGCGTACATGGTGCAGAAGGGAATGGAAATCCAGACATGGACCGTCTCCAGGCCAGGAATGCCCAGCAGGATGAAGGTAGAGGGATTGTTGAAATCGGTTTTGTTGGAATCTGACATAGAGTAGGGGAGAAGGTGTCCAACTCTGAGGCGAAACGGTGTCTCCTGCATGTACCGTACGTTCTCCTGACTTCCTGTATGTGCCCAGGATCTAGGGTGATGGTCACAATACAAATGCCTGGATGGAGAGAGAATGTTAATATGAGACACTACATGCACTACTGGAGGCTGTTCTCATGGATGAAGCATATCCATCATTGTTCCTTAATGCAATGAAAGCCAGGCTGGAGAGTCCATGCTGCAGGGAGCTCCCCATTCACCTGGTTGCTCTAAATATGAGTGTAAAAAAGCCCAAACCTTTGCCAAGACATGTGCCAGGGAGAAACATCCCAACCAGAACACACCTCGGGGAAAAGACCTGGGCGTCATTGACAGCAGGTCAACAAAACACCAGCTCATTCACAGCGGTGGTCAAATCAAAGAAAATGTTTGGATGCCTAAGAAATGGGATGGAGAATAACCTGCTCTGGATATGTGCTCTGTTTTGGTCACCCAATCTCTAAAAAGGATAAAGCATTATAAAGGGGATTTCTGAGACAGGCTCTGAGAATGGGGGAGGCTACCATATGTCGACAAACTGAAAAGTCTGGGACTGTTTTGTTTAGAGAAGAGACAAGGAAGGGGGCAGATAATAAAGGAGAGGAATATAAAGAATAGAACTGATGACATTCAGTTGGAGAAACAGAGAACAGTTCCCAGCCAGTAATACCTGTAGATACTTAGTGCTTCAAAAGGGCTAATTCCCCAAAGCGGTAGAAAATTATCAAGAAAACTGACTGGGAGGAAAATATTAGACAGAAACATGGGAATGAAGCTTGGGAGTTCTTTAAGAAGAATTTATTGGTTAGCTAAATAGTCACGATTCCACAGTCAAGGAAGTGGAGAACTTTGGCTAAAAACCAGGTTCAGTGGCAAAGTGAAGGCAGCAATTATGTGGGAAAAAGCAATATCCCTCTACCCCGATATAACGCTGTCCTCAGAAGCCAAAACATCTTACCACGTTATAGGTGAAACCGCGTTACATCGAACTTGCTTTGATCTGCTGGAGCGCGCAGACCCTCTCACGCCGGAACTGCTTTACCACGTTATATCCGAATTCATGTTATATTGGGTCATGTTATATTGGGGTAGAGGTGTACATAAAAACGGGAAAAAAGGGAAAAGAGACAGCAAGCAATACAAATGGGAAGTTATGAAAAATTGAGATGGGACGTTAAAGACATCTGGGAAAACTCCATGCTTGGTGGGGCTAAGGATCACAAAAAGGAGGTTATTAAGTATATTAAGAAGAAAAGAAATCCTAGAAAAAGTTTAGCCATTTCCTAGAGGGAGATAGGAAACTTGTTAATGTTGCAGAAAATGTAGATCTGTTGCAGAAATAGTTTTATTCTGCATTTGGAAAGAAGCAGTATGAGGAGTCCAGGAGAGCGGGCTGTATTTTAAAGAATCCTTATTGAGGGTTCCTGCAAACCATCCCGATGTGTAGAAAGAATCATAAATATGGCAGGCCACAAGCTTGGCTTAAGTTGCTGATCTTAAACGCAAAAAAGAAGCTTACAAGAAGTGGAAGATTGGACAAATGACCAGGGAGGAGTATAAAAATATTGCTCAGGCATGCAGGAGTGAAATCAGGAAGGCAAAATCACACTTGGAGTTGCAGCTAGCAAGAGATGTTAGGAGTAATAAGAGGGTTTCTTCGGGTACGTTAGCAACAAGAAGAAAGTCAAGGAAAGTGTGGGCGCCTCACTGAATGAGGGAGGCAACCTAGTGACAGAGGACGTGGAAAAAGCTAATGAACTCAATTATTTTTTTGCCTCTGTCTTCATGAACAAGATCAGCTCCCAGACTGCTGCAATGGGCAGCACAGTAAGGTGAGAAGGTGACCAGCCCTTTGTGGAGAAAGAAGTGGTTCGGGACTATTTAGAAAAGCTGGATGAGCACAAGTCCATGGGGCCGGATGCGCTGCATCCTGTTGCCTGATTTGGGGAGGGTTAGTAGGGACAGTGGAATTTATCCACTTAATTTAGTTTTATTTAATAATTAATTTTCTAATTAATTAAGAATGTTAGTAATAATTAATAGATATTAATAATATGGGTATGGCTCGCCAATATGTGTGATCAGAAGATAAAAGTTCGTCTTGAATCAGGCTTCACAGAATTTAATACAAGGAGATTGGGGTATAACAGGAATTTACACTGAGACAAAGTTTAGTCAAACAAGACCTTTTATTTAAAATCAATGAAACAAGAAGTAAATGTAAAATGTTAAAAGCAGTTTGATTACAAAGTTACAAAATATCACAGTTCTTTAAGAGATATGATATGATATTACACAATTCTAATGCACTTTGCAGCAAATTGTACTAAAGTGAATTTCACACCTCTGCTAGAGGAAGTATAGTTATAAAGAAACTGGTTATGAGTTAAACCCTTCTTAGCATAGATGCTTTAGAGGTGAAGTAGAAATTAAGAATTATTTCATACTTACAGCTGTGAAAGGATAGAACACTACGACTTATCATTAGTTGACAGCTTTCGTAGGTGTAGGCAGGGTGAGGCGATGGAGAATAGAAGGATGGGTGTATCGCCTGCCCTAATGGTGGATTATCACACCTTTTATAGGGAGAAATCTTTCCTCCTATGCCCAAATTTGTCTTTCCCCCATGGAAAGGTGAGGGTACCTGTTTTCATAGGCTGACCTTTGTGTACGTACTAATGACAACTATCTACGTATTTTGTGGTAGAGTTGTTATATTTTGTGGGCAGAAATACCCTACTTTTGCACCTAACTAGGTGAAAGGTTAGCAGATATTCAGAAAGTCCCTAGACAATTTGCGTAGGTTTGTTTCCTAGTATCACTTTTCTGAGTAAGGGTCTTAAAGGTTGCTTTCAGCGTCACAGAGGAAATAGGCCAGAATGTCTGGTCTAGAAGTTTCTAGGTATCTTGCATTAAAGCTATTGCAAATTCTATTAATCTATGCAGCCTACACACTTTTATCAAAAAGACATTTTATACAGACCAACAGATTAATCCTCAGGGCTACACGCCCCCCTTTGACGGGGTGGTTTACATAAAGAAACCCCGTCACCTAGGACTTAATATCTGTGGGGCCCTTTTTAGTTTCATACTTGGGCAAATTTTGGTATGTATCAGGAATGGGCACCATGTATATATATTCATCTTTATCCCCAGATGGTGCTCCTCTGTGCATTTGTTTAGGTGATTGTCTGGGTGTCTGTCTAGGTCTCTGCCTAGTTTGTGGCTTGGGTTTGTTGCGTTTATACAGCATATAACCTAACATAAGGAAATTAATCACAATCCCAATTCCTTGGATAATTATCCATACTTCTAATCCGAAATTTTCTCTGGAAGTTGTTGCAGGCTCATTCCCTTCATTCATTAATTGGGTAATAACTTGTTGGGCTTCATCCATATTGTTAGTAATTTGAATGAGGTGAGTCTCTTTACGAGTCATTAAGGATTTCAGTTGCAACCCTAATGGTGGAATATAAGCCAGAAAAGTAGGTATACTTTGAATAGTTAAATTCTGGTAATCAGGGTTAGACTGAATAATGGTAATGTTCTCAAAAATAGGAATAGGGGAAATAACTTGATTTCCTATTACCGTGGGTTGCTCTGGGGTAAAACAGAAATTTGGCTCTGTGACAGGACACTCCAAGGGACCATACTGGTACCTCTTTTGATTGGTAACCACGCAAAATTGGTTCCCTCCAGCATAGGTCACCCTCTCCATCGGAGTCTTCCATGTGGTCAGCCTCACCAGGCATGACAATGATGAATTCTGTGCTTTCTCTCCCTGTAGTCCACACAAAACAGTGTCTGTTTCAAACACATTACACCTACAGATATACTGGGGTCCCTTTTCAGAACAACAGGCCATCTGTGGTACCTTCCAAGTCTGAGTTGGAGTGTGATAGACTACCAGGGGAGGTGCATTAACGCGTTCCCTGTAGATGTCATCTTCGAGGTGACCTATAGAATGGATAGCAGCCAATTGCCTGTACACATCTCTGTCTGGGTCAAACACTGGTAACGAGACCGTGAATGAGACATACAAAGACCGTGCCATCATACAATCTTTTGTAAGAGAACAACTGTCTCGGTTGGGGTGAGGTGTCACAGATCCTATCTCTCTCATAGCACCCACTGACAAATGCTGGCATACATCCAAACAAGTGGATCTTTCCTTTTCCAGCTTTTGAAAACATTTAGGACAATATCAACTCATTAATTGTTCATCCTTAATTAAGTCAGGGACTTCTCCTAATTTTAAGGATCGCAATGCATCAGTAATTGTGCTTACAACATATTCCCCATATGCAGAACATATAATTTCTTTCCCCAAATGCTGATCTCTTTTCTGATCATTGTTTAAAGCAATTAACTTTAAAAGCAATTAACACATCTTTTTCCAACCATTAGAGGGTAGTGCAGTTACTTCTATTAATTGATATTCAAAAGTAACATCCTCCCCCCGAATTCCCTTAACCTGTTGAATCGGGTTGTTGACCAGTTCTGGATTAAGTATAATAGTCCGTTCCTTCTTTGTTGGTATGTTCTGTTGCTTGGGCTCAGACAACTGAGTGTGATCCGGTCGTCTGGTTTCCTGGGGTTGCAATAGTTCGGTTTTAGACTTAATATTTTGGCATAGTCCTACCCTTAGAGCAACAATAAGGGTGTAATAAGTCAAAAATGTCAATGTCAATTTCATGGTTGCAAACTGCTGGGCTCCAATTGTTGCGATTTCGTCTGATCACTTAAGTCCTGAGGAGGAAGTTGCTCCTGCGACCTGGACGATCGATACAGCTTTAACTGGTTAGCATGATAAATCTTATCTCTATTATGCTTTCCTCCTGTTACTCTGATCTTATATACTGCTGAACTGAGTTTATCAATGATTTGGAAAGGTCCAATCCATCGATTACACAACCCATGTTCTGGTGACTTATATGACAATAACATTACTTGATCTCCTACCTCCCAAGTATTCTCTCTCTGGTTTTTGTCAAAGTAAGCCTTTGCCTTACGTCTGGATTTTCCCAATTTAGCAGCTACCTGCAAGTGAATGTGATTTAAATGTTTTTGCAGATTTTGCAGGTAGGTATCCATTTTTATTCCCTCTAATTGAGTGCCACTAGCTTGCCAAATTAAATGTTCTGGTAATCTCATTGTTCGGCCTGTCATCACTTCAAAAGGTGTTTTATCAGTAGATGCAGCCGGTGTTGCCCTCAATGCCATTAAAATTAAAGGCATGAGGGTGTCCCAGTTACGTCCATTGGCATCAACCAGTTTCCTCAACATCACTTTTATAGTCCGATTGGTTCGTTCCACCATCCCAGATGACTGTGGTCTGTATGGGATGTGTAGTCTCTGCGGGACTCCCATCAATTTAAGACAATCCCTAAAGAACTGTCCTGTAAAATGTGATCCCTGGTCTGATTCTACCTTTGCAGGGATCCCCCAGCGAGAGAAGACTTGTTCTACCAAGACCTTGGCAGTGGCTTTTGCAGTATTGGCTTTAAGAGGAAATGCCTCTATCCACTTTGAGAAAGGATCGATAATCACCAATAGATATTGGTTACCTCTTTGGGTCTTTGGCAAAGGACCTACAAAGTCAATCTGCAAAGCCATCCACGGACCTTCATACACCTGGGATCTTAGTGGCGCATTTCTTTTGGATGGAGTAGGATTAGCTTGGGCACATGCCAGACAATTTTCACAATATTGTTGCACATCCATCCTAAGAAGTGGCCACCACCCTACAGATGCAAGACGTTGGACAGTTTTGTCCACTCCCTGATGTCCTCCTGTAGGAGTGTCATGGACCATGTACATCATTTCCCTTCGTAGGTGAGCTGGAACTACCCACACAGGGAAAGGACCTCCTGTATACATGAGAACTCCATCTACGACTTGTAACTGCTGTTCATGTCGTTTGTACAAAGGGTCTATTGTTAGTGATCCCTCTTTGTCTATTTTGGAAAGCTCTAGAATTACTTTTATTATGTCCTTATCCAATTTTTGCATGTCTTTTAGATCTGGTATATTGGGTTGTACCAATTTAGTTGCAGCTATAGGACATTTAGGATTAGGGGTAATAACAGAATACTCCTGATCCTTACTTTCCCAAAATTCTCCTGATCGGGCTCCTTCACGGGCCAATTTATCAGCTCTCTCATTTTCTATAGCATAAGGGTCTAATTTCCAGTGAGCTTTTACTTTTTTTATTTTTATTGGCCGCTCTGAAACAGTAACTATTACTGTTAACCAATGGATGTATCTCATCAGTGATGCATACCTAATAGGTGTGCCATCAGAAGATGTAAAACCATTTGTTTCCCAATATGGTAGGAACTCTGTGAGAGAATTGCATACCCATGCAGAGTCTGAAAACAGACAGATATCTTGGTATGTGGTGGTGATGGAGAACTGCACACAGTACTCCAACACACAAGCCACTGCAGCTAATTCTGCATATTGAGCCGAATGTGGAGTGCATGAATATGCCTTTTCCCAAGGCTCTCCTTTCCCCTCAGGGGGAACTGCATAGATTCCGAACCCAGTATAGGGTTTGCCTTGATGGTAATAACTAGAACCATCAACAAAGAATTTATACCTATTAATGGGATCTGTCTCCTGGATTAAAGGTTGAAAGAGCTTTTGTTTTTCCTCCCCCCTTAGATCCAATTGATCAAAGTTGGGACACTTGTGTGGCTCTCCCTGATATAATAGAGCTGTTGGTAACAAGGATGGTGTCCTAATAGGTTTGACTGCAATATCTTTTCCTTGCAGTAATAATGCCCAGTGAGCAAGGCGAGCATTTGAAACTTGCCCATCTTTTACCCTGTTGGACAGTAAAGACTTAATAGTCTTTTCTATGTATGGATTTGCTTGTTCTGGGTAAGGATACTGTTTTTGGGCTGAAATTTCTCCTCCTTCCACCACAATAGTGACGGCCATGCATCCACAGTCATGTTTGTTTTTAGCAAAGACATCTGCATGTTTGTACAGTAATGCCTGTAACTCAGGTTGGTCTGCATGTCTAGCCACTATTTTGTCCAAATCATACCCTTCAGGTTCAGAGTTCTCCACTGGAGATACCATGCCACACTCAGGTATGACTACTGGAGAGTCATCCTTTTCCTGTTCTACTGAAAGACACAATAATTGGTTACACAAATCAAGAACACATCCCTGTTTGTATAAGAAATCAGTTCCCAATAAGGAATTATTTGGGTCTGCTAACTTCATTAATGCAAAAGTATGATTCTTTCTTAGGTGACCTATCTGTACTTCAAGGGGTGTAGAAAGTGTGGTAGTAACCTGATTACTTGCAAAGGTTGCAAGTGTCTTGGTACATCCTGATGATAGAGGAGAGGATCTAGGATCCTCGACATGGAGAATACTGATTGCTGCTCCAGTATCTATAATGAGATTCCTGTCTAGTCCCTCTATCACTGCAGATATTGTGGGTCTTCCACTTGTATCTCTGCCTACAGGGGTTATGACTACACTCGGGGTTGTTTGTAGTCATGCAGCATATGCTGTCAGATAATCAAGGGTTCCTCCTCTATCTCCTCAGAGGCAGCCAATTCTGGAGGAGTGGCTGTCCACTGGGGAAAAGGGGATGGATCGACGGAGGCCACTGGACGGTTCAAGGTTGCTGAGCCTTGGCCTTCCATCATTATCAGCTCATTCACACGGGCATGAAGTTCTCGGATAGCCCGTCGTTGAGCCTCAAGCGTCTGTTGCACTGTTTTAAACATTTTCACAACTGAGTCCTCAGTTTTGTGCAAAGGCGGTGATTTGGGTCTCTGCAGACGTGAACTGTTCTGTGCAGCATCTGAAAAGAAAGGAACACGATCCCGGGCCCCTGCATAGGATCCAAACGCATAACCCTGTCGAGGGGCCTGGCCACTCGAAGGTCCAGGGTTATTACGTGGGTTAGGGTCATTTTGCCAGCGTTGATACTTAGGGAATTTAGGAACTCCTCGTCCTAATCCTGGCTGAGGTTGAGGTCCCTCAATCCTCACCGTAGGATTAGTTTGTGGTTCCTGAAGTACTGCAACCGGGGCTCCACGCCGACCTAATTTAGAGCCTCCCTGTGCATGTGCTTTAGCCAGTAAGGCTAATGTTCTTTTAAAGAAATATCATCAGTGATATGCATATTAACCATTTCTCTTAACTGAGGAAGAGAATTATTAACTAGCAAACTGATGTATGGCAGTTCATCTGTTTCCTCTTTGATATGACTCCGCCAAGCTGCACTTAACCGCAAATGAAACTGATGTGGAGTTTCATTAGGTTTCTGCTTTAGGTTAGACAGAATTGCTACTCCAGCTTGCCCTGGGTGCTGGTTATGTTCCAATAGGGCTACTGTCTCTTGAAAAGTTTTCTCTCCTACCCTAAACTTAAGTGGCAAAGTACTCCACAATGCTCGATTCACTGTGAGTTGTAAGATTTTAACCCAATCTTCCCTTGGTAAGCCAAACACTTTTGCTGTCTCCTGCACACGTTGTGCATGCATAGCAACTGAAGAATCCTCCATCATTCCTACTTGCTTAGCTACCAGGTCTAAGGTTTTAATATCTGTAACAACTGCTACAGGACAATCAGAATTGGAACCTGCAGTTCCTTCTTCTGGATCTGAATCTGAGCTTTCATTTGAGCTTTCATCTGAGCTTAAATCTACAATTTCTATTCCTTGCCTCCTTCTACCTGGATTCACATTTTCCTCATCTGAACCATCAAAACTTTCCACTGGAGATAATCCTGGGTATCTAGGATAATTTTCCATGAAATGTCTATGGGTTACATTCAAAGTGTCTCTACACTGACGCAGGACATCCCTTAGTCCACTAAAGTCTGGCGTGGTAGGGCGTTCTACTGATACACTAGGTGATACCAGCATATACCACGGGGGTGTAGAGGACCCACGAAATTCCTGGAGTCTAGGCAATGTTGATTGCCCGAATGCCAATAAATGTCCACCCAAAGGGACTGGATTTTCTACTCTATATGGTGCTAATGTAACATTGGGTGGAGGAGCAGGAATTCTATTCCCTGCTTGTTGTTGTAGCTCTCTTTGTAACTTAGAGATCACTACATCACATGCATTAGCTACCTGTGTTACCTGTGATACAGCCTCTTCTAACCCTTGAACAATGACCGATTCTAAAGGTACACTCACAGAAGCTGTCTCTACAGAAGTAGAGATCTTTTCCTCTTTCTCTGCTTCTCTGTTTGTGTCACTAACTGCTTCACTGACTGTGACACTTGTCTCCGCCTCTTGAACTGTCACTTCAGAACTTCCGTCTCTTATCGGCAGACTGTCAGTTTTCTCTGCACTGCCAATTTCCTCTGACTCCACAGATTCAACTTGCAAATTCGCTTCTGAAGGTACTGTGTTTGCTTGAGCTAATTCTCTTGTTTTACTTCTAGTCACTGGTCCAATAAGATTTTCTACCTCTGTCGGGTCCACCATACCAATAGGAATGGGAATCAATTCTTCAACTTCCTCTGCTATATTTTCTCCCTTTTCTAGTTCTTTAATCTTTTCCAACAGCCGACCACGGTCTACTCTATAGGCTACCAGCATCTGCTGAACTTCCCTGAGTAACTCCATCTTTTTATCCAATTTCTTTCCCAATGAACTACAAGCTACAAGCAAGCATTCAACAGCTATTCCCTTCACCACCTTAGCTCTTTTCTTTTTCTGCTCTGTTTCATCCTCAAATACATTACTTACAAAACCCCACGGGTTTCTCTGCTCAGAAATCATTCTACTATTTCTCAGCTGCTCCAAACCTCCACCATGTTCCTGAATATATTTCCTAGCAAAGTTTTCCAAAGCTAAACTGCTAGAAATTCCAACACACTCCACTCCTGTTCTATCTTCACTTTTAACACTCTTACTACGAAATAGAGAATTCATCTCTTTCTTTTCCTAGTATTTTCACTAGAATCTAGTATATTCACTAGAATCAATCCTCTGTTGATTTACTTCTGATACACAAAAAGGCGTCCCTTTTACAGAAAACAACAGGATATTACCCCTTGTACACCGGTTTAAACACTGTATCATAAAAGTCCCAAGTAAATAGAGGGAGTGGGGATACTCTCTTCTCTCTTCTCTCGATGGCTTATAGCAGATCGAGAGGTCTTTCCCCTCTGTCGGGACCTGCCAAATATCGCGGAATACTGAGGCAGACGGATCAGAGGTGCAGCCCGGAAGAGTTAATGGGACTAAGATAAGGTATCTGTGAACTATTCAAGTTCTGACTGATTGCGGCCTTTCTGGCGGCTATGAATACCTTGCTTTATTAACTCCCCGCCACCACTAGTGTGGGTCACCGGATCCTGTGCTACTGCAATTTTATTTTATTCGGTACCATTCATTAACTTCTTCAACATATAAAAACCCCTTTCTGTGCGCGCTTATCACTTTAAAACAATATTACTTTCATATTCAGTTATCAATACAGTTAAAAACCTTTAGGCAAAAGTGAAAGTAAAGACCTTAAGATTGCTTAACCACAATACAAAATGGAAATACTGGGCGTACTGCCAGCAACAATAATCACAGGAAGTTGTCTCTGGTTTAAGAGCTCCAGAGTGTACTGAAGTTAACTATTTACTTACTTGTGTTTCAAAGAAAAATTCTCTCAAGGGTCCAGAAATTCCTGTCACACACTCCTTAAATCTCCTCCTGGCGGCTCGCCAGTCTGTTGCCTGATTTGGGGAGGGTTAGTAGGGACAGTGGAATTTATCCACTTAATTTAGTTTTATTTAATAATTAATTTTCTAATTAATTAAGAATGTTAGTAATAATTAATAGATATTAATAATATGGGTATGGCTCGCCAATATGTGTGATCAGAAGATAAAAGTTCGTCTTGAATCAGGCTTCACAGAATTTAATACAAGGAGATTGGGGTATAACAGGAATTTACACTGAGACAAAGTTTAGTCAAACAAGACCTTTTATTTAAAATCAATGAAACAAGAAGTAAATGTAAAATGTTAAAAGCAGTTTGATTACAAAGTTACAAAATATCACAGTTCTTTAAGAGATATGATATGATATTACACAATTCTAATGCACTTTGCAGCAAATTGTACTAAAGTGAATTTCACACCTCTGCTAGAGGAAGTATAGTTATAAAGAAACTGGTTATGAGTTAAACCCTTCTTAGCATAGATGCTTTAGAGGTGAAGTAGAAATTAAGAATTATTTCATACTTACAGCTGTGAAAGGATAGAACACTACGACTTATCATTAGTTGACAGCTTTCGTAGGTGTAGGCAGGGTGAGGCGATGGAGAATAGAAGGATGGGTGTATCGCCTGCCCTAATGGTGGATTATCACACCTTTTATAGGGAGAAATCTTTCCTCCTATGCCCAAATTTGTCTTTCCCCCATGGAAAGGTGAGGGTACCTGTTTTCATAGGCTGACCTTTGTGTACGTACTAATGACAACTATCTACGTATTTTGTGGTAGAGTTGTTATATTTTGTGGGCAGAAATACCCTACTTTTGCACCTAACTAGGTGAAAGGTTAGCAGATATTCAGAAAGTCCCTAGACAATTTGCGTAGGTTTGTTTCCTAGTATCACTTTTCTGAGTAAGGGTCTTAAAGGTTGCTTTCAGCGTCACAGAGGAAATAGGCCAGAATGTCTGGTCTAGAAGTTTCTAGGTATCTTGCATTAAAGCTATTGCAAATTCTATTAATCTATGCAGCCTACACACTTTTATCAAAAAGACATTTTATACAGACCAACAGATTAATCCTCAGGGCTACAATCCGAGGGTGGTAAAGGAGTTGGCGGATGTGATTACAGAGCCATTGGCCATTATCTTTGAAAAATCATGGCGATCGGGGGAGGTCCCGGGTGACTGGAAAAAGGCTAATGTAGTGCCCATCTTTAGAAAAGGGAAGAAGGAGGATCCAGGGAACTACAGGCCAGTCAGCCTCACCTCAGTCGCTGGAAAAATCATGGAGCAGGTCCTCAAGGAATCAATTCTGAAGCACTTAGATGAGAGGAAAGTGATCAGGAACAGTCAGCATGGATTCACCAAGGGCAAGTCATGCCTGACTAACCTAATTGCCATCTATGAGGAGATAACTGGCTTTGTGGATGAGGGGAAAGCGGTGGATGTGTTATTCCTTGACTTTAGCAAAGCTTTTGATACAGTCTCCCACAGTATTCTTGCCAGCAAGTTAAGGAAGTATGGGCTGGATGAATGGACTATAAGGTGGATCGAAAGTGGGCTAGATCGTCGGGCTCAGCGGGTAGTGATCAATGGCTCCATGTCTAGTTGGCAGCCGGTTTCAATTGGAGTGCCCCAAGGATCAGCCCTGGGGCCAGTTTTGTTCAATATCTTCATTAACGATCTGGAGGATGGCGTGGACTGCACCCTCAGCAAGTTTGCAGATGACACTAAACTGGGAGGAGTGGTAGATACGCTGGTGGGTAGGGACAGGATAGAGAGGGACCTAGACAAATTAGAGGATTGGGCCAAAAGAAATCTGATGAGGTTCAACAAGGACAAGTGCAGAGTCCTGCACATAGAACGGAAGAATCCCATGCACTGCTACAGACTAGGGACCGAATGGCTGGGCAGCAGTTCTGCAGAAAAGGACCTAGGGGTTACGGTGGATGAAAAGCTGAATATGAGTCAACTGTGTGCCCTTGTTGCCAAGAAGGCTAATGGCATTTTGGGTTGTATAAGTAGGGGCATTTCCAGCAGATCGAGGGATGTGATCATTCCCCTTTACTCAGCACTGGTGAGGCCTCATTTGGAGTCCTGTGTCCAGTTTTGGGCCCCACACTACAAGAAGGATGTGGAAAAATTGGAAAGAGTCCAGCGGAGGGCAGCAAAAATGATTAGGGGGCTGAAGCACATGACTTATGAGGAGAGGCTGAGGGAACTGGATTATTTAGTCTTCAGAAAAAAAGAATGAGGGGCGATTTGATAGCTTTCAACTACCTGAAAGGGGGTTCCAAAGAGGATGGATCTAGACTGTTCTCAGTGGTAGTAGATGACAGAACAAGGAGTAATGGTCTCAAGTTGCAGAGGGGGAGGTTTAGGTTGGACATTAGGAAAAACTTTTTCACTAGGAGGGTGGTGAAGCACTGGAATGGGTTACCTAAGGAGGTAGTGGAATCTCCTTCCTTAGAGGTTTTTAAGGTCAGGCTTGACAAAGCCCTGGCTGGGATGATTTAGTTGGGTTTGGTCCTGCTTTGAGCAGGGTGTTGGACTAGATGACCTCCTGCGGTCCCTTCCAACCCTGAGATTCTATGATTCTATGAAGGGGATTAGTGCTGAAATTGACCCTGCTGGGTCGAATTTGGGGTAGTGTGGATGCAATTCGACGGTATTGGCCTCTGGGAGCTATCCCAGAGTGCTCCAGTGTGACCGCTCTGGACAGCGCTCTCAACTCCGATGCACTGGCCAGGTACACAGCAAAAGTCCCATGAACTTTTGAATTTCATTTCCTGTTTGGCCAGCATGGTTAGCTGATCAGCACAGGTGACCATGGAGTCCCAGTATACCAAAAGATCTCCAGCATGGACCGAACAGGAGGTACTGGATCTGATCGCTGTTTGGGGAGATGAATCCGTGCTAGCAGAACTCTGTTCCAAAAGACGAAATGCCAGAATATTTGAAAAAATCTCCAAGGGCATGAAGGACAGAGGCTATAACAGGGACCTGCAGCAGTGCCGTGTGAAGCCTACCAAAGAACCAGAGAGGCAAACGGCTGCTCCGGGTCAGAGCCCCAGACATGCCGGTTCTCTGATGAGCTGTTTGCCTTTCTAGGGGGTGCCCCTACAACTACCCCACCCCTGTGTGTGGACTCCATCAATGGATTCTCAGGCAATGGGGATGTGGATATGGGGGACGAGGAAGATGATGGTGATGAGGAGGAGGAGGTTGAAGCAAGTGGAGAAACCATTTTTGGCAGTGAAGTGGGGTGTGATGTACTCGTGGAGGAGGGTGAAGGAGGAGAGGGGGTATCAGGAGGGTTGCAGGAGAAGATATGCAGGGGAAGGAGGAGGTGCGGGAGGAGAGAGCTGGGGGAGGGTACAAGGGGAGAGGTGCTGGAGAAGGGAGAGTACAAGAGGAAGGAGCGATGGAGGGAGGTACCAGTGGAGGGGCTGCGAGCGGGATGGGGGGTGCAAGGGCTGAGAGGGGCTGGCACTGACAGCTGCGTCCCCAGCCCCGTGCAGGCAGAGCCGAGAGGACGGACACTGACCCCCAAGTGCCTGAGCCGTGGGGGTCCCCTGGCAGGGCAGTATCCCGCACTCGGAGCCGGGCTCTGCCTCTCCCCGCCCAGGGCAGGCAGCGTGGGGCTGAGGCGGGGAGGTGCGCAGCGGGCTGGGTCCGGGGCAGGAGGCAGCGGCAGCTCCTGGCAGCTCGGGCTGCCCAGCCACTCACCCTGGCAGCGCGCGAGCCGGGATCCACGCCCCCCGCCCAGCCCGCCAGCGCCCTGCACAGCCCCCTCGACCGTGGAAACGCCGCGCCGCCCTGGGGAGACTCGGAGCAGAGCAGCAGTGGCAGCAGGACCCCTCCTTGCATCCCGGGCCGCACTTCCCTCCCTCCCCGGCGCCTCACACCCCGGCTGCCCTGCGGTCACAGAGCCGGAGCATCGTCCCCCCGGAGCCGAGCCCCTCTCGCCCCCGCAGAGCCCGAGCGTCGTCCCCCCGGAGCCAGGCCCCTCTCGCCCCGCAGAGCCAGAGCATCGTCCCCCTGAGCCGAGCCCCTCTCACCCCCGCAGAGCCGGAGCATCGTCCCCCGGAGCCGGGCCCCTCTCGCCCCGCAGAGCCGGAACGTCATCCCCCAGAGCCGAGCCCCTCTCGCCCCCGCAGAGCCCGAGCGTCGTCCCCCCGGAGCCGAGCCCCTCTCGCCCCCGCAGAGCCGGACCGTCGTCCCCCGGAGCCGAGCCTGTATTAATACCTGGGGGAGTTTGGCAAACAGCTGTGCATATCTCTATCAGTTAGTGTTATCGAGGTCGAACAATTTATGAGTTTACCCTGTATTAGCTTTATACAGGATAAAATGGATTTATTTGGGTTTAGACCCATTGGGAGTTGGGCATCTGAGTGTTAGACAGGAACACTTCTGTGAGCTGCTTTCAGTCAAGTCTGCAGCTTTGGGGCGAGTAATTCAGACCCTGGGTGTGTGTTGGAGCAGGCGGGCGTGTCTGGCTCAGCAAGGCTGGGTGCTGGGGTCCCAGGCTGGCAGGGAAGGCAGGGGCAGAAGTAGTCTTGGCACATCAGGTGGCAGCTCCCAAGGGGGGTTCTGTGATTCAACCCGTCACACACCCCTGCAGTAAACTAATGGGGGAGATATGACATTCTGTGCCCCAAAGCAACGCCCTGGCACCCCCATATTTACCTTGGTGATATGATTGTGATGTGATGCTGGACTCCATCTTGTGTCTGTTCTTTTCCAGTAACTGTGCTGGGGGCTTTTGCTTGGAATAATGAAGCTCCCTCTACATGGCAGAAGCTATAACATGTGGAAGCGACATCATCACGTGGCCTCACTCCCCCCACAACTCAACATAAAAGACGTTAGAAACTGGGATTGAACTGGGGATGTGATCCCAGGCTGAAGGGATTTCTAGCCTGTGCATATAATTAATAGCCTGTGCATGTAATTAATAAATCTGTTTTATATTGTTTTCCTTAATGCAGGATGCTGTTTGAAATCTGCTCAGGCTGATGCATTGTCCTCTCCACACTGAGGGAGGGGCAGGCTGGGAAATAAACTGATACTGGACAGGCTTTTGGGCAGGGGAAGACGGTACAGCTCTTGGGTCCTAGGCTGGGGAGATGGGGGGAGCTGGATAGAGCCTCTCTATTGTTAGTTCATGGCTGGCTAGTGAAATCATTCATGTAACTGTAGCTGGGTGTGTCCTTGTCTGTATGTGGCTGTGTAAGTGCAAGAGCTGCAGAGGTTTACAGCTTGTCACAGCCTCACAGTGTGAAAGCAGCAGAGAGTCCTGTGGCACCTTATAGACTAACAGACGTATTGGAGCATGAGCTTTCGTGGTTTCGTCGGATACACCCACGAAAGCTCATGCTCCAATACGTCTGTTAGTCTATAAGGTGCCACAGGACTCTTTGCTGCTTTTACAGATGCAAACTAACACGACTACTCCTCTGATACTTGAGTGTGAGAGGGGGCACAGATTGATTTGCTAGATGGCTCGGCTGTCCCCAGCTCCATGTTGCAACCCATGGAAACCCTTTCCATCCCATCCCAGTGAACAGGCCCTGCAAGACCGTAAGGCCCTTTCGCTGTTGTCATGTGGTCACTTACTTACAGAGAGACCGTGCGTATGGAAGGGAAGTCAGGACACTTGGGTTCTGTCAGCCCGTGTCTGTGTGACCTTGGAAAGTCATGTCTCCCCGTGCCTCAGTTTACTGCTCAGTGAAATGGGGATGGTTCACAGTGACATTCCTTTGCTAGGTTTTGAAGATCCATCAATGAAAGGTGATCAACGGTATAGTGATAGTTACTGGTGAGAAGTACTGATCTCTGATCCCTTAGCGAGAGCCCCATGTATTTGCCGTAAGTGCTTGGGTCTCTTCTGAGTCAACTTTCTCCAGTTCTCTCTGTCTACTATCTACCCATCTATCCTGAGAATTTACAGGACATCAGATCCTCTGGAGAGTTGGGCATTATCCCTAATTTCCTTTCTCATCAATTATAATTTTTAAATATATGCACACAAACGTACAGAGCAGCCAATTACTCTCTGACTGAGCCCAGAGCCCAGGAGTTCTCATCTCCCTTTGGGAAGGTTCCTTAATTATTGTTTACTTCTAAAGCTGGATAATTAGCACCGAAGTGGAGACAGGCTTGTCCACAGTCAGTTTACATTCAGATCCCCCTTGTCCTCTAGAGTCTGATCGAACCCCCCCGGGATTACACAGAGCTATATTATAAACCGTGCACACAATGTGTCAGCTCTCGGCATCGGATGCCGCTGCAGATGCTGGATTCAGAGAGGTGTCAGTCACAGATACCTGAGGGGGATTCCCAGGGAGGACACTTCCATCTCGTAATTCACAGGTCCCCATCTCTTGCTGAGGAGCTCACCCGATTGACAATTCTTCTGCATCGTGGGTATGGAGGGATAGAGAGTAAGTCTGTGGTCCTTTCTGCTCTGCACAACGATGGAACATCCCAGGGCCCTTGCCATAAGTGATGAATTTGCTAAAGAATCACTGACCAAAATGTCACTGATTTCTGTGCCACCCTCTTTATCCTACCTGATGGATTCCAGCCACACGGTGGCTGAATTTTAGTGGCACAGTGAATCCTTCAGGATGAAAGATGTTAGTAGATGTGTAATACAAGGCCAAATTCTGAGACAACGGCCCCCGACTCAGACTCAGGCCCCAGTGAGGCAAAATTCCCATTGGAGCAAGAACTGAGTACAGATGTCAGGAGCCAACTGTGTGTTAATGCACAGACACTGTCACCCCCTCCACTTGCATGTCAGGTCTCTGTCTGTTAATGGGGCAGAGGGACAGGGGCTGTTACCTGACTTTTATCTGCTGCAAATCTTGGAGCTGCTGGGCTTCTCCCTAGAAAAATAATGAAAATTTTTCAATGTGGATAACACATATTTCTCCTAGCTTCATTCAAGAAGTTTGCTGAAATGTTATGCCTGAAACTTTTAAAAAAAACCCAACCACAATTCTTCTTGAAGCAGACACCCAACGTGTGATATTTCAGAACAAACTCCAAAAATTTGCAAATTTATAAGCAACTGGAAATGAGGTCTTCTAATTGAGGGTGTCAGACAGCCTTAACTACAGGTGATGCCACCAGCACCACGTACAATGGTGAATCCATTTGTGAATCCCATTCTTCTATGCTCTTTGCTCCAATAATCTTGGTAGCAAGGAGTTCTACAGGTCTAATAGGAATTATGGTAGCAATTACCTTTTCTCAATGTTATATGTTCAGACTTTCAATTTTAACTAAATGTTCCCTTGTTCATGTTATGAGACACATTATATATAAATGCCTGATCTACTTTCTTTATCAATAGCTCCATAGGGGTTTAAGGTCAGAAGGGACCATTTGATCATCCAGTTCACTCTGTTACCTCTGGATTGAGCTGAAAGATGTGTTTGTGAGTAAGGCCTTGTCTACACTAGGATTTCACATCATAGAATGATAGAGCCATAGAGTTATAAGGGAACACAAAGGACAGATAGTCTATCCCCCGACAAGATACGGGCTTTGTTTTGTGTTAGTCATCTAAGACTGATGGCCATTCACACAACTTTGGAAAACCTCCACAGAAGGAGCTTCCATGACTTCCCTGGGAGTCTGTTCCATTGGCCTCCTGTAGTTAAAGTTAGGAAGATTTTCCTGAAATTTAATTTAAATCTGCTAGGCTGGCATTTGAACCCATTGCCTCTTGTCCTGCCTCTCTGTGGTAAGACAGAGAAACTTTCCACCACCTTTTTATGGCAGCCTTTCAAGTATTTGAAGACCACTATGATGTCACCCATTAATCTCCTCTTTTCCAAATAAACATACTGGTTCCTTTGGCTTGCTCATACGGATTGCATTCCATCCCTTGTGTAACGATTGTTACTTGTCTATGGATCCTTTCCAGGTTCTCTACATCCTTTCTGTTAATTGGTCACATAACTCCAACTGAGACCTAACCCACACCGACTTCTGCTAATATAACCGAACTTTGCATTTGCCTTTTTTGAAACATTTTTCCTAATGTCCAACCTAAACCTCCCTTGCTGCAATTTAAGTCCACTGCTTCTTGTCTTCTCTCAGAGGTTAAGGTGAACACTTTTTCTCCCTCTTTGTAAAAAACTTTGTAGCTATTTGAAAACTGTTATCATTCTCCCCCCTCAGTCTTCTCCTTTTCAGACTAAACTAGCCTATCTCGTTCATTTTTCCCTCATAGGTCATGTTTTCAAGACCCCTAAGCATTCTTTTCTCCAATTTTTCCAGATGATTTTGAATGTTTATCTGATTCTCCAAAGACATGCAACCCCTCCCAACTTTTATTATCTGCAAACATAAGTGCACTCTCTGTGCCATGATCTAGGTCGTTGATGAAAACATTGAAAAGAACGGAACCCAGAAATGATCCCTGCAGAACCCCACTTGTTAGGCTCTTCCAGCATCACTGTGAATCATTGATAACTACTCTCTGGGAGCGGTTATCCAGCCAGTTATGCACCCACCTTATAGTAGCTCCATCTAGGTTGTATTTCCCGAGTTTCCCAATGAGAAGGTTATGTGAGACTGTATCAAAGGCTGTACTAACGTCTAAATATACCACATCTACTGCTTCCCCACATCCACAGGGCTTGTTACCCTGTCACAGAAAGCTATCAGGTTGGTTTGACATGTTTTCTTCTTGACGAATCCATGCTGACTGTCACTTATCACTTCATTATCTTCTAGACGTTTGCAAATTTATTCCTTAATAAATTGCTACATTGTCTTACCTGGTACAGAAGTCAGGCACTATATGTGCGTTTTTCCAGTCTTCTGGAATCTCCCCTGTCTCCCATGACTTGTCAGAGATAATTGCTAATGTCTCAGACCCCTCCTCAGTCAGCTCCTTCTGAGGATTCTAGGATGCATTTCATTCCACTCTCATGACTTGAAGACATTTAACTTGTCCAAGTAACTTTTAACTTGCTCATTTCCTATTTTAGCACCTCAACCTACCCCATTTTCACTGGAATTCTCTATGTTGGGTGTCCAAACACCAATAACTGTCTTGGTGAAAACTGAATCAAATAAGTCATAAGAACATAAGAATGGCCCCACTGTGTCAGACCAAAGGTCCCTCTAGCCCAGTATCCTGTCTTCTGACAGCGGCCAGTGCCAGGTGTCCCAGAGGGAATGAACAGAACAGGGAATCATCAAGTCATCCATCCCCTGTCGCCCATTCCCAGCTTCTGGCAAGCAGAGGCGAGGGACACCATCCCTGCCCAACCTGGCTAATAGCCATTGCTGGACCTCATAGACTCATAGAATTTAAGGTCAGAAGGGACCATTATGATCATCTAGTCTGACCTCCTGCACAATGTAGACCACAGAATCTCACCATCCTCCATGAATTTATCTAGCCTTTTTGAACCCTGTTATAGCCTTGGCCTTCACATCATCCTCTGGCAAGGATTTCCACAGGTTGACTGTGCGTTGTGTGAAAACAACCATTGCTACCACTGCTGGTGGTAAATCACTTTTGGCTTAGTACAGATGGGCCCAAGGCGGTTGCCCAACTGTAAAAACAAAACAAAACCAAAGACTTGTACTCTAATTTTCACCAAGACACATCCATACTGTTCCAGAAGCTTATTTAGCATTCCTACATCGACAAATATACAAATACAAAACAGAATAAAAGTGGTACTCAGAGAGGACACCAACCCACGGAGATTGTATTAGAAAACATGCAAAACAGGTTTACAGCCTAATGAAATTGGAAAAAACAAATGCCTGTTTAGGAATGTTGGAGTTTTAATTTTTGCAGGTTATTATAGTTTATCCTGACACAGCAAGAACAAAGAAGTTTGAAATCTTTGAAATACAAATGAAACTCGCTGAGGTAGTGTTTTTAGTTCTCAGATACTGTTTCACTAGACACACACAACTTCTCCTTACAACTGTTATACTATGCAACCCCAACAAGAAACAGCCACCGCTTCATTCTGAAAAGCAGCACAAGTAATTCAGTCACAATGCAACTCACAATGTTTAGATAATTCACATTGACACAGCCCAGCTGTATTTATCATTGTGTTAAAATAAAATTGCTAAATATATTCTTTATAGTTGCTTCCATATATTGCATAAAACAAAACTGTTTAAAACTCAGAGGGGTAGCCGTGTTAGTCTGGATCTGTAAAAGCAGCAAAGAATCCTGTGGCACCTTATCGACTAACAGACGTTTTGGAGCATGAGCTTTCGTCGGATGCAGTCATTTCTCTTGACTTGCATCCGACGAAGTGGGTATTCACCCACGAAAGCTCATGCTGCAAAACATCTGTTAGTCTATAAGGTGCCACAGTATTATTTGCTGTTTAAAACTGTCCCATTACCAGTTCCTGCATTCCCTTCACACACTATTTGACAATGAGAACAGACTGCTTACTGTACACTAAGCCTGAACAACCAAAGAATTACAACTACCAAACTGTTCAAGGAAAATAAAAGAGCAGACTTGTATTATAACTTATGTTTGCTACCAAACAGTTATTGCAATAGGCACTTCATTCAGTTGCTTTCTTTTTCAAATGTTAGTGACTAAAATTCATACTGTCATTAAACACCTCTGCCATTTCCACTTTTCTTGTTTTTGTTTTTCCCTCTTCATTTAGTAACGGACCTACCCTGTCCTTGGTCTTCCGCTTGCTCTTAAGGTATTTGTAGAATGTTTTCTTGTTACCCTTTCGTCTCTAGTTATTTTGATCTTTTGTGCTTTGGCTTTTCTAATTTTGCCCCTAAATACATGTGTTGTTTGCTAATATTTCTTCTTTGTAATGTGACCTTGTTTCCACTTTTTTTAGGATCCTTTTTTGATTTTTAGATCAGTCAAGATCTCCTGGTTAAGCCATTGCAGTGTCTTGCCTTACATCCTATCTTTCCTATGCAGGGGGATAGTTTGCTCTTGTGCCCTTAATAATGTCCCTCTGAAAAAAACACCTGTCTTCTATTGTGTTTCCCCTTAGACTTGCTTCCAATGAGATCTTACCTACCAACTCCCTGAGTTTGCTCAAGTCTGCCTTCCTGAAATCCATTGTCTTTATTTTGCTGTTCTCCCTCCTACCATTCCTTAGAATCATAAACTCTATCATTTCATGGTCACTTTCCCCCAAGTTGCCTTCCACTTTCAAATTCTCAAACTTATATATCAAAATCAAGTCTAGAACAGCCTCTCTCCAAGTAGGTTTCTCCAGCTTCTGGAACAAAAAATTGTCTCCAATACATTCCAAGAACTTGTTGGATAATCTGTGCCCTGGTGTAGACAGCATGAGATGAATTCTTCCATCGACCTCGCTACCACCTCTTGGGGATTACCTGTCCTGAGGGGAGAACCCTTCCATCTGTGTAAGTAGTGTCTATATTGAAGCACTATGGCAGCAACGCTGTAGCATTTTACGTGTAAACAACCTTTCAAGCAGATCTTCCAGAAAATCATCCAGTCTGGATCTGCCAACATGGGGAATTGGAGAATCCAACACTTCCCTGTAATTTTTCAGTGTGTGAAGAGCGCTCAATCTGCTTCTCCCATGAGAACAGCCTCCACTACTGCATGCAGTGTCTCATATTAACGTTGTCTCTCCATGCAGGCATTTCTACTGCGACTATCACCCAAGATCCTGGGAACACACAAGAAGTCAGGGGAGCATACGCTAAATGCAGAAGACACCCTTATGCCTCAGAGTTGGACACCTTCTCCCCTACTCCATGTCAGATTCTAACACAACCAACTTCACCAACCCCTCCACCTTCATCCTGCTGGGCATTCCTGGCCTGGAGGCTGCCCATATATGGATCTCCATCCCCTTCTGCACCATGTACGCCATAGCCATCTTGGGGAACTTCACCGTCCTGTTCATTGTGAAGAGGGAGCCGAGCCTCCATGAGCCCATGTTCTATTTCCTTTGCATGCTGGCTGTCACTGACCTGGTCATGTCCACATCCACTGTACCCAAAATGCTGAGCATCTTCTGGTTCAATTCCAGGGAGATCAGTTTCAGTGCCTGCCTCACCCAGATGTACTTTGTTCACTCCCTCACAGGGATGGAGTCTGGAATCCTCGTGGCTATGGCTCTGGATCGCTACGTGGCCATCTGCCATCCCCTGAGACATTCCACCATCCTGACAAACTCTGTTGTGGCCAAGATAGGCCTGGCCGTGGTGCTGCGCAGTGGTTTGCTCGTATTGCCCTTGCCCGTCCTGATAAGGCAGTGGCCATATTGCAGAACCAACATCATCCCCCACTTCTATTGTCGGCATATGGCTGTGGTGAAAGTGGCCTGCGCTGACTTCCGTGTCAATAGTTACTATGGACTGTTTGATCTTTTCTCTGAAATTGGAATGGACTTGGTTTTTATTACCGTGTCCTATACTCTGATCCTCCGGGCCATCTTCCGCCTCCCCACAAAGGATGCCCGGGTCAAAACTTTTGGGACCTGCATCTCTCATCTTTGTGCCATTTCAGCTTTGTACATCCCAGATTTATTCTCCTCTCTCATGCTGCGGTTTGGTCACAATGTACCACTGTATGTCCTCATTCTCATTACCGGTGTGTACCACCTTGTCCCCCCTGTTCTGCACCCCATCATTTATGGGGTGAGGACCAAACAGATCCGGGGCAAGCTGCTCCAGCTCTTTACTCATAAAAAGATCTAAATGTTTCCTCCTTGTGCTCTGGCTTTCAGATTGAGCTCTGTGCAGAGCTGGCTGGTGCATGGTGCTGGGGCCTCTTCCCTGAATCTCTTCCTGGACAGACAGAGAGACATTAAACCCTTCCCTGTCCTGACTGTGCTGTGTCAATGTAATAAACTGGGGAATCAGTCTGTGTACACTACACTGGGTGGCCACCTTTCTAATTTCTGGTAGATGGTTCCCTGAAATTGGAATCTTGCCCCATGTCTTCTGCTAAGCCTCGACCCTGCTGTGTGTCTTCTCCCCAAGGCCCTGCCCCTGTCGCTTGTTACTGTCTTCCTGTCCCCTTGCCAGCTATATCCCAGTCATCTCTAAAACCAATGTGATGTTGTGACGTTATTGATATAAATGGGAACCATATAGAACATGGGTTGCAACCAAGGTCCTGTAGTGGCTCCAAATCCTAAGTAAAGGGGGTCATATAAGGTGTCTAAGACCAGGTTCTGGGTTGCTGATTATAATTATGCTGTCTATATGTCTGTATCATTTTTAGTTGAAGTTATGAATGTTGGCTCGATGCTGTCTGTATTTCAAGTTTGTGCTGTGCTTCTGGGGGAAGCCTCCCAGACAAGCTGGTGTTAGCTCTGCCTAGCCCGTTTGATGGCCCATTAAGGACCGTCAGCTACACAATGGACCCATGGAGAGAAGGCAGACACGCCTTGTGACTCAGCAAAGTATGCAGGGACTGGCCCATGTGACTCCAGGCTCCATCTTGCTGTAAATTTCCACAGTGAAGACAAAGAGATTCTTACACCTGGAAAAGCCTATATAAGGCTGATGCTTCGTCTCCATCTTGTCTTCAATCCTGCTTCTTACCTCTGGAGGGACTTTGCCACAAACTGAAGCTCTACACCAGGGACTGAGGACCCATCCCAGCGGGGGATGTTCCAGAGACTTAATCTAAACCTGCAGTTTACTCCATCACTGCTGCAAGCCTGAACTAAGAACTTTGCCATTACTGTATGTAATTGATTCCATTTAACCAATTCTAGCTCTCATCTCTACCTTTTCCCTTTGTAAATAAACCTTTAGATTTTAGATTCTAAAGGATTGGCAACAGCGTGATTTGTGGGTAAGATCTAATGTGTATATTGACCTGGGTCTGGGGCTTGGTCCTTTGGGATCGAGGGAACCTTTTTCTTTTATTGGGGTGTTGGTTTTCATAACCATTCATCCCCAGGACGAGTGCACTGGTGGTGATACTGGGAGACTGGAGTGTCTAAGGAAATTGCTTGTGTGACTTGTGGTAAGCCAGTGGGGCGAGACCAAAGTCCTTTTAGTCTGGCTGGTTTGGTTTGCCTTAGAGGTGGAAAAACCCCAGCCTAGGGCTGTGACTGCCCTGTTTAAGCAATTGGTCCTGATTTGGCACTCTCAGTTGGGTCCCGCCAGAACCGCTCCGTCACAGATGTCACATCTTATGGCAAGTCACGTAAGGGGCACTGGTTAATGTTGATTCGTAATTTGTTACCAACTCTGTGGAGAGAGAGAACCCGTCAGGACTCCTGGGATCTATCTGAGCTCTGGGAGGGGAGTGGGGTATAGTGTTTTACTGCAGGAGGCAGATACATCTTGGTCTAAATGAGGAGATCAGAATGGCCATTGTCAAGGTGTTAGCCCCACTCTGAACTTTAGGGTACAGATGTGGGGACCTGTATGAGATAACCACTAAGTTTATGTACCAGCAAGCTGCCACCACCAAGTGTGTTCCAAATCTTAGGGGAGAGCCACTTGGAACTCTGCCTTCCCCCAAATTATTTCCTCAGTTTTTATCCCCCTTTTCCTGGCAGGATTGAGACTGATTCACCTCCCACCAATTCCTGGTGAGCCCAGATCCAAAAAACCCTTGGATATTAAAACAAGGAAAAATCAATCAGGTTCTTAACAGAGAACTTTTAATTAAAGAAAAAGGGTGAAAGGAATACCTCTGTCAGATTAGCATGCAAACTACTGTCACAGACAACAGATTCAACCCACAGAGGATGTCCTTCTGGGCAAAAACCTTAGTTACACATAGACACCCAATTTGATTCTCTGTCTTATGCAAAACAAAGTCACAAAATAAAATAACCATAATCTAATACATTCCTTCTCTAACCACTTACTATTTTTGAGAAATGTTAGATGGCTGATTCCTGGATCCTTTACTCTGGCACAAACTTTTCTGAACAGACAAAATCTGATTTCCCTCCTCCCTCTTGGAAAACATCTTGTCTCCCCATTGGTTCCTCTGGTCAGGTGTCAGCTAGGCTAGGTGAACTTCTTAACCCTTTACAGGTAAAAGAGGCATTAACCCTGGACTGTCTGTTGATGACAGCCATACTGGGTAAAACCAATGATCCATGCAGCCCAGTAGCCTGTGTTCTGAGAGAGCCCAGTGCCAGGTGCTTCATCGGGAATGAACAGAACATGCCAATCCTCATCTGATTCACATGGATTAGCTTGGCCGAAGGGGTAGAAGCCCTGAGCCCAGGCCGCCTCAGCTTCATCTGGCAGGAGTTCAAGCCTCCAACCCCAGTAGGAGCTGTGGGGGGAGGAGAAGAGCCCAGGCTGCCTGGCTGCAGCAGCGGAAGAAGCCCTCAGTTCAGGCTGCCCCAAGCCCTAGCCACAGCCACAGAGCAGAGGCAGGAGCTGTGGGGGGAAGGGAGAATGAAGCCCTACTCATTTTTGTCCTCTCCATCTTCCATGCTGCTGCCATTCAGGAGTTGTCTCATTTCCCCTGTCTTTGGGCAAACCTCAGGTGGGCTCTTTTTTGTCTCCCCTCCCTGACCCTTTAGGAGCTGCTCTCTTCCCTGCAGCTCCCTTTCCCTTTCTGGAGATAGAGATGGGTTGCGGCACCTCCGGTACAGACACCAAACTGGTGGTTTGCTCTCTCTTTCATAGATTCATAGATTCATAGACTCTAGGACTGGAAGGGATCTCGAGAGGCCATCGAATCCAGTCCCCTGCCCTCATGGCAGGACCAAATATTGTCTAGACCATCCCTGATAGACATTTATCTAACCTACTCTTAAATATCTCCAGAGATGGAGATTCCACAACCTCCCTAGGCAATTTATTCCAATGTTTAACCACCCTGAGAGTTAGGAACTCTTTCCTAATGTCCAACCTAACCCTCCCTTGCTGCAGTTTAAGCCCATTGCTTCTTGTTCCATCCTTAGAGGCTAAGGTGAACCAGTTTTCTCCCTCCTCCTGATGACACCCTTTTAGATACCTGAAAACTGCTATCTTTGCCCATCTCCATGGGCCACAGGGTCATAACAGGTCCTTGACACCATCCCCCACTGTGCTGCTGGATGAGCCTCATTGATTTCTGGTGGACACCTGTGATTTCACGGGTAAGGTGAAACCCCCTCTCCAGCATTGGGGAGACTTCAATCTCGTCTTCTGGGCCACGAGAGCTGTTTTGGAGGAGTGGAAGGGAACCAGGAGGCAAGACATCCTGGTCTACCAGTGGGCCCACAACTTCTGGGAAAATCCTTTCAGGTTAGTCAGCGATTGTTGCAAGGCTGGCTGGAGATCCTCCTGCTCATGAGGATCCTGCTCAGCCCTTTAAGTTGAAGCCAATCATCTTTTCAACACTGAACACCAATGGCTCTGGGGTGGTTCTCCACAGTCACCAGGTGCTGTCCTTTCTTTGTGATGTAGGGAACTCTGTGGTTTGCCTGATGTAAATCAACATGGATCCAACTGCCGAGACTAGTTGGAGGCCAAAGTGGGGGGACGGGTTATATTTTAGACACTTCAGCGCTCATTCGGCTGGGGTGGCAACCCTGTTCTCCCCTTACTTACAGCTTGAGATGATGGGAGTTGCCGAGGCCATCCCAGGTCACCTGGTGCACCTACAGGCCTGTGTGGATGGGCTGACATTGAATCTATGCAATGTCTTCCCCCGAATGCAGACCCAGAGTGGGTGTGTTTCTATCAATAGGCATCTGCCTTCCTCGGCACTTTGGATCCTTACTAGTGCCTGGGCCTGCAGTGGAAATTTTAATGTAGCCAGGCCGCCAAAGGCATCCTCATAGAGATCATCAATCATCACTCCCTGGTGGATGTCTGACATGATCAACACATGGATAACAATTCCACCTTTCCCTATGTAGTGTGTGCCCTTGTTGCTGAGAAGGCTAACGGCATTTTGGGCTGTATAAGTAGGGGCATTGCCAGCAGATCGAGGGACGTGATAATTCCCCTCTATTTGACTTTGGTGAGGCCACATCTGGAGTACTGTGTCCAGTTTTGGGCCCCACACTATAAGAAGGATGTGGAAAAATTGGAAAGAGTCCAGCAGAGGGCAGCAAAACTGATTAGGGGGCTGGAGCACATGACTTATGAGGAGAGGCTGAGGGAACTGGATTATTTAGTCTTCAGAAAAAAGAATGAGGGGGGATTTCATAGCTTTCAACTACATGAAAGGGGGTTCCAAAGAGGACGCATCTAGATTGTTGTCAGTGGTAGCAGATGACAGAACAAGGAGCAATGGTCTCAAATTGCAGTGGGGGAGGTTTAGGTTGGATATTAGGAAACATTATTTCTCTAGGAGGGTGGTGAAGCACTGTAATGGGTTCCCTAGGGAGGTGGTGGAATCTCCTTCCTTAGAGGTTTTTATGGGAAGGCTTGACAAAGCCCTGGCTGGCATGATTTAGTTGGGTTTGGTCCTGCTTTGAGCAGGGGGTTGGACTAGATACCTCCTGAAGTCCCTTCTAACCCTGATATTCTAAGATTCTATGATTCTATGTCCAGGAGGAGGTTGTTTGGTTGTGCCAGTTCTGGTTGACCAAATGTATGAATTTTTTTTCCATATTGCCTGGGCCCACTCCTTCAGCATTCGACAGGACCAGTTCTCAGTCCACCATTTAGTGACCATGATGCCACTTTCATTTTGGAGTTCACTTGGGGCTCTTCACCCTTCAGACCACTCTGCACGTACTCCAGGATGTGGGGGTCACCTTGCTCAGTTTTTCCTTGAGCGGGTCGTACAAGAGGGTGATCCCCACCCACCACTCACCCCAGTGCCTCTGGAATTTTTGAATGGGCTCCTGTCTCATGAGTCCCTCCAGCCCCCTCCCTTTCACAACCCGAGACAGCTGCACACCCCACAGCCAGTTCATTTCTGAATTCCACCTAGGGCACAACTTTACATGGTTATGCTCCACATGCTTCATTACCTCAGATGCTCTGATATCAAGTGGCGTGATCTAGTATCACCTTTGGATGGTGATGAACCCCGGTGAGCCAGAAAGTGCTCCACCCCAGGCCCACCCCAGGCCCAGGGGATATCGATTGGTGGCTCCTTCATGGACCATGAGCACAGGCATGTACGTGGCACTGTTCATCCCCATTCCAGATGCCTGCCCATTTTGTAGCATGAGGCAGACCCTGGCTCATGCCTGTCTAGAACATGCAGGGTTGCAGCCCCTATTCCAACTCCTCCACAACTTCAACAGGAGGTTCTGGCTGCACTTTTCCCCAAACCTTTTCATATCTGCTCCCTGCTTTAGCTCAACATACAGGATATGGCCTGCAGGTTGCTTGTGTTACACGTGAAATATAACTCTAATATAAATCTGTAAACTTATTAATAAAAGAAATAATCAAACCCATTAGAAAATAAGAAACATAGAAGAAAAGATATGTAGGCAAGCAAGCAGGCTAGCCTATAGGGTACCACAGCTGCAGGCTGCTAGATGGTAGTGGCCAGGGACTTAGAAGTGACAGAGAGAGGGAGACGTGTGTAGGGGTGAGTTAAAAAGGAAAGAGAGAGTTGGACCTAAATAGGCCAGGAGACACAGAGAAACAGAGAGAGAGAGAGAGAGAGAGATGGGACGAAACCCACAGGAACAGGGACTCCCTGTCTCTGCCGTTCTGGGGAGCACTTTCCCAAGGAGACACAAACTCTCCCCCTGACCCCAAGCAGGCACCGTGTGTTCCAGGAACATTTCCCTCAGGGAAGCCCGGCCGGATCAGTTCTGGAACGAGAGCACTTGGGGAAACACAGACGGCAGAGGAGCCACATTTGGATGAAGAAAATATCTTGTGGACACCTCCCTGGCCAGGCCCACTCCCCGTCCACATCTGTGTAGCAGCTCCAGGTTTGCTGTCACAGCCCCACTCAAGCTCGTGCAGCTGGACACTCCCCAGCCGAGCGTGTTTGGGGCCCACAAACAAGACCCCTGTGATTTGGAGTCACAGCACTGTTCAGGCCCTTCCTCCGGCTCTGGGTTTCCAGGCCCACTCTCGCAGTGCAGCTTCCGTTCTAGTGCCTCCCTCTGGGAGCCGAAACCTGCCCGGGTTCCTCTGGGAAATATGAATCTGATTACCCTGTAAAGTATTTTCCATGCTGATTTTACAGACATAAGTTTTACCTTTCTTTCTTTAATTAAAAGCTTTCTTTTTAAGAACCTGATTGATTTTTTCCTTGTGTTAAGATCCAAGGGGATTGGATCTGGACTCACCAGGAATTGGTGGGGAAAGGGAGGGGGGATGGTTAAATTCTCCTTGTGTTAAGATCCAAGGGGTTGGATCGGTGTTCACCAGGAACTTGGTGAAAAACCTCTCAAGGCTGCCCAGGAGGGGAAGGTTTTGGGGGACAGAAAGTGATCCAGACACTGAAATTTCTGGATGGTGGCAGCGTTACCAGATCTAAGCTAGTAATTAAGCTTAGAAGTGTCCATGCAGGTCCCCACATCTGTACCCTAAAGCTCAGAGTGGGGGAGGAACCTTGACAAGCATCCTCAGAATGGGGCCCCCTGGAATCCCATTCACAGGTTGATAAAACCATTCCTCTACTTTAGACAGCCGAAGAGATACACAGATTCAGGTAAACACAACACAACATCTTCACACCATTTCCTTCCTCAGTGAACTTAAGAACGGTCGTGCTGTGTTAGACCAAAGGTCCATCTAGCCCAGTATCCTGTCTTCCAGCTGTGGCCAATGTAAGATGCTTCAGAGGGAATGAAAAGAACTGATAATTATCAAGCGATCCATTATCAATCAACCTTTCCCAGCTTCCAGCAAACAGAGGCTAGGGACATCATCCCTGCCCATCCTGCTAATAGTCATTAATTGACCTATCCTCCATGAAATCATCTAGTTCTTTTGAAAGCTGTAATTGTCTTGGCCTTCACACCATCCTCTGGCAAAGAGCTTCACTGGTTGACTGTGTGTTGTATGAAGAAATGTTTCTTATCATTTCTTTTAAGTCATTACCAATTAATTTCATTGGGTGAACCGTGTGTCTGTGTGTGTGTGTGTGTGTGTGTGTGTGTTATGAGAAAGAGTAAATAACACTTCCTTTTTTACGTTCTCCACACCATTCATGATTTTATAGACCTTTCTCATATCACCCCTTAGTTGTCTCTTTCCCAAGTTGAAAAGACCCAGTCTTATTAATCTCTCCTCATATGGAAGCGGTTCCATACTCCTAATAATTCTTGTTGCACTTTTCCTTAAATTCTTCAATTCCAATATATCTCTTTCGGATTGGATGTGCATATCTGAAGGCAATATTTTAGGTGTGGGAATAGCAGGGATTTATACAGCTGTTAGGGGACGTGGTTCAGACCTGGGTCTGGGTTTGCAGCAGGCCAGCAGGTCTGGCCCAAACCAGGCAGGGTACTGACATCCCAGGCTGACAGGGCAGGAAAGCAGGAGCAGAGGTAGCCTTGGCACATCAGGTGGCAGCTCCCAGGGGGGTTCTGTGATTCAACCCGTCACAATCAGAACATCACAAAATAAATGAATAATGAACTAAAATTATTGGCTACAATTTAGACCCCATCATTTTATATGTCTGGTTGGGATGATGTTTTCCAATATGCATTACTTTGTCCACATCATCCTGGAGCATCTTTGGGATTTGTCGGAGCTCTCCAGGGTGTTCAGGGACCTGGAACTCCCAGCTTCTCCTCCAGCTGGAACTCGTCTCTGCTGCAGCCAGAGCCCTGCAACCAAAGAGTCTCCTCTGCTGCCTTGGTGCCTCTCTCCCACAGCTTCTTCTGTCTCATCCAGTCTCTGTGTTTTTGAAGGGCTGGAACAACACTTCCTCTCTCTGTTCCTGCTTCTGGGGAGGTTCCATTTCTTCCACGCCTGCCCCTGTGCAGAGAAGCTGGAGAAAACTGCTTTTATCTAGAATTCAGTTACTCCCTCCTTCTACTGGGCGAGCTCTCGCTGGGGCTGAGAGCCAATGACCAACCTATTCACAGAGAGATGTCGCTGCCTCAGCCTTCACCCCCTTCATACAAGGTGGGTGAGAGAAGAGTACAGGAAAAGCCCAAAGACATAGGGGATACAGACGGTTTCTATAACAAAGGGTGAGTTAATAGGGTTTCCACCCATCTAGGTTTTATCCGGATGCTCCGATTCTTGGCTACTGTGTCTGGGTGCCATGCACGGTTGTCAAGTGCCTGGTTTTGAACTAGAAAGTGCAGCCAAGAAAGGGATCTGGCTGTGTCTGGTTCCTGCAGGGCAGGGGGGAGGCATTGGGTCATTAACCCACGCCTGCCCCTGCTCAGCCGGGGCCACATCATACCAACAGGCAGGGCCCTTGTCAGGCTTCAGCAGCTCCAACCAGTCCCAGAGAAGAGGGAGCCCAGCTGTGGCAGAGATGGAGGTGGAGAAGATCCAGCGAGTGATGGGGGCAGTGGTGTAGAGAAGCCAGGGACAAGGGCAGGGCAATGGTGGAAGAAATGGAGAAGGGGCTGCTGGGTCTCAATGGACTAGGTGGGGCATGTGAAGGGGCCTAGGGGAAATACGTGGGGCAGAGGTCAGGGTCTTAAGGGAATGTGGGGCAGAGGGTGAAGTCACGGGGTCCAGTTACCAGCAGTTAGAAAGGTGGCAACCCAATGAGTTAATGAGTTGTACACAGACTGATTCCCCAGTTTCTCACACTGACACAGCACAGTAAGGTCAGGGAAGGGTCTAATGTCTCTCTGGCTGCCCAGTGAGTGACTCAGGGAAGGTGGCCCAGCACCGTGTCACCAGCCATCTCTGCACAGAGCTCGGTCTGAGAGCCAGAGCACCAGGAGAAAACTTTAGGGCCCTTTATGAGTAAAGAGCCGGAGCAGCCTGTCCCTGATCTGCCTGGTTATCACCCCGTAGATGATGGGGTGCAGCATGGGGGGCAGCAAGAGGCATATATTGGTAATGAGAACATGGAAATGTACGGCCACATTCTGCCCAAACCGGTACATGAGGGAGGAGAAGAGACCTGGGATGTAAAAGGCTAAACTGACAGAAAGATGGGAGCCGCAGGTCCCCAAAGTCTTGAGCCGGGCATCTTTTGTGGGGAGCCTGAAGATGACCATGAGAATCTGGGTATAGGACACAACAATAAAAATCACATCCAGACCCATCACACAGAATAGCACAAAAAGGCCGCAGTAACTACTGACGCGGGTGTCGGCGCAGGCCAGCTTCACCACGGATATGTGCGAGCAAAACAGCTCGGGAATGGTGTTGGTTCTGCAATATGGCCACCGCCTTGCCAGCAAGGGAAAGGGCAGTATGACCATGGCACTGCGCAGCACCACGGCCAGGCCAATCTTGGCCACTACGGGGTTTGTCAGGGTGGTGGAATGTCTCAGGGGATCACAGATGGCCACATAGCGATCAAAAGCCATGGCCACAAGGATCCCAGATTGTGTCACTGGCAAGCTGAGTGTAAAGTACATCTGGGTGAGGCAGGCATTGAAATCTATATCCCTGGGATTGAACCAGAAGATGCTCAGCATTTTGGGCAGGATGGACGTGGACAGGACCAGGTCGGTGACGGCCAGCATGCAGAGGAAATAGTACATGGGCCCATGGAGGCTCGGTTCCGTCTTCACGATGAACAGGATGGTGAAGTTCCCCAAGATGGCTATGGCGTACATGGTGCAGAAGGGAATGGAAATCCAGACATGGACCGTCTCCAGGCCAGGAATGCCCAGCCGGATGAAGGTGGAGGGGTTGGTGAAATTGGTTTTGTTTTAATCTGACATAGAGTAGGGGAGAAGGTGTCCAACTCTGAGGCGAAACGGTGTCTCCTGCATGTACCGTACGTTCTCCTGACTTCCTGTATGTGCCCAGGATCTAGGGTGATGGTCACAATACAAATGCCTGGATGGAGAGAGAATGTTAATATGAGACACTACATGCACTGCTGGAGGCTGTTCTCATGGATGAAGCATATCCATCATTGTTCCTTAATGCAATGAAAGCCAGGCTGGAGAGTCCATGCTGCAGGGAGCTCCCCATTCACCTGGTTGCTCTAAATCTGAGTGTAAAAAAGCCCAAACCTTTGCCAAGACATGTGCCAGGGAGAAACATCCCAACCAGAACACACCTCGGGGAAAAGACCTGGGCGTCATTGACAGCAGGTCAACAAAACACCAGCTCATTCACAGCAGTGGTCAAATCAAAGAAAATGTTTGGATGCCTAAGAAATGGGATGGAGAATAACCTGCTCTGGATATGTGTTCAGTTTTGGTCACCCAGTCTCTAAAAAGGATACAGCATTATAAAGGGGATTTCTGAGACAGGCTCTGAGAATGGTGGAGGCTGCCATATGCCGACAGACTGAAAAGTCTGGGACTGTTTTGTTTGGAGAAGAGACAAGGAAGGGGCAGATAATAAAGGAAAGGAATATGAAGAATAGAACTGATGACATTCACTTGGAGAAACAGAGAACAGTTCCCAGCCAGTAATACCTGTAGATAATTAGTGCTTCAAAAGGGCTAATTCCCCAAAGCTGTAGAAAATTATCAAGAAAACTGACTGGGAGAAAAATATTAGACAGAAACATGGGAATGAAACTTGGGAGTTCTTTAAGAAGAATTTATTGGTTAGCTAAATAGTCACGATTCCACAGTCAAGGAAGTGGAGAACTTTGGCTAAAAACCAGGTTCAGTGGCAAAGTGAAGGCAGCAATTATGTGGGAAAAAGCAATATCCCTCTACCCCGATATAACGCTGTCCTCAGGAGCCAAAACATCTTACCACGTTATAGGTGAAACCGCATTACATCGAACTTGCTTTGATCTGCTGTAGCGCGCAGACCCTCCCATGCCGGAACTGCTTTACCACGTTATATCCGAATTCATGTTATATTGGGTCATGTTATATCGGGGTAGAGGTGTACATAAAAACGGGAAAAAAGGGAAAAGAGACAGCAAGCAATACAAATGGGATGTTATGAAAAATTGAGAAGGGAAGTTAAAGACATCGGGGAAAACTCCATGCTTGGTGGGGCTAAGGATCACAAAAAGGAGGTTATTAAGAATATTAAGAAGAAAAGAAATCCTAGAACAGGTTTAGCCATTTCCTAGAGGGAGAAAGGAAACTTGTTAATGTTGCAGAAAATGTAGATGTGTTGCATAAATAGTTTTGTTCTGCATTTGGAAAGAAGCAGTATTAGGAGTCCAGGAGAGCGGGCTGTATTTTAAAGAATCCTTATTGAGGGTTGCAGGAACAAACCAGCCCGATGTGTAGAAAGAATCGTAAATATGGCAGGCCACCAGCTTGGCTTAAGTTGCTGATCTTAAACGCAAAAAAGAAGCTTACAAGAAGTGGAAGATTGGACAAATGACCAGGGAGGAGTATAAAAATATTGCTCAGGCATGCAGGAGTGAAATCAGGAAGGCCAAATCACACTTGGAGTTGCAGCTAGCAAGAGATGTTAGGAGTAACAAGAGGGTTTCTTCGGGTACGTTAACAACAAGAAGAAAGTCAAGGAAAGTGTGGGCCCCTCACTGAATGAGGGAGGCAACCAAGTGACAGAGGATGTGGAAAAAGCTAATGTACTCAATTATTTTTTTTGCCTCTGTCTTCATGAACAAGATCAGCTCCCAGACTGCTGCAATGGGCAGCACAGTAAGGGGAGGAGGTGACCAGCCCTTTGTGGAGAAAGAAGTGGTTCGGGACTATTTAGAAAAGCTGGATGAGCACAAGTCCATGGGGCCGGATGCGCTGCATCCGAGGGTGCTAAAGAACTTGGCAGATGTGATTGCAGAGCCATTGGCCATTATCTTTGAAAAATCATGGCGATCGGGGGAGGTCCCGGGTGACTGGAAAAAGGCTAATGTAGTGCCCATCTTTAGAAAAGGGAAGAAAGAGTATCCAGGGAACTACAGGCCAGTCAGCCTCACCTCAGTCGCTGGAAAAATCATGGAGCAGGTCCTCAAGGAATCAATTCTGAAGCACTTAGATGAGAGGAAAGTGATCAGGAACAGTCAGCATGGATTCACCAAGGGCAAGTCATGCCTGACTAACCTAATTGCCATCTATGAGGAGATAACTGGCTTTGTGGATGAGGGGAAAGCGGTGGATGTGTTATTCCTTGACTTTAGCAAAGCTTTTGATACAGTCTCCCACAGTATTCTTGCCAGCAAGTTAAGGAAGTATGGGCTGGATGAATGGACTATAAGGTGGATCGAAAGCGGGCTAGATCGTCGGGCTCAGCGGGTAGTGATCAATGGCTCCATGTCTAGTTGGCAGCCGGTTTCAATTGGAGTGCCCCAAGGGTCAGCCCTGGGGCCAGTTTTGTTCAATATCTTTATTAATGATCTGGAGGATGGCGTGGACTGCACCCTCAGCAAGTTTGCAGATGACACTAAACTGGGAGGAGTGGTAGATACGCTGGTGGGTAGGGACAGGATAGAGAGGGGCCTAGACAAATTAGAGGATTGGGCCAAAAGAAACCTGATGAGGTTCAACAAGGACAAGTGCAGAGTCCTGCACTTAGGACGGAAGAATCCCATGCACTGTTACAGACTAGGGACCGAAAGGCTGGGCAGCCGTTCTGCAGAAAAGGACCTAGGGGTTACGGTGGATGAAAACCTGAATATGAGTCAAGTGTGTGCCCTTGTTGCCAAGAAGGCTAATGGCATTTTGGGTTGTATAAGTAGGGGCATTTCCAGCAGATCGAGGGATGTGATCATTCCCCTTTACTCAGCACAGGTGAGGCCTCATTTGGAGTACTGTGTCCAGTTTTGGGCCCCACACTACAAGAAGGATGTGGAAAAATTGGAAAGAGTCCAGCGGAGGGCAGCAAAAATGATTAGGGGGTTGGAGCACATGACTTATGAGGAGAGGCTGAGGGAACTGGATTATTTAGTCTTCAGAAAAAAAGAATGAGGGGGGATTTGATAGCTTTCAACTACCTGAAAGGGGGTTCCAAAGAGGATGGATCTAGACTGTTCTCAGTGGTAGTAGATGACAGAACAAGGAGTAATGGTCTCAAGTTGCAGAGGGGGAGGTTTAGGTTGGACATTAGGAAAAACTTTTTCACTAGTAGGGTGGTGAAGAACTGGAATGGGTTACCTAAGGAGGTAGTGGAATCTCCTTCCTTAGAGGTTTTTAAGGTCAGGCTTGACAAAGCCCTGGCTGGGATGATTTAGTTGGGTTTGGTCCTGCTTTGAGCAGGGGGTGGGACTAGATACCTCCTGAGGTCCCTTCCAACCCTGAGATTCTATGATTCTATGAAGGGGATTAGTGCTGAAATTGACCCTGCTGGGTCGAATTTGGGGTAGTGTGGATGCAATTCGACGGTATTGGCCTCCGGGAGCTATCCCAGAGTGCTCCAGTGTGACCGCTCTGGACAGCGCTCTCAACTCCGATGCACTGGCCAGGTAGACAGCAAAAGTCCCACGAACTTTGAATTTCATTTCCTGTTTGGCCAGCATGTTGAGCTGATCAGCACAGGTGACCATGGAGTCCCAGAATGGCAAAAGTGCTCCAGGATGGACCACACGGGAGGTACTGGATCTGATCGCTGTTTGGGGAGATGAATCCGTGCTAGCAGAACTCTGTTCCAAAAGACGAAATGCCAGAATATTTGAAAAAATCTCCAAGGGCATGAAGGACAGAGGCTATAACAGGGACCCGCAGCAGTGCCGTGTGAAGCCTACCAAAGAACCAGAGAGGCAAACGGCTGCTCCGGGTCAGAGCCCCAGACATGCCGGTTCTATGATGAGCTGCTTGCCTTTCTAGGGGGTGCCCCTACAACTACCCCACCCCTGTGTGTGGACTCCATCAATGGATTCTCAGGCAATGGGGATGTGGATTTGGGGGACGAGGAAGATGATGATGAGGAGGTTGAAGCAAGTGGAGAAACCATTTTTGGCAGTGAAGTGGGGTGTGATGTACTCGTGGAGGAGGGTGGAGGAGGAGAGGGGGTATCAGGAGGGTTGGAGGAGAAGAGGTGCAGGGGAGGGGGGAGGTGCGGGAGGAGAGGACGGGGGGAGGGTACCAGGGCAGAGGGGCGGGGGAAGGGAGAGTACAAGAGGAAGGAGCGATGGGGGGAGGTACAAGTGGAGGGGCTGCGAGCGGGATGGGGGGTGCAAGGGCTGAGAGGGGCTGGCACTGACAGCTGCGTCCCCAGCCCCGTGCAGGCAGAGCCGAGAGGACGGACACTGACCCCCAGGTGCCTGAGACGCGGGGGTCCCCTGGCAGGGCAGTATCCCGCACTCGGAGCCGGGCTCTGCCTCTCCCCGCCCAGGGCAGGCAGCGTGCGGCTGAGGTGGGGGAGGTGCGCGGCGGGCTGGGTCTGGGGGCAGGAGGGGGCAGCGGCAGCTCCCTGGCAGCTCGGGCTGCCCAGCCACTCGCCCTGTCAGCACGCGAGCCGGGATCCAGGCCCCCCGCCCAGCCCGGCAGCGCCCTGCACAGCCCCCTAGGGCGGGGAAACGCCGCGCCACCCTGGGGAGACTCGGAGCAGAGCAGCAGTGGCAGCAGGACCCCCTCCTTGCATCCCGGACCCCACTTCCCTCCCTCCCCAGCGCCTCACACCCAGGCTGCCCTGCGGTCACAGAGCCGGAGCATCGTCCCCCCAGAGCCGAGCCCCTCTGGCCCCCGCAGAGCCGGAACGTCATCCCCCGGAGCCGGGCCCCTCTCGCCCCGCAGAGCCGGAGCATCGTCCCGCAGAGCCGGGCCCCTCTCGCCCCCGAAGAGCCGGAGCATCGTCCCCCGGAGCCGAGCCCCTCTCGCCGCCGCAGAGCCGCAGCGTCGTCCCCCAGGAGCCGAGCCTGTATTAATACCTGGGGGAGTGGGGCAAACAGCTGTGCATATCTCTCTCTGTTAGTGTTATCGAGGGCGAACAATTTATGAGTTTACCCTGTATTAGCTTTATACAGGATAAAATGGATTTATTTGGGTTTAGACCCATTGGGAGTTGGGCATCTGAGTGTTAGACAGGAACACTTCTGTGAGCTGCTTTCAGTCAAGTCTGCAGCTTTGGGGCGAGTAATTCAGACCCTGGGTGTGTGTTGGAGCAGGCGGGCGTGTCTGGCTTAGCAAGACAGGGTGCTGGGGTCCCAGGCTGGCAGGAAAGCAGGGGCAGAAGTAGTCTTGGCACATCAGGTGGTAGCTCCCAAGGGGGGTTCTGTGATCCAACCCGTCACACACCCCTGCAGTAAACTAAGGGGGGAGATGTGACATTCTGTGCCCCAAAGCAAGGCCCTGGCACCCCCATATTTAACTTGGTGATATGATTGTGATGTGACTCTGGACTCCATCTTGTGTCTGTTCTTTTCCAGTAACTGTGCTGGGGGCTTTTGCTTGGAATAATGAAGCTCCCTCTACATGGCAGAAGCTATAACATGTGGAAGCGACATCATCACGTGGCCTCACTCCCCCCACAACTCAACATAAAAGACGTTAGAAACTGGGATTGAACTGGGGATGTGATCCCAGGCTGAAGGGATTTCTAGCCTGTGCATGGAATCTTTATCCTATTACTTATAATCACGTAAACAATCGATCTTTCTGTAATTAATAAATCTGTTTTATATTGTTTTCCTTAATGCAGGATGCTGTTTGAAATCTGCTCAGGCTGATGCATTGTCCTCTCCACGTTGAGGGAGGGGCAGGCTGGGAAATAAACTGATACTGGACAGGCTTTTGGGCAGGGGAAGACGGTACAGCTCTTGGGTCCTAGGCTGGGGAGATGGGGGGAGCTGGATGGAGCCTCTGCATTGTTAGTTCATGGCTCGCTAGTGAAATCATTCATGTAACTGTAGCTGAGTGTGTCCTTGTCTGTATGTGGCTGTGTAAGTGCAAGAGCTGCAGAGGTTTACAGCTTGTCACAGCCTCACAGTGTGAGAGCAGCAGAGAGTCCTGTGGCACCTTATAGACTAACAGACGTATTGGAGCATGAGCTTTCGTGGTTTCGTCGGATACACCCACGAAAGCTCATGCTCCAATACGGCTGTTAGTCTATAAGGTGCCACAGGACTCTTTGCTGCTTTTACAGATGCAAACTAACACGGCTACTCCTCTGATACTTGAGTGTGAAAGGGGGCACAGAGTGCTTTGCTAGAGGGTTTGGCTGTCCCCAGCTCCATGTTGCAACCCATGGAAATCCTTTCCATCCCATCCCAGTGAACAGGCCCTGCAAGACCGTAAGGCCCTTTCGCTGTTGTCATGTGGTCACTTACTTACAGAGAGACCGTGGGTATGGAAGGGAAGTCAGGACACTTGGGTTCTGTCAGCCCGTGTCTGTGTGACCTTGGAAAGTCATGTCTCCCCGTGCCTCAGTTTACTGCTCAGTGAAATGGGGATGGTTCACAGTGACATTCCTTTGCTGGGTTTTGAAGATCCATCAATGAAAGGTGATCAACGGTATAGTGATAGTTACTGGTGAGAAGTACTGATCTCTGATCCCTTAGCGAGATCCCCATGTGTTTGCTGTAAGTGCTTGTGTCTCTTCTTAGTCAACTTTCTCCAGGTCTCTCTGTCTACTATCTACCCATCTATCCTGAGAATTTACAGGACATTAGATCCTCTGGAGAGTTAGGCGTTATCCCTAATTTCCTTTCTCATCAATTATAATTTTTAAATATATGCACACAAACGTACAGAGCAGCCAATTCCTCTCTGACTGAGCCCAGAGCCCAGGAGCTCTCATCTCCCTTTGGGAAGGTTCCTTAATTACTGTTTACTCCTAAAGCTGGATAATTAGCACCAAAGTGGAGACAGGCTTGTCCACAGTCTGTTTACATTCAGATGCTCCCTTGTCCTCCAGAATCTGATCGAACCCCCCCGGGATTACACAGAGCTATATTATAAACTGTGCACACAATGTGTCAGCTCTCGGCATCGGATGCCGCTGCAGATGCTGGATTCAGAGAGGTGTCGGTCACAGATACCTGAGGGGGATTCCCAGGGAGGACACTTCCATCTCGTAATTCACAGGTCCCCATCTCTTGCTGAGGAGCTCACCCTATCGACAATTCTTCTGCATCGTGGGTATGGAGGGATAGAGAGTAAGTCTGTGGTCCTTTCTGCTCTGCACAACCATGGAACATCCCAGGGCCCTTGCCATAAGTGATGAATTTGCTAAAGAATCACTGACCAAAATGTCACTGATTTCTGTGCCACCCTCTTTATCCCACCTGATGGATTCCAGCCCCACGGTGGCTGAATTTTAGTGGCACAGTGAATCCTTCAGGATGAAAGATGTTAGTAGATGTGCAATACAACGCCAAATTCTGAGACAACGGCCCCAGACACAGACTCAGGCCCCAGTGAGGCAAAATTCCCATTGGAGCAAGAACTGAGTACAGATGTCAGGAGCCAACTGTGTGTTAATGCACAGACCCTGTCACCCACTCCAGGTGCATATCAGGTCTCTGTCTGTTAATGGGGCAGAGGGACAGGGGCTGTTACCTGACTTTTATCTGCTGCAAATCTTGGAGCTGCTGGGCTTCTCCCTAGAAAGATAATGAAAATTTTTCTATGTGGATAACACATATTTCTCCTAGCTTCATTCAAGAAGTTTGCTAAAATGTTATGCCTGAAACTTTTAAAAAAAACCCAACCACAATTCTTCTTGAAGCAGAAACCCAACGTGTGATATTTCAGAATAAACTCCAAAAATTTGCAAATTTATAAGCAACTGGAAATGAGGTCTTCTAATTGAGGGTGTAAGACAGCCTTAACTACAGGTGATGCCACCAGTACCACATACAATGGTGAATCCATTTGTGAATCCCATTCTTCTATGCTCTTTCCTCCAATAATGTTGGTAGCAAGGAGTTCTACAGGCCAAATAGGAATTATGGTAGCAATGACCTTTTCTCAATGTTATATGTTCAGACTTTTAATTTTAACTAAATGTTCCCTTGTTCATGTTATGAGACACATTAAATAATAGCTCCATAGGGGTTTAAGGTTAGAAGGGATCATTTGATCATCCAGTTCACTCTGTTACATCTGGATTGAGCTGAAAGACGTGTTTGTGAGTAAGGCCTTGTCTACACTAGGATTTCACATCATAGAATGATAGAGCCATAGAGTTATAAGGGAACACAAAGGACAGGTAGTCTATCCCCCGACAAGATACGGGATTTGTTTTGTGTTAGTCATCTAAGACTGATGGCCATTCACACAACTTTGGAAAACCTCCACAGAAGGAGCTTCCATGACTTCCCTGGGAGTCTGTTCCATTGGCCTCCTGTAGTTAAAGTTAGGAAGATTTTCCTGAAATTTAATTTAAATCTGCTAGGCTGGCATTTGAACCCATTGCCTCTTGTCCTGCCTCTCTGTGGTAAGACAGAGAAACTTTCCTCCACCTTTTTATGGCAGCCTTTCAAGTATTTGAAGACCACTATGATGTCACCCATTAATCTCCTCTTTTCCAAATAAACATACTGGTTCCTTTGGCTTGCTCATACGGATTGCATTCCATCCCTTGTGTAACGTTTGTTACTTGTCTATGGATCCTTTCCAGGTTCTCTACATCCTTTCTGTTAATTGGTCACATAACTCCAACTGAGACCTAACCCACACCGACTTCTGCTAATATAACCGAAATTTGCATTTGCCTTTTTTGAAACATTTTTCCTAATGTCCAACCTAAACCTCCCTTGCTGCAATTTAAGTCCACTGCTTCTTTTCTTCTCTCAGAGGTTAAGGTGAACACTTTTTCTCCCTCTTTGTAAAAACTTTATAGCTATTTGAAAACTGTTATCATCCCCTCAGTCTTCTCCTTTTCAGACTAAACTAGCCTATCTCGTTCATTTTTCCCTCATAGGTCATGTTTTCAAGACCCTAAGCATTCTTTTCTCCAATTTTTCCAGATCATTTTGAATGTTTATCTGATTCTCCAAAGACATGCAACCCCTCCCAACTTTTATTATCTGCAAACATAAGTGCACTCTCTGTGCCATGATCTAGGTCGTTGATGAAAACATTGAAAAGAACGGAACCCAGAACTGATCCCTGCAGAACGCCACTTGTTAGGCTCTTCCAGCATCACTGTGAATCATTGATAAGTACTCTCTGGGAGCGGTTATCCAGCCAGTTATGCACCCACCTTATAGTAGCTCCATCTAGGTTGTATTTCCCGAGTTTCCCAATGAAAAGGTTATGCGAGACTGTATCAAAGGCTGTACTAACGTCTAAATATACCACATCTACTGCTTCCCCACATCCACAGGGCTTGTTACCCTGTCACAGAAAGCTATCAGGTTGGTTTGACATGTTTTCTTCTTGACGAATCCATGCTGACTGTCACTTATCACTTCATTATCTTCTAGACGTTTGCAAATTTATTCCTTAATAAATTGCTACATTGTCTTACCTGGTACAGAAGTCAGGCACTATATGTGCTCTTTTCCAGTCTTCTGGAATCTCCCCTGTCTCCCCTGACTTCTCAGAGATAATCGCTAAAGGCTCAAACCCCTCCTCAGTCAGCTCCTTCAGAGGATTCTAGGATGCATTCAATTCCACTCTCATGACTTGAAGACATTTAACTTGTCCAAGTAACTTTTAACTTGCTCATTTCCTATTTTAGCACCTGAACCTACCCCATTTTCACTGGAATTCTCTATGTTGGGTGTCCAAACACCACTAACTGTCCTGGTGAAAACTGAAACAAATAAGTCATAAGAACATAAGAACGGCCGTACTGGGTCAGACCAAAGGTCCCTCTAGCCCAGTATCCTGTCTTCTGACAGCGGCCAATGCCAGGTGCCCCCGAGGGAATGAACAGAACAGGGAATCTCCAAGTGATCCATCCCCTGTTGCACATTCCCAGCTTCTGGCAAACAGAGGCCAGGGACACCATCCTTGCCCAGCCTGGCTAATAGCCACTGTTGGACCTCATAGACTCATAGACTTTAAGGTCAGAAGGGACCATTATGATCATCTAGTCTGACCTCCTGCACAATGCAGGCCACAGAATCTCACCATCCTCCATGAATTTATCTAGCCTTTTTGAGCCCTGTTATAGCCTTGGCCTTCACATCATCCTCTGGCAAAGATTTCCACAGGTTGACTGTGCGTTGTGTGAAAACAACCATTGCTACCACTGCTGGTGGTAAATCACTTTTGGCTTAGTACAGATGGGCCCAAGGCGGTTGCCCAACTGTAAAAACAAAACAAAACCAAAGACTTATACTCTAATTTTCACCAAGACACATCCATACTGTTCCAGTAGCTTATTTACCATTCCTACTTCGACAAATATACAAATACAAAACAGAATAAAAGTGGTTCTCAGAGAGGACACCAACCCACGGAGATTGTATTAGAAAACATGCAAAACAGGTTTATAGCCTAATGAAATTGGAAAAAACAAATGCCCATTTAGGAATGTTGGAGTTTTAATTTTTGCAGGTTATTATAGTTTATCCTGACACAGCAAGAACAAAGATGTTTGAAATCTTTGAATTACAAATGAAACTCGCTGAGGTAGTGTTTTTAGTTCTCAGATACTGTTTCATTAGACACACACAACTTCTCCTTACAACTGTTATACTATGCAACCCCAACAAGAAATAGCCACCGCTTCATTCTGAAAAGCAGCAAAAGTAATCCAGTCACAATGCAACTCACAATGTTTAGATAATTCACATTGACATGGCCCAGCTGTATTTATCATTGTGTTAATATAAAATTGCTAAATATATTCTTTATAGTTGCTTCCATATATTGCATAAAACAAAACTGTTTAAAACTCAGAGGGGTAGCCGTGTTAGTCTGGTTCTGTATAAGCAGCAAAGAATCCTGTGGCACCTTATAGACTAACAGACGTTTTGCAGCATGAGCTTTTGTGGGTGAATACCCACTTCGTCGGATGCAGTCATTTCTCTCGACTTGCATCCGACGAAGTGGGTATTCACCGACAAAAGCTCATGCTGCAAAACGTCTGTTAGACTATAAGGTGCCACAGGATTCTTTGCTGTTTAAAACTGTCCCATTACCAGTTCCTGCATTCGCTTCACACACTATTTGACAATGAGAACAGACTGCTTACTGTACACTAAGCCTGAACAACCAAAGAATTACAACTAGCAAACTGTTCAAGGAAAATAAAAGAGCAGACTTGTATTATAACTTATATTTGCTACCAAACAGTTATTGCAATAGGCACTTCATTCAGTTGCTTTCTTTTTCAAATGTTAGGGACTAAAATTCATACTGTCATTAAACACCTCTGCCATTTCCACTTCTCTTCTTTTTGTTTTTCCCTCTTCATTTAGTAACGGACCTACCCTGTCCTTGCTCTTCCGCTTGCTCCTAAGGGATTTGTGGAATGTTTTCTTGTTTCCCTTTTGTCTCCAGTTATTTTGATCTTTTGTGCTTTGGCTTTTCTCATTTTGCCCCTACATACATGTGTTATTTGCTAATATTTCTTCTTTGTAATGTGACCTTGTTTCCACTTTTTTTAGGATCCCTTTTCGATTTTTAGCTCAGTCAAGATCTCCTGGTTAAGCCACTGTGGTCTCTTGCCAGACATCCTGTCTTTCCTATGCAGGGGGATAGTTTGCTCTTGTGCCCTTAATAATGTCTCTCTGAAAAAAACACCTGTCTTCTATTGTGTTTCCTCTTAGACTTGCTTCCAATGAGATCTTACCTACCAACTCCCTGAGTTTGCTCAAGGCTGCCTTCCTGAAATCCATTGTCTTTAGTTTGCTGTTCTCCCTCCTACCATTCCTTAGAATCATAAACTCTATCATTCCATGGTCACTTTCCCCCAAGTTGCCTTCCACTTTCAAATTCTCAACCAGTTCCTCCTTATATGTCAAAATCAAGTCTAGAACAGCCTCTCTCCAAGTAGGTTTCTCCAGCTTCTGCAACAAAAAATTGTCTCCAATACATTCCAAGAACTTATTGGATAATCTGTGCCCTGGTGTAGGCAGCATGAGATGAATTCTTCCATCGACCTCGCTACCACCTCTTGGGGATTACCTGTGCTGAGGGGAGAACCCTTCCATCTGTGTAAGTAGTGTCTATATTGAAGCGCTATGGCAGCAACGCTGTAGCATTTTAAGTGTAAACAACCTTTCAAGCAGATCTTCCAGAAAAACATCCAGTCTGGATCTGCCAACATGGGGAATTGGAGAATCCAACACTTCCCTTCTCAGTGTGTCCCAATGGTTAATCACCATCACTGCGAAATATTTGGCCCTATTTTCAAGCTGGAATTTACCTAGCTTCAGCTCCAGCCCTTTGGTCTCGCTCAGCCTTTCTCCAGTAGATTACAGAGCCCATTATTACCCATGATTTTCTCCCCATGAAAGTCTCCGCTTGATCATCTTTTTGACAAGTTACTTTTTGATAATCTTTTTGATAAGCCTGCATCCGACAAAGTGGGTATTCACCCACGAAAGCTCATGCTCCAAATCGTCTGTTAGTCTATAAGGTGCCACAGGATTCTTTGCTGCTTTTACAGATCCAGACTAACAGGGCTCCCCCTCTGATACTTGATAAGTTAAGAGATCTATACCTTCAAGTCTAACAATCCATCATTTTCTCTATCCTCCAATCATTTTTGTGGCTCTTTTCTGCACTGTCTCCAAGTTTTCAACATCTTTTTTCAAATGTGGACTCCGGAACTGGATGCAGTTTGTTTCACCAATCCCATGTGCAGAGGTAAAATCCTTCCCCTGCTCCAACTCACCAACTCAGTATTTTCCACTACTAAAGCAAATGCTTCTGAGAAATCAAGGTTTGTTGCATCAGCATTGTTCGCTTGATCCACCAACTGTGTACCCTTGATCAACCAATGTGAACTCTCAGAAAAGGATGAAATCAGGTTTATTTGACAAGACCTGTTTTGCATAAACCCTATTGGTGACTGGCATTACATACATTTCTTGACTTTTTTAAACTAATCCCATACCAGCTTTTCCATTTTTTTCTTAACCTTGTCAATTTTTTAATAAAAAAATCCTTTTATATTTTAATATTTTACATTTAACACAGGAATTGACAGAAATCCTTTTGAGGATTTCTTTTGTTCTTAATATATTTAATAAATTCCTTTTTGTGATTCACAGCCCTGCAAACATGGAGTTTTCCCTGGTGTCTTAATGGTCTTTATCAATTTTCTTAACTTCTGATTTCTATTGCTGGCCAGCTATTTCCCCTTTTTCCTCTTTGTTACATATTGCTTCCCTCCCTCTAATTGTTGCCTTCACCTTACCACTAAACTGAGTTTTTACCCAACTTTGTTCACTATGTTGACTCTGGAATTGTGAGTTTTCTGATATCTAATAAAACGTTATCATAGAATTACCAATATTCATTCATATTTTTTTTGTCTAAATTTTTCCTTCCAATCAGTTTTGCTAACAATTTTCCTCATCTTTAGGGAATTAGTCCTCTTGGAGCACTAAGTGTCTATCGATAGTACGGGTTGGGAACTGTCCATTTGACTGTAAATCAGTTTCATTTTTTTATTTTCCTCTCCTATATCATATGTCCTCATCTTTGTCCCTTGTATAAACTAAAGAGTCCCAGACTTTTCTATCCTTAATAGAGACTGGGTGACCAAACTGAGCACATTCCTGAACAAGTTAAGCTCCATCCCATATCTTAATGATCTGAACATTGTTTTGTTTTGTCCACTGCTGCGAATGAGCAGGTGTTTCTCCTGAGCTGCTATCAATGACGTCCAGGTCTTTCCCCTGAGGTATGTTCTAGTTGGGATGTTTCTCCCAGCACATGTCATCCCAAAAGTTTGTTTCTTTCCCCTCTCTGATTTCAAGCAACTGGATGAATGGGGAACTCCCTACAGCATGGACTCCCTAGCCTGGCTCTCATTGCTTTAAGGAACAATGATGGATAACCAGTATCCACACTTGTGTTTCCTGCTGGTGCCTCTTAAGGTTCCCCCACCACAAAGTGTAGGAATGATTAATGCAGGGAGCACAACAAAATATGTATTGGATTTAGTAGGGTTATTGTTCATAGTTATTCTCTCTGAATAATGAAAATGTCATTTTTCAGTGTGTGAAGAGTGCTCAATCTGCTTCTCCCATGAGAACAGCCTCCACTACTGCATGCAGTGTCTCATATTAACGTTGTCTCTCCGTGCAGGCATTTCTACTGCGACTATCACCCGAGATCCTGGGAACACACAGGAAGTCAGGGGAGCATACGGTAAATGCAGAAGACACCCTTATGCCTCAGAGTTGGATACTTTCTCCCCTACACCATGTCAGATTCTAACACAACCGACTTCACCAACCCCTCCACCTTCATCCTGCTGGGCATTCCTGGCCTGGAGGCTGCCCATATCTGGATCTCCATCCCCTTCTGTGCTGTGTACGCCATAGCCGTGTTGGGGAACTTCACCATCCTGTTCATCGTGAAGAGGGAGCCGAGCCTCCATGAGCCCATGTTCTATTTCCTTTGCATGCTGGCTGTCACTGACCTGGTCATGTCCACATCCACTGTACCCAAAATGCTGAGCATCTTCTGGTTCAATTCCAGGGAGATCAGTTTCAGTGCCTGCCTCACCCAGATGTACTTTGTTCACTGCCTCTCAGGGATGGAGTCTGGAATCCTCGTGGCTATGGCTTTGGATCGCTACGTGGCCATCTGCCATCCCCTGAGACATTCCACCATCCTGACGAACTCTGTTGTGGCCAAGATAGGCCTGGCCGTGGTGCTGCGCAGTGGTTTGCTCATATTGCCCTTGCCCGTCCTGATAAGGCAGTGGCCATATTGCAGAACCAACATCATCCCCCACTTCTATTGTCGGCATATGGCTGTGGTGAAAGTGGCCTGCGCTGACATCCGCGTCAATAGTTACTATGGACTGTTTGATCTTCTCTCTATGATCGGAATGGACGTGGTTTTTATCACCGTGTCCTATACTCTGATCCTCCGGGCCATCTTCCACCTCCCCACAAAGGATGCCCGGCTCAAAACTTTTGGGACCTGCATCTCTCATCTTTGTGCCATTTCAGCTTTGTACATCCCAGATTTATTCTCCTCTCTCATGCTGCGGTTTGGTCACAATGTACCACTGTATGTCCTCATTCTCATTACCTGTGTGTACCACCTCGTCCCCCCTGTTCTGCACCCCATCATTTATGGGGTGAGGACCAAACAGATCCGGGGCAAGCTGCTCCAGCTCTTTACTCATAAAAAGATCTAAATGTTTCCTCCTTGTGCTCTGGCTCTCACATTGAGCTCTGTGCAGAGCTGGCTGGTGCATGGTGTTGGGGCCTCTTCCCTGAATCACTTCCTGGACAGACAGAGAGACATTAAACCCTTCCCTGTCCTGACTGTGCTGTGTCAATGTGATGAACTGGGGAGTCAGTCTATGCACACTACACTGGGTGGCCACCTTTCTAATTGCTGGTAGATGGTTCCCTGAAATTGGAATCTTGCCCCATCTCTTCTGTTAAGCCTCGACCCTGCTGTGTGTCTTCTCCCCAAGGCCCTGCCCCTGTCACTTGTTCCTGTCTTCCTGTCCCCTTGTCAGCTATGACCCAGTCATCTCTAAAACCAATGTGATGTCACATCTTATGGCAAGTCACGTAAGGGGCACTGGTTAATGTTGATTCGTAATTTGTTACCAACTCTGTGGAGAGAGAGAACCCGTCAGGACTCCTGGGATCTATCTGAGCTCTGGGAGGGGAGTGGGGTATAGTGTTTTACTGCAGGAGGAAGATACATCTTGGTCTAAATGAGGAGATCAGAATGGCCATTGTCAAGGTGTCACCCCCACTCTGAACTTTAGGGCACAGATGTGGGGACCTGCATGAGATAACCTCTAAGTTTATTTACCAGCAAGCTGCCACCACCAAGCATCTTCCAAATCTTAGGGGAGAGCCACTTGGAACTCTGCCTTCCCCCAAATTATTTCCTCAGTTTTTATCCCCCTTTTCCTGGCAGGATTGAGACTGATTCACCTCCCGCCAATTCCTGGTGATCCCAGATCCAAAAAACCCTTTGATCTTAAAACAAGGAAAAATCAATCAGGTTCTTAACAGAGAACTTTTAATTAGAGAAAAAGGGTGAAAGGAATACCTCTGTGAGATTAGCATGCAAGCTACTGTCACAGACAACAGATTCAGCCCACAGAGGATGTCCTTCCGGGAAAAAACCTTAGTTACACAAAGACACCCAATTTGATTCTCCGTCCTATGCAAAACGAAGTCACAAAAGGAAATAACCATAATCTAATACATTCATTTTCTAACCACTTACTATTTCTGAGAAATGTTAGATGGCTGATTCCTGGATCCTTTACTCTGGCACAAACTTTTCTGAACAGACAAAAATCTGATTTCCCTCCTCCCTCTTTGAAAACAGCTTGTCCTGCCATTGGTTCCTCTGGTCAGGTGTCAGCTAGGCTAGGTGAACTTCTTAACCCTTTATAGGTAAAAGAGGAATTAACCCTGGACTGTCTGTTGATGACAGCCATACTGGGTAAAACCAGTGGTCCATGCAGCCCAGTAGCCTGTGTTCTGAGAGTGCCCAATGTCAGGTGCTTCAGAGGGAATGAACCGAACATGCCAATCCTCATCTGATTCACATGGAGAAGCTCGGCCGAAGGGGCAGAAGCCCTGAGCCCAGGCCGCCTCAGCTTCATCTGGCAGGAGTTCAAGCCTCCAACCCCAGTAGGAGCTGTGGGGGGAGGAGAAGAGCCCAGGCTGCCTGGCTGCAGCGGCAGAAGAAGCCCTCAGTTCAGGCTGCCCCCAGCCCTAGCCACAGCCACAGAGCAGAGGCAGGAGCTGTGGGGGGAAGGGAGAATGAAACCCTACTCATTTTTGTCCTCTCCATCTTCCATGCTGCTGCCATCCAGGAGTTGTCTCATTTCCCCTGTCTTTGGGCAAACCTCAGGGGGGGTCTTTTTTGTCTCCCCTCCCTGACCCTTTAGGGGCTGCTCTCTTCCCTGCACCTCCTTTCCCTTTCTGGAGATAGAGATGGGTTGCGCGGCACCTCCGGTACAGACACCAAACTGGTGGTTTGATCTCTCTTTCATAGATTCATAGATTCATAGACTCTAGGACTGGAAGAGACCTCGAGAGGCCATCGAATCCAGTCCCCTGCCCTCATGGCAGGACCAAATATTGTCTAGACCATCCCTGATAGACATTTATCTAACCTACTCTTAAATATCTCCAGAGATGGAGATTCTGCAACCTCTCTAGGCAATTTATTCCAGTGTTTAACCACCCTGACAGTTAGGAACTTTTTCCTAATGTCCAACCTAAACCTCCCTTGCTGCAGTTTAAGCCCATTGCTTCTTGTTCTATCCTTAGAGGCTAAGGTGAACCAGTTTTCTCCCTCCTCCTGATGACACCCTTTTAGATGCCTGAAAACTGCTATCTTTGCCCATCTCCATGGGCCACAGGGTCATAACAGGTCCTTGACACCATCCCCCACTGTGCTGCTGGATGAGCCTCATTGATTTCTGGTGGACACCTGTGATTTCACGGGTAAGGTGAAACTCCCTCTCCAGCATTGGGGAGACTTCAGTCTCGTCTTCTGGGCCACGAGAGCTGTTTTGGAGGAGTGGAAGGGAACCAGGAGGCAGGACATCCTGGTCTACCAGTGGGCCCACAACTTCTGGGAAAAACCTTTCAGGTTAGTCAGCGATTGTTGCAAGGCTGGCTGGAGATCCTCCTGCCCATGAGGATCCTCCTCAGCCCGTTAAGGTGAAGCCAATCATCTTTTCAACACTGAACACCAATGGCTCTGGGGTGGTTCTCCACAGTCACCAGGTGCTGTCCTTTCTTTGTGATGTAGGGTACTCTGTGGTTTGCCTGATGGAAATCAACATGGATCCAGCTGCCAAGACTAGTTGGAGGCCAAAGTGGGGGGACGGGTTATATTTTAGACACTTCAGCGCTCATTTGGCTGGGGTGGCCACCCTGTTCTCCCCTTACTTACAGCTTGAGATGATGGGAGTTGCTGAGGCCATCCCAGGTCACCTGCTGCACCTACAGGCCTGTGTGGATGGGCTGACATTGAATCTATGCAATGTCTTCCCCTGAATTCAGACCCAGAGTGGGTGTGTTTCTATCAATAGGCATCTGCCTTCCTTGGCACTTTGGATCCTTACTAGTGCCTGGGCCTGCAGTGGAAATTTTAATGCAGCCAGGCCGCCAAAGACATCCTCAGAGAGATCATCAATCATCACTCCCTGGTGGATGTCTGACACGATCAACACATGGATAACAATTCCACCTTTCCCTATGTAGTGTGTGCCCTTGTTGCTGAGAAGTCTAACAGCGTTTTGGGCTGTATAAGTAGGGGCATTGCCAGCAGATTGAGGGACGTGATAATTCCCCTCTTCAACATTGGTGAGGCCTCATCTGGAGTACTGTGTCCAGTTTTGGGCCCCACACTACAAGGAGGATGTGGAAAAATTGGAAAGAGTCCAGCAGAGGGCAGCAAAACTGATTAGGGGGCTGGAGCACATGACTTATGAGGAGAGGCTGAGGGAACTGGATTATTTAGTCTTCAGAAATAAAGAATGAGGGGGGATTTGATAGCTTTCAACTACATGAAAGGGGGTTCCAAGGCGGATGGATCTAGACTGTTGTCAGTGGTAGCAGATGACAGAACAAGGAGCAATGGTCTCAAGTTGCAGTGGGGGAGGTTTAGGTTGGATATTAGGAAAAATGTTTTCACTAGGAGGGTGGTGAAGTGCTGGAATGGGTTCCCTAGGGAGGTGGTGGAATCTCCTTCCTTAGAGGTTTTTATGGGAAGGCTTGACAAAGCCCTGGCTGGGATGATTTAGTTGGGGTTGGTCCTGCTTTGAGCAGGGGGTTGGACTAGATACCTCCTGAGGTCCCTTCCAACCCTGATATTCTAAGATTCTATGATTCTATGTATGTATTTTTTTTCCATATTGCCTGGGCCCACTCCTCCAGCATTCGACAGGACCAGTTCTCAGTCCACCATTTAGTGACCATGATGCCACTTTCATTTTGGAAAAGCAGTAAAGAATCCTGTGGCACCTTATAGACTAACAGGTGCCACAGGATTCTTTACTGCTTTTACAGAACCAGACTAACACGGCTACCCCTCTGATACTTGTCCTGTGAAAGTTTCCCAGAATCAACTGGTTAAAATCATCCTTGAAATGTGGAAAATATTGTTAGGTTTTCTATAATCAGTAATATATCTAGAGGAGTATGTGTCTTATTAATTCTGTTTTCTCCTAGAGCTCCAGGAAGAAATCACAGCCAGTGTGGAACAGGCTGTCCAGCACCGTCTGTGATTTGGGGTGTGTGTCATAAATATACAGGTAAGGATAGCATAAAATCCCTCCTTATCTGTAAAGGGTTAAGAATTTCAGATAAACTGGTTGGCACCTGTTGTGGAAAATTGGCCACACTCTTGATTTTAGATCAGACAGCCTGAGGCACCTTTATTTCATACAAGCATATATGCAGAGAGAGTCAGCATGGCCCCATGCTGCTCTACCCTTTACAAATTTCATCAAGCTTATAAAGGCTAAAACCGCAAACTATAATTTGATACATTGCCTTATTTGGACTTAATATTTTGCAAACAAGCAAGTCACCTCACTATTTTCCATTTTAGGTTTTCCTGTTATTGTTCTTTGGCAGTCAAGTTGGTGGTCTCACTGTCTTAACGACCCCTATCTTGCGGTTACATTGTGCAAAGGCTCTTGCCACATTCTAATTGGCACAAGCTGAGCTGGCACATATGGGGCCCTCTTTTGTCCCTCTCCCTAGTTCCCCTTTTCCTGGTTTCTTGCTTCCCCAATGCCCCTTGTACAGATAAACAAGTTTAGCAGAAGTTTAAACCTTTTGCTCTTATACAGCAATTGTTCTAGCTACAGGCCTTGGGCCTGCGAGGCAAGGGGGGTTAAGGTACGCTCAAAATTCTGGGCCTATAAGCGGGGTGGGGGGGATATTTTCCCTATCACACCTGACCAGAAGGACCAATGGGGAAAGAAGATACTTTCAAATCTGGGAGGGCAAGGGGGGAGGCTTTGTTTTTGTGCTGTGTGTGTGCACACTGAAATAATACATCTAATGTTACAGAAATAGTAAGTAATAGCAAGGAAATGCGTTAGAGTATCTTTTGTTTTAGCTTGTGAATTTTCCCTGTGCTAAGAGGGAGGTTTATCCCTGTTTTTGTAACTTTAAAGTTTTTCCTGGGGGGCGGGGAATCCTCTGTGCTTTGAATCTTTTTGTTACCCCGTAAAGTTACCTTCCATCCTGATTTTACAGAGGTGATTCTTTTATCTTTTTTTAAATAAATTCTTCTCTTAAGAACCGGATTGATTTTTCATTGTTCTTAAGATCCAAGGGGTTGAGTCTGTGTTCACCTGCACCAATTGGTGAGGATATTATTCTCAAGCCTCCCCAGGAAAAGGGGTACAGAGCTTGGGGGAATATTTTGGGGGAATAGGACTCCAAGTGGTCCTTTCCCTGATTCTTTGTCTAACTCACTTGGTGGTGGCAGCATACTGTTCAAGGACGAGGTGGAATTTGTGCCTTGAAATTTTTTTTAATCTAAGCTGGTAAAAATAATCTTAGGGAATCTTTCATGTGGGTCCCCACATCTGTACCCCAGAGTTCAGAGTGGGGAAGGAACTCTGAAAAAAGCCTTATGGGGTGCACTGTCACAGGCCCAGCTTCACAAAGCCCTGGCTGGGATGATTTAGTTAGTGTTGGTCCTGCTTTGAGCAGGGGGTGGGACTAGATACCTCCTGAGGTCCCTTCCAACCCTGATATACTATGATTCTATGGATTAAAAGAAGCCCAGACAAAAACTCCCCAAAAACAGAAAGGCAGTGTCACCTTGTCAAGGTTCCTTCCCCACTCTGAACTTTAGGGTACAGATGTGGGGGACCTGCATGAGAAGCTCTAAGCTCAATTACCAGCTTAGATCTGGTCTGGCTGCCACCACCCCCAAGCACTCCCTTCCCTGGGTAGCCTTGAGAAACTTCACCAATTTCCTGGTGAACACAGATCCAAACCTCTTGGATCTTAAAAGAAGGAGAAATTAACCATCCCCCCTCCTTTCTCCCACCAACTCCTGGTGGATCCAGATCCAACCCACTTGGATCTAAAAACAAGGAAAAATCAATGAGGTATTAAGAAAAAAGGCTTTAAATTAAAGAAAAGAAAGGTAAAAGAAAACTCTCTGGGAGAGATTAGCATACCAGCTCCTCTCACAGACAACAGATTCAAAACACAGAGGATGTTTCCCTGGGCACAAATTTAGTTACAGAAAAAAATACCCCAATACCCAATTTGATTCTACCTCTAATTGCACAGACAGATTACAAAGAAATAAACATAAACCTATTTATTCCCTTCTAAAACGTACTACTCTGATAAGAGGCTGGTTCCTTGATCTTTTTCGCTCCGGCTGAAACTGAAAACTAACAAAGGAAAAAACCCTCCTTCCTTTTGAAACATCTTGTTCCCCCATTGGTCCCTCTGATCAGGTGTCAGCTAGGCTAGGTGAACTTCTTAACCCTTTACAGGTAAAAGAGGCATTAACCCTTAACTGTCTGTTTATGACACACCTCATCAGGGCATGTATGGGACAAACCCAGCCCAGCCTTACAGGAACAAAGGACACTGGCCCAGGCAACAACAAAGGGTCTGTTGGACTCTCGAGTGAGTCACCCCCCTTCCCTGGGTCAGTGTGGGACTGCGATGAGGTAATGCTCACCTGACTCTGACGGGGGAAGGGCAAAGCCAAGAGGGAAGAAAGAACATGATAAAAGAGAGAGACATTTGCCCTGTTCTTCCTCTCTCTTCCACCTCCATCTACGGACACCACCACCAAGCGACTGAAGTGCTGGTCAAAGGGGTGAGCCGGGCTGAAGGGCAACCAGCCAGCCTGTGGTGAGACGCAGCTAAGTTTGTAAGGGCACTGAAAGGGTTAAGAGCAGCTCAGAATGCGTTTGGCTTTTATTTCATTTGACTAAATCTGACTTGTGCTTTGACTTATAATCACTTAAAATCTATCTGTGTAGTTAATCAATCTGTTTGTTTTTTCTAGCTGTAGCAGTGCGTTTGGTTTGAAGCATTTTCAGAGACTCCCCTTGGGATAACAAACCTGGCACATATCAATTTCTTTGTTCAATTGATGAACTCATATAAGCTTGCAGCATCCAGTGGGCATAACTGGACACTGCAAGAAGGAGTGTCTGGGGCTGGAGATATCAGCTAATGTCATTTGGTTTCACAATCCAAGGAGCAGTTTACATGGCAGAGGCTGTGTGTGAGCAGCCCAGGAGTGGGGGTTCTCACAGCAGAGCAGGCAGCGGGGCGTGCGGTAAGGGCTGTGTGGGGCCATGTGCAGGGGGTACGCATGTGTGTGTGCACAGTGTGTGTGTGTGCATGGGGTGTGAGACTGTGTGCACAGTGTGTGTACAGTGTGTGTGTTTTTGAGTGGGGTGAAGCCCCGGGGAATAGGCTGGACTGGGCCCCAGAGTGTGGGACTCTGGACAGCAGGCGTAAAGCTCGTCTGTGCAGGAGCCAGGCCTTTCTCAGGGGCCAGTTACTCAAAGAGCCCAGTCTCTTAATGAGGAGAAGGTTCCGGAGTGATATGATTGCGTTCTACCAGCACTTACCATGGGGAACAGGAACTTGCGAAGAGTGAGCTCTTCCATCTAGCAGGCAAAGGTCGAACAAGAGTCAGTGGCTGGACGTTGAAGGCAGACAAACTGAGAGTAGAGACAAAGTGGAAATTTATCTGAGGGTAATTGACCATTGGAACAGCTGAAAAAGGATCATGGTGTGTCTCCATCACTGGCCATGTTTCAGTCAACATGGGATGTTTTTCCCAAAGCTCTGCTCTAGTTCAAACAGGAATTGATCCAGGGCAGTTCTACGGCCTGTGCAATGCAGGAGGTCAGAGCAGATGATCACAATGGTCCCTCCTGGCCAGATAATCTACAAATCTCTCTAGAGTCCCCTGCAAGGATAATGTTTGTGTGGGCCTCAGTCTGGGTCCTTGTCACACCCAGGGTGCCACATTTCGGGTCTGGGCAGGGTGGAAGGAACACAGGAAATTCAAAGCTCAATGGCGCTTGCTACTCAATGCCGCTGCTAGGAAATGAACCGACTCCCTGTGATTCTTTGTGCACCCCTACGTCTCTCTACATAACACTCCCAGTGTCCTTCAGTGCACGAACCAACCCGTTGTGTGTCTGGTGCTTTGTATCTATCATTCCTGGTGCACTGAATTTGGGCTGATACTAAGTCCGATCTATGTGATGGGGTTCATTGGTGCAAACCACCATGTCAAAGGGGGAGTGTAGCCCTAAGGTTTAATCTGCTTGTTTGTATAAATATCTCTTTTCTTATAAATTGAAGTATTTAATGTAATAGGCTTATAGATTTGTCATAGGTTTCTCCCCCACTTGGAGCTTTTGGGTTCACCAGATGGGGACCTGCATGGACTCCCCTAAACTAAAATCCTAGTTTAGATCTGATACGCTGCCACCAGTCAGTTTTCTAAGTGTCTGACACACTGCCTGTTCCCCAAACTTTCCCTGGGGAACACAGATTCAATCTCCCTGAATCTCTACACACAGGTGTTGGTGCCACTAGGCCTGAGTAAACCAAAGTTGTGACTTTGGGCCTGAAGTGAACCAAAGTTCTTACATGCTGTGAACTTTAACCAGCCTAAGATGCTAAAAGACTGCAAGCAAAATGTGTAGCTGTCAGCAATCTCCGCTTGCAAATGTAGGAGTTTGAAACAGCAGAAGCGGCGGGGAGGAGGGGGAGAGGGGGAAGGAAAATCTGTATGCGTTTGTTCTGTCAAGGCCACAGATAAGCTTGTGCATGAGAACCTTTTCTAACACGCTGAAATGTAATGCCTAATGTAGCTGCTGCTGGGAAGGGAGGGGTGAGGGGGAAAACCGAACAAAAGGCTTACACAAACAAGGGGGGTATAAATGTTGGAACCCCGCCTGTGAGCGGGTGTGCAGGATTTGAGAATGCTTTTCTCCCTGGCACCTTTCTTTGTGCACAAATAAACCTGGTTTTGCTTCTCCACCCTGGTGTGATAATTAGTGCGACGCACACCGGGCAACGAACCCTGCTGTTGCTCCGCCTCGGGCTCTTTGAGCCGGCAACAGTTTTGGCGTCCCTGGGTGGGCTCGAGGCAAAATTGTGCCTTGCCCGGACTCCTCCAATGGCCAGTGGACGAAGGTCACAGCCAATGCCCAGCGCGCACCGGTGCCTTTACCGGGGGCCTCGGCAGAGACGCGTCAGGCTGACCTTGGAGGACACAACGGTGCAACGCACTCAGATAGTGGAGAAGCATCTGCGGGCGACGGTGAGGAACCGGTCCTGTGGATAAGGTAGGAACAGTCCAGTGGTGTGGACTTTTGCCTGAGGCTGGGGACGCCCAGCCGTTGTAATTCCCACTAGACAAGAGAGCGTTCTATAGTGGGTCAAGGGCAAGCCCATGGTATGGGGCAGGAACAGAGTACAGGCAGTGTATGGTGTACACCCTTAGAATGCATTCTGATGAATTGGAGAGTGTTTGAATCAGATCCATTGACTAAAAGTAAACTGAAAAGATTTTGTACAGTAGACTGGCCTCAGTATCAGTTAGAGAGCCAGGAAAGGTGGCCACCAGAAGGATCACTTAATTACACCATGATCCTTCAATTACTTCTGTTTTGTCAGCGAATGGGTAGCTTCTGAAGCTGTTTGTATGTAGAGCTCTTGTAAAAATCCCTCATCATATGCCCCAGAGCTGCACTGGGAGGAGAACTGTCCGTGGGAATGTCTGTCTCTGCTGGGCTCATGCCATTTGAATTTATTGACTGTGCAGCAAGATAAGATGCATCGTGGCAATAGGAAACAATGGCCTTGGTGTGTGTGTGTGTGTGTATACCTGTGTGAGTGTTCGTTGCTGGAAGACGCCCAGATTACTCTGTGAAGCGATTGCTAATGATCAGGAGTAGTCTAACGCAAGCCCAGTAACTAGCGGATCTTTAGGAGATCCGACCCACGGTGGGCTGACTCAGCCTGGCATCGTCCGGCGAGGAAGCTGCCTGGGTCTAGGAATGTGTGAACCCATCTTCCCTCGCCCCCCTTCCTTTCCGTGTGGGCTACTGACAGTCTGATCATCTCATTGGATGCAGTTAGAGTATACGGCGCTGTGTCTCTCAGAGACTAGCCGACGCTCTTTGCTGAAAGGGGATGTAGGAGAGTCAGTCATCCTTGTTAGTCTCCCCTGTGTGACTGTTCTGTAGGGAGAGATTCTTAGTTTATGAGCCGCTAGCGCGGACAGGGTACCCTCTCTGTGTGTGTAAGTGGAAAATGGGTAAGAGACAGTCTAAAAATTCTACCTCACCCCCTAAGGGTACCCCAGCATGTTCCATGTACGTACATTATGGTCCTAAAACCTGCAGGTATTTAGAGAATTGGAATCTTCACATGTGTAAAAATCCATCTAAACAGTGCCCATTAGAAGGTATCTTCAATCTAGATAAGATCATATATCTCAGAGGAGCTTTTAATCACAAAGAAAAGCCTCTGACACAGTGTGAGCAATTTGTCTAGGAACGGGTTAATTTGAAACTCGGCTAACCCCAGAGATAAAGAGAGAGCTGCTCTGCGTACAAGGTCAAGAGCCAGCACACAGACTATGCTAAGTAAAACTGCTTTCAACCCCAGCTGGTTGTGGAAAATAAACAGAGGCAAACCAAGGGCAGTATAAATTACAGAACTGAGATTGCATTTGCAAAGCTTAACGGTTCAGTGAGATCCAACAGTGTGCTTCTGCAACCCTGTAGCTGGTATGGCTCGGTGACACTGGAAAAGCCACAGGCAGCTGACCTGAACTGAAATCTCTGAAAGAGACGCCGCAGGAGATTCCAGGGTGTAAAAGAACAGCCATCCCAAGAGTGGAAGCATGTTGGAAATGCTGGACAAGCTGTATACAGGATAATCTCCCGTCCACCTATTTCCCTTCTCTGAACATTATACACAGACATGCCAGTCTGGATATGTGTAAGTATTAAAGTGGCTTAAGGCTTGGGGCATTCCCATATTTTTCCTGAGTGATGTGGGAGTGTTCCCAATACTCTCCATTGTTGTTTTATTATTTTTAATGAAGCTTTAAAATTTGGATATATGGTGTGATTTCTCTATCTACCCCCCCGCCCCCAGTCCTGCAATGTCAGTTTGATCACCTGACATAAGGGATAATTGGTAACAGAAATTTGTCACAGTTTGGTGAGCAATAGAGAATTGGGAAGCCCTGCAGAATTTACACCATCTATCTGTTTTACCCTTGTTATTTTATGTTTGCTTTGTTTGGTATTGTTTGGTATTATATGATAAGGATTGTATGATTAAAGGTGAGCCCTAATAGAATAAGGAAACACTATCTGGTTTTGGTGCACTATCTAGTTTTAGCTCTGTTCTGTTTAACCGGTTACTGTTGGTTTTTCTGCTGTTTATTTGGGCGTTGGGGGTGTGGGCGGAACTGAACTTCTCGTTCGTAATTCCTCAGGGTGGAAGCCATGTGTGCGATGAAGCTCTGAGGTTGTATTGAGATAATTCTGTCCCCCCCCCCCGTGACGGACAATGTACTAGAAGTGGAAAAATCTGGCTTAGACTGTAATTTTCTCTGCTCTCTGTGTAATTTTCTTTTCTGTTTAAGTGTCAGCAGACAAATGGGTGGGTCTCTGGGTAGACCCCCAAAGGAGTTTGGATTGTGTGTTAAGTAAATGGCCTTTACCCAATGGCCGTGTATTTTTGCCAGGTGGCAAGCCTTACTAGGGAGGACTTGAGTAGTTTTGGGAGTAAAATGTTTTAGGGAAAAGACCAGAAGGGTGGGGGCTAGTTGTGAAGCCCACCCTCCTAGCTAAACTGGTAATGGAATAAGTTTGTGTCCAGGATAGGGACGATTCAGCGAGAAAAGCAGGATCGGGCCCAGGCAGGCAGGTAACAGAGAGATGGGAAAACAGGTTGGAAACTTTTGAGGGTGTAGTGAAAAGGAGTAAGTGAGTATAAGCATGGAAATTTCAAATACTCAGGAGGATATTTGAAATGGTGATTTGAATTGGTAAGTGGCTGCTGAAGGAAAAAGCAAGTGATTTAAGGGAAGAGCATGTGATTTTTAAGGGAAAGTGAAAAGTTAACTCTTTAGTTGCTGGAGGGAACAGCAGTTGAACTTTGTAAAAATGCTAAAGAGAGAAGTGTTTGGTGTCTTTCAAATGTTTGTAAATAAATTCAGGCAAAGAAAATATGGGGTAATTCTCCTGAATTAACAAGAGTATTTGTATATTTTAAGTAATAATTGACTGCCCAGAAGGGATAGACTTTTGCTTTGTCTTTCAGATAATCAAAGAAAACTAATGCCAGCTGAACAGCATTCAACATTTACTGACAGAGTAACAATTATGTTTTGTGTTCTATGTTCTGTCTTGTGGTGTTTGTCTCAAGTGGCCAGAATTGTTGTGTTTAATATTTTTATGGGATGGTCTAATTTAAAATCAAGTGGCAGTGTTAAATTGAAATGCAGATACTTGTTTTGTTTAATTTAAAATACAAAGTGTTTGGATATATCAGAAAAATGTGATATACTAAAGCCTAATACATTTTCTTAAGTAAGAGAAAGAAACTTTATTAGCCAAATCTTTTAATTTAGAGTGGTTATTAAAATTTGCATACTAACAGTCTTTGAAAGCAAGGACATGGAAAGTTAACCCACTCCCCATATTGGACATGGGATCCTCCTGGCTACCTCAGACTTCTAGCCAGAGGGCTGGGGATGGTGGAAAGCTATTGGACTAGAGGTTGTATTGAGTGAACTCATCAAAGTGGGTGTGCTTGTCCTGGCCTGTTGTTCTAAAGCTCTGTAATAAGGTTATTTTAGTGAAAGGGTATATGTGGCATACATTAAATAAGACTAATGTACTGTGTATGTGTTTATTGTTAACAAAAGGTGTATAAGTAAAAGTTTCCTTTATAGGTTAAAGAAAAAAAAATGGGAAAAGGAAAAAGAATAAATTAACTGAGAAAAAAAATAGTTAACATGCTAAAAATGAACTGGCCAAGATTTGTGCTGAGACAAACTTAAAGTGGCCAGATGCCCTTCCTTTGGCACTAATAAGTATAAGAACCATTACTTGGCTAAAAACCAGAAAAAGGGGGAACTTAAATTTGCCCATGCAGCTATAACATTTGTAAAATCTGCAAAGACACTAATGCAATGTGTTAGGTTTTTTTTCTCACAGGTAAAGAAGAAACAACCCGAAGATCCTAGCAGTCCTACCACTCCTAGGAACCAGAAGACTGGGTCTACATAAAGATCCATCAACGAAAGACTGCCTTGGCTCCACGCTGGAAAGGCCCTTTCCAAGTCCTCCTGTCTACCAACACTGCTGTGAAGTGCCAGAGACTGACTGCTTGGACCCAGGATTCTCACTGCAAAAAGACCCCCTCCACATCAGAAGAATTTTCCTATTGATGATTAGCCTATTCTTTCTTCTAGTTCTACTGTGCTTCTGGACAGCTTCTGGACAACCTCTCCCTTGTCCACTGACAGACCAACTGTGCCTTTAGACTTTTCGAGAAAAAGCAAAGCCATTACAGGGTGATATGTGCTGGAAACCTCTCCCCTGTAGGATGCTAAACCACAAATGTTTTGGGAAAGAAGAAGAAACACTCACTCCACTGACATTGCCAAAGTCCAGGAATTCCTGGCTAAAAGGAATTGAGAACTGACCCTGGTGAAGAAACAAAGAATTGTACACTGGCAGGAAGAAATTTATGGGACCCATGATTGGGAATGTGGTATTAATTGACTTTTGGGGTTTAATCTACAGGCTGTGCCCTGTGTTTTGGATAAATCCTTCAGTATGTATTGCCCTCCCTAATTGGATTTTAAATGACATTGCCCTTATCAAGTTTTCAAATCACTTCTACATACCCAGATTGCTCACAAGAGGCTGCCATTAGATTAGCACAACAGAGGGCCTAGGTTATTTCCTCTGGAAGAAAGAGGATTGAGCAGATCCCTGTGGGCTAGGGCCAATATCTAAAAGCAAAGAACATGATAAGAAATTGGGTCAACTAGAAAAGGCTACTAGCCTTATTCTTGAAACTCAGCTATCTTAAGTACAGGTTGGAGTTGGTGAGTTACATGTCATTTCAGCCCTTAGTTCTATGACCCAGAAGTTACTGACAGAGATGGTATTGCATATCACTGAGGCTGGGAAGGTATTGCAGTGGGATCTAGACCAGACTTGGCCCACTGCCCTTACAGATGCATCAGGAGTACCATCTGATCTGTGGTCATGAAGACATACTTGGACACTTTCTGGATGGAAGTGGGGACATTCACAGTGCTCCTTCCAAGCATATGGACCGGTTAGGGTGGGTGTGGTTCCCACATACCGAATCCTGCTGGGTCCATGGGGAGCATGCATATGGGACTGAATTATTCACCAAGACATCTGGGAAATTAAACCACTTGGTATACCTACCTGATTTATAGTCAGTGTCCCAATCCCTTAGTTGTTAAATGAACATTCCACTCTTTTGTCCATGCATTCATTCCTGGGTTAGTAACTAAGCTCAAAAGAGCAGTTGTACATATATCTGTAAAGCTTCATTGTTTTTGTTTTAAAGTTTGAGAAAACTCGCCAAAAGTTTGTTGAGTATTCTCAAAGGGGGGAATTGTTGGTGCCACTAGGCCTGAGTAAACCAAAGTTGTGACTTTGGGCCTGAAGTGAACCAAAGTTCTTACATGCTGTGAACTTTAACCAGCCTAAGATGCTAAAAGACTGCAAGCAAAATGTGTAGCTGTCAGCAATCTCCGCTTGCAAATGTAGGAGTTTGAAACAGCAGAAGCGGCGGGGAGGAGGGGGAGAGGGGGAAGGAAAATCTGTATGTGTTTGTTCTGTCAAGGCCAAAGATAAGCTTGTGCATGAGAACCTTTTCTAACACACTGAAATGTAATGCCTAATGTAGCTGCTGCTGGGAAGGGAGGGGTGAGGGGAAAAACCGAACAAAAGGCTTACACAAACAAGGGGGGTATAAATGTTGGGTCCCCGCCTGTGAGCGGGTGTGCAGGATTTGAGAATGCTTTTCTCCCTGGCACCTTTCTTTGTGCACAAATAAACCTGGTTTTGCTTCTCCACCCTGGTGTGATAATTAGTGCGACGCACACCGGGCAACGAACCCTGCTGTTGCTCCGCCTCGGGCTCTTTGAGCCGGCAACACAGGAAAGCAGCCCCCTTCCCCCCTCCCTCTCTCCTAGCCACTCTGGAGAGATACACACCGATTCAACTCTGTGAATCAACCTCAGGAGGAACTCACTCTTCCCTCCTCCCCTTCCCTTGAATCTCCACAAGAGAAGGAATTAACCAAGTCCAAAGAAAAGAAAAGAATTTATTAAAAAGAACAAAAAAAGAAAATACACTATCTCTGTCATACCAGGATGGAACAATACACAGAGTCTAAATTATAAACCTGGAGAGAACTCCCCCTCCCCCTTTCTTTCTCAGTAAAAGCAAAGTACAGCAATAGAAATAAAGAGATTCCTTCAGCAAAACACACAACTGCCAATGCAGAAATAAAAGAAAAAAAATAGTAGTTCGCCATTCTAATACTCACTAGACTGAATAGAAGAACAATACTGCAGAAACCTGGGAGGACTTGATTAAGATGTCTGGACTCCCTTAACTCCCAAGAGAGACTCAACTCAAAACAAAGAACACAGAAAAAAACTTCCCTCCACAGAGATTTGAAATTATCTTGTCCATGATTGGTCCTCTGGTCAGGTGATCCTCAGGTACTGCTTTTTAACTCTTTGCAGGTAGAAGAGACCTTAACCCTTAACTAACTGTTTATGACAAGATTTATATTAAAAATAAGTTTGGCTGTAATGCAAGAGACCTACAGGCCAAACTCCTGTCTGTTAAGCTGAGGCAAAGTTAGCACATTTTGGGACCCTTACCAAGAAAAGTAAAAATAAATAAAACACCCACGCAGATGTCTGCAGACCTTTTGCCTAAACCAATAGACAATGGAGAATGGCAAATGGGATTTTGTCAAGGTCGCACCCACAGAACGCACAAGCACATCCGACCAGTGCCCTATAGAAAGGCGATTCACCTCGCCATTTGGGAGGCAATCTACCCACCCATCTACTCTTCACTGTCTCCACCTTCAACACTGTGTCGATGGTCCCTATCTACGACGGCTAGTAACTATCCATAGGCCGGACTTCATTTCTTTTCAAACTGTATGTTTTAAGGGACTAGGCCAAACTTGGTTTCCCTACAGCTTATTTCAGTTTAAGGCTCATTGAGTTAAGTTAAAGAGTAACCACTTTAACAGCTCTGCATTTAGCTTCCTGTGCTAGAGGTGTGAAACCGGAACTGCCACAGGCGTGGTCCCGTATCTTCCAACACCAGGTTATTAAAACAGAGTGCGAGTATCAACCAAAGTTTGCAGCACATGATATTGTATTATCATATGCATCTCGAATACCAGTAATACAACTGGAATTGTAACGGTTTTACCATTTGCTCACTATTTCATTGAGTTTAATCAAAGGGTTTTATGACTATATCTGTCTCAGTGTGAGCTTCTGTCATACCCCGGAAGGTCCTTTTATAAACTCTGTGAAGCCTGAATCAAAACAAACTTTTATCTTCTAATCAAACAAATTGTCGAGCCAAAACCCATACTAATTAATATCCATAATAGTTATTATTTATATTAATATTGTTAATTAATTCAAATAAAATTAAGTAAATAAATTAAATCAGCATTACTAACACACCCCAAATCAGGCTACCAGGCCAACAGCACAGGGCAGCCTGATTGACAGGGCAGGCAGGCCGATGAGGGAGTCGGAGACTGGGGCTGCCTGGGCCAAAGCAGGGCTGAGTTAAGGAGAGAGCAGGGGCCCGAGCGGAGCTGGAAGCAGAGCCGGGCTGGGCAGAGCCAGAGGGGGCAGGGAACTGTCCCAGGGAGCAGGTCGGTGCTGGGAGCAGAGCCACAGCAGCTGGAGCCAGAGAAGCAGCCCAGGAAGCTGGGGCTGGAGCTGGGTGATCGTAGGCAGTGGGCCCAGCACAGGGAGACGCCCCCAGAACAAGAGGCCTTGTGGGCCAGACTTGGACAGGGATCATAAACCCGATGGGGGTGGGGTGGAGTGGGGGGCGACGCTGGGAAGAAGGGGCCTGCCCCATAGAGCCTGAGGGCAAGTGGCCACTGCCACAGCGAGTGTCCGACCTGCGGCACGGCCAGGGCCTGGGCAGGGCCTGCGCCGTGTGAGGAACAGACTGTGAACTGCCCTGACATCCAGCCACAGCTGTTTGGGGTCCCCCGTGCCACAGAGCGGGGTGACGGCTTCTCCTTCCACCTTTCCCAGTTTCTCCTTATTTTTCAAATGTTTTTAATGGGTCTCCCGCTGACAGAACGCTGTCCACACCAGTGCTTTTGTCACTTAGGAAGAGGGGTTTTTGTCACACCCACAGCTGACAAAAGTTTTACTGACAAAAGTGCCAGTGCAGACAAAGCCTGAGCTGCATTATAGTAATGGGCAGCAGGTTTAAAACAAATAAAAGGAAGTTCTTCTTCATGCAGCGCACAGTCAACTTGTGGAACTCCTTGCCTGAGGAGGTTGTGAAGGCTAGGACTATAACAGCGTTTAAAAGAGAACTAGGTAAATTCATGGAGGTTAAGTCCATAAATGGCTATTAGCCAGGATGGGTTAGGAATGGTGTCCCTAGTCTCTGTTCGTCAGAGGATGGAGATGGATGGCAGGAAAGAGATCACTTGATCATTGCCTGTTAGGTTCACTCCCCCTGGGGCACCTGTCATTGGCCACTGTCGGTAGACAGGATACTGGGCTAGATGGACCTTTGGTCTGACCCAGTACGGTCGCTCTTATGTTCTAAAGACGCCCACTGCCCAAGCCCTGCACTGTTTAAGAAAATTGCAGTTTTCTGCTGGTCTCTCTCACCAAACCCAGCTGCTTGCACAGATATATCTCAAAACTCTGACTGAATCTCTTCCCAGAGTCTACTGAACTACCCGAGAGTTTCAACTCCCTGGGGGCTTCCAGTTCTTCCATCTCCAGGGTGGCTCCTTCCTCACAGCCCCGTTACTTCTGCCCTCTCCTCTGGTCTCCCCTCCGGTACCGGGGGTTGTCCTGGGAATTCATGAGAAGGAGGCTCAGTCTGCACTGGATGGAGGGAGGCGTGAGTAGAACTAAAGCAGGTTACAAAAGCTAACGGAGAGTCACGCGCTCCCAGCTGTGTGTCTGCTGCAGCGGCCACTCAATGGCCGGTTCTTGCTCGCCCCAGTCTAGTTCCCCGAACACGTGATCTGCTCTTAACGGCCCAGGACACACTTCCAACGGCCAGGGCCGGGCTGGGCATTTCCGCTGTCTCACACCCACCCAGCAGCCTATGGAACCACCCGTTCTGAGTGCTGCTCCTCCCCATCTCCCGCCTGCCCCCTCTCTGGTGTGTTACACTCAGTAGCTGGGCCTTGTCTGAATTTGATTTCTAAGCTCCCTGGGGCAGGGGCTGTTTCTGCTTCTGGGTTTGCGAAGGGCCCAGCACGAGGGGCCCTGAACTGGAGCGGGGCCTCTGCAGGCTTCCACAATTCAGACAATAAAAATAAATTATAGACACAGTGATCCAGCCAAATCAGGGCCTAGCCCCTCCCCTGCTTTGCCTTTAGGGAGGGATAGCTCAGTGGTTTGAGCATTGGCCTGCTAAACCCAGGGTTGTGAGTTCAATCCTTGAGGAGGCCAATTAAGGATCTGGGGCAAAAATTGGTCCTGCTAGTGAAGGCAGGGGGCTGGACTTGACCTTTCAAGGTCCCTTCCAGTTCTAGGAGATTGGTATATCTCCAGTTATTACCTTTAGCTGCAGACAAAGGTCAAACCAGGCTGGCCAGCCACAGAGTGTCAGTCACCTGAGTACAGGTGGACATGGGGACCCTGTTGCGCTCGGACAGGAGAATTTATTCAGTCCCATTCCAGTGCTGAAAAGCCCAGGTGCTGTGTACCGGGATTGGCCAGAGGAGCAGGCAGCGAGTTCAGCTGTGGGAATCCAAGTGCCCTCCAGCCGGGGCAGTGCTGGAAAGTCTGACTCACCCTGGAACATTCGATTTCAATTCCCCCTGGGAGAGACTGGGAGGAAAGGAACCGAGAGGGAGAGAACAAACCCAGTGCAAACACTGATCCAGTCTCTATCCCGCCCATAGGGCCCCCCTTGTTCCACAGCAGCTTTGGGGCGGGGGGGAAGGAGGAGGCCTCTATCCCCAGGACAGGCCCCCGGCTGCCCTCTGTCCACAGGAACATTCTGTTGGTGTTGGTTTTACTGCGTCTGTTTCCCCGAAGTCGCCCCAGGGACTGTGATGCGCTGGCAGGTTTCTGAGTGGGAGCAGAAGTGGGGTGCCCGAGTTCACACTGGGTTCTGTCTGTCATCCTGACACTCAATCTCTGTGACACCTTGGCCAAGTCACCTCTCCCTGTGTCTCACTTTCCTATCTCTATAATGGGGATATGTTCATGGTGACTTTCCTTTGCTTGGTGTTTTGAATGAAAGGTGCTGCACAGTATGAGGGCTAAAAAAACAACGAAGAGTCCTTGTGGCACCTTAGAGACTAACAAATTTACTTGGGCATAAGCTTTCGTGGGCTAAAACCCACTTCATCAGCTGTATTGAGTGAAAAATACAGTAAGCAGTATAAATAGTACAGCACACAAAAGACGGGAGTTGCCTCACCAAGTGGGAGGTCCTCGTTTTTGCTGATACAGACTAACACAGACTAACATCTGAAGTCTGATGAAAGTTACTGATGAGAATTACTGATCTCTGATCCCTTAGCGACAGTCCAGTACGGCTGCAGAAAGTGTTCGTATCTCCCCAAAGTCATCTATCCCCAGATCTGTCTGTTTGCTACCTACCCATCCCTCCTGGGCATTTACAGGGCATCAGACCCTATGGAGACCAAGACACTACCCCTAGTTTTCTTCCTGATCTATTATAATTTTTAAATATACACAAATGCACAGAGCAGCCAATTCCTTTGTGGCTCAGCACAGAGACCAAGAGATCTCATCTCCCTTTGGGATGGTCCCTTAATTACTGTTTATTCCTAAAGGTGGATAAATAGAACAGAAGTGCAGACAGGCCTGTCTCCAGCCTGTTTACAGCCAGATGCAGCTTCTCCACTAGAGGCTGAGCGAACCCCACTGGGATTGCACAGAGCTATATTATAAATGGTGCACACCCCTGTGTTAGCTCTCGGTGTGTGATGCTGCTGCAGATGCTGGGCTGAGAGAGGTGTGGGACACGGATACCTAAGGGGGATTCCCAGGGAAGACGCTTCCATCTCAGGATTCACAGGTACCGTCTCTTGCTGAGAAGCTCACCTGCTCGACAAACTCAGTGCAATGTGGGTGTGGTGGGACACAGAATAGCTCTGGGGTCCTTTCCGATCTGCATAGCCAGTAAACATCTCAGGGATCTTACCACAGGGGATGAGTTTCCTCTAGTATCGCTGGCCAAAATGTCCCTCTTTCTGTGCACTCCCTCCTACCCTGGCTGATGGCCTCTAGCCCTGAGGTAGCTGCATTTCAGTGCCACAGTAGATCCTTGAGGATGAAAGTTGTTAGTAGATGTGCAATACAAGGCCAAATTCTGAGGCCACGGTTTGTAGTTTGCTCAGGCCCCAAAGAGACTAATGTCCCCGTGGAGTAAAAATTGATTAAAGACCTTGGGAGCATGGTGACTGCAAAGACACTGTCACCTCCTCCTCTTGCATTTCTGGGCTTTGGCTGTTAATGGGGACGGGGGCTGTTACCTGACTTGTATCTGCTGCAAGGCATGGAGGTGCTACGGCTCCTCACTAGAACAATTCTAAGAATTTTTCAACGTGGGCAAGACATCATCTCTCCTGGCTTCATTCGAGAAGTCGGCTGAACTGTTACATCTGAAACTTTCAAAAAGCAACTCAGCCAGAAGCAGACACCCAGCGTGGGAAATTTTAGCCAAAGGGTTAAAATTTGGCAAACTTAGAAGCAAATGAAAATCAGGTCTCCTAATGGAAGGTGTCAGACAGACTTAACTAACTGTGGTGCCACCACCTACAATGGCCAATCCATTGGTGAATCCCATTGAGCTAAGTTCTTCTCCAGTAGTGTCGGTGGCAAGGAGTTCCACAGTCCAAATATGGAATATGTAAACAATTTTCTTTTCTCAGTGTTATATGTTCAGATTTTCAATGTAATTGAATATTCCCTTGTTCATATGTTGTGAGACAGAATAATTATAAATGTCTGATCTTTATCTTTTCTTTATCAATGGATTTGTTGGGTTCAACATTAGAAGGCACCATTAGATCATCCTGTCTGAACTCCTGTGTAACACAGGCCATGAAATATTACCCAATTACCCCTAGATTGAGCTCAGTAACTTGTGTGTGACTAAGGCCTGGTCCACACTAGGATTTTACATTGTAGAATCATTGAGCCAGAGGGTGAGAAGAGACCATAAGGAACATCTAGTCTAACTCCCTGCTACAATGCAGGATTTGTTGCTTCTAAACCATCCCAGACAGATGAGGATCCAGCCTCCTTTGAAAACCTCCAGTGAAGGAGCTTCCATGACCTCCCAAGGCATCTGTTCCATTGTCCTCCTGTCCTTACAGTTAGGAAGTTTTTCCTGAAATTTCATCTAAATCTGCTCTGCTGTAGTTTGAACCCATTGACTCTTGCCCACCAACTATGGTGAGACAGAACAACTTTTCTCCATCTTTTTTATGTCAGATTTTCAAGTAGGTGAAGACCACAGTCATGTCCCCGTTCAATCTTCTCTTTTCCTAATTAAACATACCCAGTTCCTTCAGACTTTGCTCGTATGGTTTGTATTCCATCCCTTGGATCCTCTCTGTCTCTCAGCTCTGGATCCTTTCCAGTTTCTCTTCAAACTTCCTATACACTGGTGACCCAAACGGGACACAATGCTCCAGCTGAGGCCTAACCAGCACTGAGTAGGGGAATACTATCACCTCCGGAGACTTGCATGCTATGCCTTTGTTAATGCAACCCACAACTGCATTTTCTTCCTTTGCAATAGAAAAAAATCCACACCCCAGAGATATGTCGCCGAATCAATCTAACCCTGGTGTAAACAGCATGAGGTCGATGGAAGAATTCTTTCATCGACCTAGTTACCACCTTTTGGGGAGGTGGCTACCTACGTTGATGGGAGAACCCCTGCCATCTGTGTAAATAGTGTCTACACTGAAGCACTATGGCAGTGCTGCTGTAGCATCTTAAGTGTAGACAAGCCCTCAAGCAGATCTTCCAGAAAAGCATCCAGTCTGGGTCTGCAGAAATGGGGAGTTGGAGAATCCACCACTTCCCTTCGCAGTTTGTTCCAAAGGTTAATCACCCTCAGTGCTAAACATTTGGACCTTATTTCCAGTTGGAAGTTGTCTGGCTCCAGCTTCCAGCCATTGGGTCTTGCTCTGCCTTTCTCCACTTTACCAATAGTTTTCACCCCATGAAAGTCTCTGCTTGATCGTCTTTTTGATAAGTTAAGTATACGATGCCCTTTAAATCTCTCTCTGTCCGGCATTTTCTCCAGCCTCCAAGCATTTTTGTGGCTCTTTTCTGCACCCTCTCCAATTTCTCAACAGCCTTTTTGAAATGTGGACCCCAGACCTGGACGCAGTTCGTTTCACCAATGCCACGTGCAGAGGTAAAATCCTTCCCCTGCTTTTCCCACTTTTTAAAATACTTTACATTTAACACAGAACTGTCCTGTGTTTGCCCCCCCTTTTTTTTTGCCCTGCTGCTGATAGGATGTGCACTTCTACTTCCGAAGGGGATGTGTGGTGGATTGGTCGGTTCATACCTCTGGTGTTTGTAACTCTGAGGTTCTGCTGTAGATGCTGTTTAACATTCTCCTTGCAGCTAATGGACAGGAGACTATTCCATCACCTCATGTGATAGGAGCACCTCATAGTGCTTCTTTCCAAATGCAGAACAAAACTATTTCTGCAACACATCTACGTTTTCTGCAACATTAATAAGTTTCCTTTCTCCCTCTAGGAACTGGCCTGAACCTTTTCTAGGATTTTTCTTGTTCTTAATATACTTAATAACCTCCTTTTTGTTATCCTTAGCCCTGCCAAGCATGGATTTTTCCCTGATGTCTTTAACATCCGTTATCAATTTTCATAACTTCCAATTTGTATTGCTTGCTATCTATTTTCCCTTTTCCCCATTTGTATATATTGCTTTTTCCCACATAATTCCTGCCTTCACTTAGCCATTGAATTGGGTTTTTAGCCAAAGGTCTCTACTTCCTTGACTGTGGAATCGTGACTTTTTAGCTATCGAATAAACTCTTCTTAACGAACTCCCAAGCTTCATTCCCATGTTTCTGTCTAATATTTTCTGCCCAATCAGTTTTCTTGATAATTTTCTACAGCTTTGGGGAATTAGCCCTTTTGATGCACTAAGTATCTACAGGTATTACTGGCTGGGAACTGTTCTCTGTTTGTCCAACTGAATGTCAGCAGTTCTATTCTTTATATTCCTCTCCTCTATCATATGCCCCCTTCCGTGTCTCTTCTCTAAACAAAACAGTCCCAGACTTTTCAGTTTGTCGGCATATGGCAGCCTCCCCCATTCTCAGAGCCTGTCTCTGAAATCCCCTTTATAATTCTGTCTCCCTTTTAGAGACAGGATGACCAAAACCGAGCACATACCCAGAGCAGGTTATTCTCTGTCCCATTTCTTAGGTTTCCAAACATTGTCTTTGATTTGGCCACTATTGAGAATGAGCAGGTGTTTCCATGGATCTGCTATCAATGAAGCCCGTGTCTTTGCCCTGAGGTGTGTTCTAGTTGGGATGTTTCTCCCTGAAACATATCCTGGCAAAGGTTTTATTTGTTTGTTTGTTTGTTTTTTCCACTTTCAGATTTGAGCAATTGGGTGAATGGGGAACTCCCTACAGCATGGACTCTCTAGCCTGGGTTTCATTGCACTAAGGAACAATGATGGAAAACCAGTGTCCACACTCACGTTTCGTGCTGGTGGCTATTAAGGTTTCCCACATGACGACATGTAGAATTATTGAGACATGGAATTGGTAGGGTCAGTTGTTCATAATTCATTAATCTGAGTAATGAAAATGTCATTTTTCAGTGTGAGAAGAGAGATCAATCTGCTTTACCCATGAGAACAGCCCCCAGTAGAGCATGTAATGTCTCATACTAACATTGTCTCTCCATCCAGGTATTTGTACTGCGACCATCACCCAAGAGCCTGGGCATATAAAAGAAGTCAGGGGAACATATGTTACATGCAGGACACATGGTTCTGTCTCAGACTTGGACACCTTCTCCCCTACTCCATGTCAGATTCCAACACAACCGACTTCACCAACCCCTCCACCTTCATCCTGCTGGGCATTCCTGGCCTGGAGGCTGCCCATGTCTGGATCTCCATCCCCTTCTGTGCCATGTACATCATAGCCATCTTGGGGAACTTCACCATCCTGTTCATTGTGAAGAGGGAGCCAAGCCTCCATGAGCCCATGTACTATTTCCTCTGCATGCTGGCCATCGGTGACCTGGTCCTGTCCACGTCCATCCTACCCAAAACGCTGAGCATCTTCTGGTTCAATTCCAGGGAGATCGATTTCAGTGCCTGCCTCACCCAGATGTACTTCATTCACTGCTTCTTAGCAATGGAGTCTGGGATCATCGTGGCCATGGCTTTGGATCGCTACGTGGCCATCTGTGACCCCCTGAGACATTCCACCATCCTGACAAACCCCGTGGTGGCCAAGATTGGCCTGGCCATGGTGCTGCGCGGAGGGATGCTCGCACTGCCCTATCCCTTCCTTGCGAGGCGGTGGCCATATTGTAGAACCAACGTCATCCCCCACTCTTATTGTGAGCATATAGCCGTGGTGAAACTGGCCTGCACTGACATCCGCATCAGTAGTTACTATGGCCTCTCCGTGGCATTTTTGGTGATGGGTCTGGATGTGTTCTTTATCGCCGTGTCCTATATCCAGATCCTTATGGCCATCTTCAGCCTCCCCACAAAGGACGCTCGGCTCAAGACATTTGGGACTTGCATCTCCCACCTCTGTGTCATCTTAGCCTCTTACATCCCAGCTCTTTTCTCCTTTCTCACACACCGTTTTGGCCACAATGTGCCCCTATATTTCCACATTCTCATTGCCAACGCGTACCTGCTTGTGCCCCCCATGCTGAATCCCATCATCTATGGGGTGAGGACCAAACAGATCCGGGACAGGCTGCTCCGGCTCTTTACTCATAAAGGGACGTAACGTTTTCTCCTGGTGCTCTGGCTCTCAGACCGAGCTCTGTGCAGAGCTGTCAGGTGACATGGTGCTGGGGCATCTTCCTTGAATCACTTACCGGACAGTCAAAAAGACATGAAATCCTTTCCTGACGTTACTGTGCTGTGTCAGCATGACAAACTGGGGAATAGGTCTATGTACAATTCAGTGGGTTGCTACCTTTCTAATGCTGGTAACTTGACCCTGAAACCCCACCCTTTGTCCCACCTCTTCTGCTAAGGCTCCGACCCTGCTGTACCTCTCCCCCCGCAAGGCCCCGCCCCCGTCGCTTGCTCCTCTATTCCCCTCCCCCTGTCACTTGCTGGATCCTTTCCACCCCGCCCTCCAGCTACAAAGGAGCCATTTCAGATTTTGGTGGGGGTGGCAACTTTAACCATGATTCCCAGGGCTACTTCGGGTCTTAAAAACTCTAGTTTTGTGGCAGATAACTTAGCAATTAGCTGACAGGAGCACTGTGTCTAATTCTGATATAAACAAAAGAAAATAAAGTACATATTAATGTATTGTTGTGGAAAATCGACCACACAATTGATTTTGGATCAGATCAGCCCGAGGCACTTTTATTGATTAATCAAACATGCATGCATGGGGGAGTCAGCCAAGGCAGCCGAACCGCCCCTCCCCAACAGACAAAATACAAAAGCTTATATAGGATAAACCCACAACAATTACATATACTGCCTTAAAATTATATATCCATAGAAGGGCTAAAGCAAGGCAAGCTTTTTCCTGGTTTTCTACCCTTTGCAGTCCCTTGCTCCTCCCCCTGGACAGCCATTAATCACTAACTGTTACAGATGGTTAGTTCTGCTTCTATAGTTTCTTTCTACCCTTCTCCTTCTACCTCCCCCGTCCTGCCTCCAGGCCATACACACGGTTTACTTAACCAAAGTTTAGGCCTCGGGCCTTTTCCTCCACAATTCCCCCCTTTGGGTCCTCTTTGGCACCATTTTTGGCTTAAATTTTCACATTCATGAGCCCATTATTTTTTTTCTTTCCTTTTCCTTTTCCTTTTCCTTTTTCTCATTCCAACTTTTATCAAAAATGTTATTAACAATCATTAATTCCACTTGCTCCCTTGCACTGGGCTTAGCAGAAAAATTACAAGCACAGAAATGTTTCTTGCAACAGCAATAACAAAGGCACAATCCCAAACCAACCAACACCACTACAAGTGTTTGCCTACTCATGGTAACAATATGATGGGGTTTGCGCATAATTTTGATTACTGTACACAGCACATCTCGACTAATATACAAAGAAAACAGTTTATAGGCTGTCTGAAAAGCACCCTTTTCTACCTGATACATATTTTCAAGGATATGAATTTGCCCTTGTAAACAGGGGCTGCTCTAGGAATTTGGCCACCCCAAGCACGGTGGCATGCCGCAGGGGGCGCGCTGCCGGTCGCCGGTCCCGCGGCTCCAGGGGACCTCTTGCAGACGTGTCTGCAGAGGGTGCACTGGTCCCGTGGCTCCGGTGGAGCATCCGCAGGCATGCCTGCGGGAGGTCCACCCGAGCCGCGGGACCAGCGCACCCTCCGCAGTCATGCCTGCGGGAGGCCCGCCGGAGCCGTCTGCCGCCCTGCCGGCAAAATGCTGCCCCAGCACGCGCTTGGCGTGCTGGGGTCTGGAGCCGGCCCTGCTTGTAAATAAAAAAAAAATATTTTTTGGACCTCTGATAAGAATAAAAGCAGATTTAAAAAATGGTTGGGCATCAGGGTCATCCAGTTGAAAAGCATTTGATATCTCAGGGTGATTGCAAATTTTTGTCCGCAGGCCAATAGATAATCTGGCTGCCTGCAGTCATAGTGATGTTAAAATGGACATCGTATACGATATTGGCCTTAACAAGTACACAACTGTTACTAGCCTGGCAGAGCATGTCTCCTGTCAGGAGGGTTTCTAGTGTCGAAGAAAAACTAAGTTCTCGCTTTTTGTTTGGGTACAGCAAAATCAAAATACTTTATTAATTTCTCTAGTGAACACAAGAGGGAGAGAGTGTCATAGGAACTGGGTTGCCCCTTGTCCCGGACGGATCTCTCTCAATTAGTAAGCAATTCATAACAATCATTTATACCTTTGTAACAGAAAATGGTTAGTAATCTTGGAGACATTGAAGATAAACATTTGCATTTGTTTATACATAAGCCTATTCGCTATCTTATTTGTCTTCATTACTAGAACAAGAAAACAAGATTGTATTTCACAAGGTCGTAATGACTTTTCACACAATTCACTCTGTACCACATTATCTTACAGCATGCAGGGTCACATCCTAACTTCTGCTAAATTAGCTAACATACATTAAGATCCCTTCAAACCTTTATTAATTAATTCTTGGCCTCCACACTCCCCCATTTTGTACTTCTAGTACAACAAATACCTCAAATCTCAATTTGCATTAAACCATGGATTTCAGAGTCTACAGGAGACATGTCAACCCCAGGGGTTTTCATGGGATGTAATGACAATGCATGATTAGTATGAACATGAAAAGTATTATTACTATCATTACGTCTATTACAACAACAACAACAATAACATAATCCCACACCAACTAACAACACTACAAACAATAACATCCCCATAGGAATAAAATAATGGGGTTGTCGTACAGTTTTGGTAACAAAGCACAATACATCATACTTAGTACATAAAGTAGACACTCTATAAGCTGTATGAAAGGCATTCTTTTCAGCATGATATATATTCTGAAGCATGTGAATTTGCCCTTGCAACTCAGAGATCCTGCGAACCTCTGGCAACAATGAAAGCAAATTCTGAAACCGATCAGGTACTATTCTAGTCCAATTAAAATATACCTGAAATCTAAGAGCTACATGCAACATTCTATCTGCAGGCCAGTAAATGATATGATTGCCTGCAGCAGTGGTAAGATTATATCTTGTAATGTGGTGTATTAACGTACACACAGCTATCATTAGCCTGAAAAAGTGGGTGTCCTGTAAGGGTAGTTCCTTGACCTCTACCCTCCCAGCAAATATTGTCATAAACAGTGACAACTTCCCCTGGCTCCAGTTTCCGTATACACTGAAGCTGTGGTGGTTCTAACGGCCAAAATGTCCATAAATTCCCTAACCCCATCCAAATATCAGCTGTAATCCCAGGAGCACTAACTAAAAATCGATTAGGAGAATCAGGTGGTCCCACTTCCCAGATATCTTGGTGAAGCACCCAATCCCACATGCATCCTCCCCATGGACCCGGCAGGATTCGGTATGTGGGAGCCCACACCCCCTTAACCGGTCCATATGCTTGGAAGGAGCACTGTGAACGTCCACACTTCCATCCAGAAAGTCTCCAAGTATGTCTCCATGGCCACAGATCAGATGGTACTCCTGACGTGTCTGTAAGGGCAGTGGGCCAAGCTTGGTGCACTAGATCATTCCGAATGGCCATCAGCTGGTCATTCAGGAAATCCTGAATTTACGAACATGCTAGATCCCACTGCAATGCCTTCCCAGCCTCAGTGATATTCAGTACCATCTCTCTCAATAAATTTTGGGTCATAGAACTAAGGGCGGAAATGACATGTAACTCACCCACTCTGGTTTGCACTTGGGTCAGCTGTGCCCCTGAAATCAGGCCGGTGGCCTTCTCTAATTGGCCCAATTTCTCATCATGTTCCTGGGTCTTAAAAATATTCCAAACAGCAGCTGCAGAATTGTCCCCATCCCACAAGGATCTGGCCAGATCCCTCTTCTTTCTAGAGGAAATAACCCAGGCCCTCTGTTGTGCTAATCTAATGGCAGCCCCTTGTGAACAATTTGGATATGTAGAGGTGATCTGAAAACTAGATAAAGGCAATGTAAACTTCACAGTCCCTAGTGTAGTGTTAAGTACAGTCCACCGATATTCTGCCATATGTCCCCTTAGTGTAGGTCTATACCACATCTGTTGGTTGTAGACCTTCATATAAGTCCGAGAGGCATTAACATTAATAGCATAAGAGGGAGTGTATTGCAATAAAGTACAGGTCACATTATCAGTCACTGGAATGGTCTCAGTGCAGGTAAAATTTCCAGTAGCAGAACAAACTCTTTGGGTAGTCGTTTTGTTATTCACTAATTGGGTAACCAAATAACAATAAGGGCCTCTTTCAGGTAACATAGCACAAATTCCAGGAATAACCATCATATCCACGTCACCATGGAACCCATCAATTTAATTAATAAATTCTTGGGGCTGATTTGCAGTAATATTATGGATCTCTATTTCCACTGATCCATTTGTTGTCCACTTAATTGTTCGCTCATATGAATTCTGTTGAACCTTAAAAATAGGCTTTCTGAGCAATATTCTAATAAATCACTAAGATGGGAAGGTCTGGGCCAATGAATTTCATTAGAATATACGATTTCGTTTACATCTGGATAAATTACAGAAGTGATGGCCAGGGTTGAGGGGCTAGTGGGGGTAACCTTTGTGGTAGCAAGGCGCTTTCGGTAGTCATCATCTGAAAGCCAATTAGGGAGGGCAGTACATCCCCAGGGTACTTGTCCATAAGCACAGAGCCCTGCCCCTGGAAGAAATCCAAGCCACCATTCAACCCCACATTCCCAAGCACGCTCCCCACAGTTCCCTCCTTGCCAATAAACGATGCTTCGTTTCTTCCACCAGGGCCAGTTCATAATGTCTCTTTTAGTCAGGAATCCCTGGACTCTGGAGGTGTTTGCAGAACGAATGTATCTTCTTTTCTTCCCCAAAAACAATTGTGGTCTAGCACAATAAGGGGAAGAGGGTTGTAATGTTGGAATTCCGTTAGAAAAATCCAAAGGCACAGTAGGTCTGTCAGAGGACAAGGGAGAGGTCACCAGTATGTCACCTTGTCCTCTTCTTCCGCTGTCCAGCAGGTACAGCAGGGCTAGAAGAAGAAGTATGTTGATCATCAGTAGGTGTGTTCTCCTGAGGTGGAGGGGTCTTTTTGCAGTGCGATGCATGGGTCCAGGCAGGTAGTCCTTGACACTTCACAGCAGTGTTGGTAGCCAACAGGACTTGGAAAGGGCCTTTCCAGCGTGGAGCCAGGGAAGTCTTTCGGTGATGGACCTTTATGTAGACCCAGTCTCCTGGTTCCAACGAGTGGCAAGGTTGCACAGGATCCTTCGGTAAGGCTTCCTTCACCTGTGTATAAAAAGACTTAACACATTTCATTAGTGTGACAATTAGTGTGACAATTAGTGTGACAATACTTAAGCATTATGTCATCCATCAAATGAATGTCCATCTGAGCTAAGGTCAGTGGGGGTGCAGTTGGTAGTCGCATTGGGCGTCCTGTCAAAATCTCATGAGGGCTGAGTCCAGTCTTTCGATTGGGAATGGCTGTCATACTCATCAGTGCCAAAGGAAGGGCATCTGGCCACTTTAAGTTTGTTTCAGCACAAATCTTGGCCAGTTTATTTTTTAAAATCCCGTTCTGGCGTTCCACTGTCCCAGCAGATTGTGGGTGATGAGGGCAGTGAAGGTTGTGTTGGATCTGCAAAGCTGCACATAACTCCTTTACAATCTGTCCAGTAAAGTGAGTTCCACGATCACTGTTGATACTCACAGGGATGCCAAAACGTGGTACAAAATCCTTAAGCAGAAGTTTCACAACAGTCCTGGCATCTGCTTTCCTGCAGGGAAAAGCTTCAACCCAATTGGTAAATACATCAACTGAAACTAATACATATTCATAACCACAACATTTAGACATTTGAATAAAATCAATCTGAATATTTACAAAAGGTCCCCAAGGAGGAGGGTGGGCTGCCTGCTTAGCTTTAACAGCTTTACCAATGTTGTGTTGTTGACAAATCACACAGTGTTGACAGTAGGAATGTGCGACAGAAGGGAAAATGGGTGCAAACCAATCTTGGGTAACTGCAGCAACCATCCCCCCTTTGCTCACGTGTGCCATTCCATGGTATATGCGAGCAAGATAGGGCAATAACATCTTCGGTGCCACCAGGCGACCATCCGGGGCATGCCAAAGATGATCAGAATGTAAAATGCAGCCAGCAGCACTCCAAGAGTGCTTCTCAGTTCTCGATGCTGCCTCCTGGATCTTTGCCAGATCCTCAAGGGAGGCCAGTGAAGGCTGCTCTATCAGTACACAGGAATGTTCAGCCTGAGGTGCAGAAAGGGCCGCGGCCTTGGCAGCAGAGTCTGCCAGAGCATTTCCACGGGTAACTTCATCATGAGGGGTCTTGTGAGCAGTACATTTAACAACAGCTATAGCTTTAGGCAACAAAAGAGCATTCAAAAGAGCAGATACATAAAAACCATTCTTAATAGGAGAACCAGTGGATGTAAGGAAGCCTCTATATTTCCAAAGCAATCTGAAATCATGAACTACACCAAAAGCATAACGAGAATCCGTATAGATAGTGACCGTTTGATCTTGAGCCAGAACACAAGCTCGAGTCAAAGCCACAAGTTCAGCTACTTGAGAGGAAAACACTGAAGAAAGGAAAGCACTTTCAACAACAGCACAGGTAGTACAGACAGCATAACCAGCAACTAATTTACCCTTAGAATCTCGTAAACACGACCCATCCACAAAGTAAAGGAGATCAGGATTTTGCAGAGGCACATCCAGTAAATCATCCCTAGGACGAGTAAGAACAGATGTTACAAATACACAATCATGCGGGTCTCCATCTTCAGGCCCAGGCAACAAAGAAGCTGGATTTAGAACAGGGCAACGAGCCAAAGTAATATGAGATGAAGAAAGCAAAATTAGCTCATATTTGGTAAGATGAGAAGTGGATAAATGCTGTCTTAGATCTTAACAACAGCGCAGCTACAGCATGTGGAACTGCCACAATCAAAGGGGAGCCTAAAACAATAGATGCAGATACCTGAACAGAAAGGGCCGCTGCCGCCACAGCCCGTAAACAAGGGGGAAATCCTACCGCCACAGCGTCCAGGGCAGTGCTGTAGTAAGCAATTGGACGGTGTTTGTCTCCGTGCTTTTGCGTTAGTACAGCCAAAGCAAACCCATTACGCTCATGACAGAACAGAGTAAATGGTTTAGTATAGTCAGGAAGTCCCAGGGCCGGAGCAGTAGATAGTCTCTGTTTGATAGCAACAAAAGCACTCTCAGCCTCTGGGGGCCAAGGAAGTGGCTCAGGGGTACCAGACTTAGTCAGATCCTGCAAGGGTTTAATCACTGTTGCATAACCTAAAATCCACTGTCTGCAGTATCCAGTCATGCCCAGAAAAGTACGCATTTGAGAAATAGTACCAGGCCTAGGCATATTTAAAATAGCTGAAATACGAGAATTTGATAAATGACGTGTGCCATGAGAAATATCATGACCAAGATAATGAACCTTGGGTTGACACAGTTGGAGTTTTTCCTGGGATGCTTTGTGACCTTTAGCAGCTAAAGCAGTTAAAAGTATCAGAGTATCAGTTTTACAAGATTCAAAAGAGAAAGACGCCAGCAAAAGGTCATCCACATACTGTATAAGCACTGATTTTCCAGGGAAAACCACATCATCCAGATCCTTCTTCAGGATCTGAGAAAACAGGGATGGAGACTCAGTATACCCTTGGGGTAACCTGGTCCAGGTATACTGACATCCTTTATAAGTAAAGGCAAACAAATACTGACTATCTGGGTGAATTGGAATAGAAAAAAAAGCTGAACACAAATCCACAACAGTAAAATAAGTGGCTGACGGTGGAATACAAGAAAGAATTGTAGCTGGATTTGGAACTACAGGAAAAGAAGGCAAAACCACAGCATTAATCGCGCGGAGGTCTTGTACAAACCGATATGTGTTTCTTCCTGGCTTCTTTACAGGAAAGATAGGAGTATTACAAGAACTAATCATGGGAACAATAATACCTTGTTGTAATAAAGATTCTATAACTGGAGCTATCCCTTCCACTGCTTCAGGACGCAGTGGGTATTGTGGAATCCTTGGCAAAATCTTAGCAGGGTCAACAAGAATTTTAACCAGTTCGGCAGTTCTAATCTGTCCCACCTCATTTGCATGACGAGACCAGAGATGGGGGGGCACTTGTGACAACAAATGCACAAGGTCAGGGCTGAGAGGTGTCTTCGACGAGCTGGCTCTGATATATGGAGTGTGGCCAACACCAGGTTAGTATTCTCATCAAGAACTTGTAAGAATACGCCATCTGGTGTACAATAAATGGTACACCCCAATTTACACAACAGATCTCTTCCCAGCAGATTCACAGGAGAAGAAGGACTAAGCAAAAAGGAATGCTTATCTTCCAAAGGGCCAAGAAAAACTGCAAGGGGTACTGTGACAGGGTGCGAAACAGGACAGTTTGAAATGCCCACAGCATTAACAGACAAAGCGGACAAAGGAACAGAGGGAAACTCTGAGGATCTCAGAGCAGATCTGCTGGCCTCCGTGTCCACAAGACAAGTAACAGATTTTCCAGCAATTTTACAATCAACATATGGGCCTTCTTGATTAATAGGAATTAAAGGATTCATGATGCAGTTACGTTCCCTCAGGCTGTCCTAGTAAGGGGTTCCTTGTGGGGAAAAAACAGGCGCTTCAGGATTTGGGAACTGAGTAGGATTTTGAGCTAATCGATTTGGACACTCATTTCTCCAGTGTCCCTCCTGACCACAAAAGTGGCATGCAGTGCTCCCAGTCGGGGCAGGACTCTGGGCAGGATATGAGGAACCCCTTCCCATACCTCGCCCACGACCTCGTCCCCGTCCTCTTCTCATTCCCCCACGACCCCTGTGCTGATAAGTTTATAACTGTAAAGCCATAAGTTTTGTTTCACTAGTTTCTTTCTTCTGGTCTATGCAAGCTGTACAATGATTGGCAACTGTCACCAATTCTGAAAGGGGTTTAGTTTGCCAGCCAATACAAATAGTTCTCAATGGTTGCTGAACTTTTGGCAAGAGTCCCTGAACAAAAGCAGCTCCTACCGCTTCCCTGGCATTACCAGCCGGATCAGTAATTCCCGAATGCTGTTCAAAGACCTTTGTTAGTCTATCAAGATAATCAGCAGGGGATTCTCCCTTATTCTGTTTACAGTTTGCAATTTGATGTCCAATCTGTTTTCTTAGGACAAACTTCTGAAATAGAGGTCAAGAGACGGTTCCTAGCTTCTGTCAAAGCATTCCCAATACCAGGGTCGGCATCAGGCCAAGCTGCCTGTCTGTTAAGCCGTTGCTGAACTTCAGCTGGCAGTACCGCTCGTAAAAGCTGATTAATATCTGCCCAAGATGGATTATAGCACTGAATCACTGTCTGGAGCTCTTCTCTAAACTTTACCGGCTCCTCCCTGATTTTAGGAAATTCTTTCACCAAGTTTCTAAGATCTCCAGGTGTCCAAGGGGCATGTACCTTAACTAACCCCCCTACAGCTCCAGCTCCTGGCAAGTCTCTTAAAGGAGCCTGGAGTGCCTGTGTCGTGCTTCTAAGAAAGTAGCCGGCATTGTTATCAGTAGAAGCAGGGTTAACCGGACTACTGGAATCAGTCAGTAAGGAAGAAGATAATTCTTCCGAAGAAGGAGAATGAATAACTTGTGCAGTTGATACTTGCGGCGGCGATACTACCACTGCCTGCACATTCCGAGAAGGGGGAGCAGGGGGAGGAACTGGCTGCGGCTGTGGAATGCTGCTAAAAAAATCCACTATGTCTTCTGCAGTCTCCTCCTCACTTTCAGGCTTAACTAACTGGGGATAAAGAGAAGCAGAGGGCTGCACTGGGGCAGGAAGACATTTGGATGTCTTACATTTAAGTTTTAAATCCTGTACTTCAGTTTTTAATTTTTCTTGGGAGTCCTTCAGACTCCGCACCCGAGACTCATGGAGTCTCTTTGTTGCTTCCTCCCACCAAGACAGAAACTGCTCGCACTGCGCAGCAGAGGCCTGTGATTTAAGGGTTTCCCTGAGGTATGTAAGTTTATCTAACTCAAAGGTACCTTCTAATGGGCATTGTTTAAATGAATTTTCACACGTGTACAGATTCCAATCATTTAAATACCTGCAGGTTTGAGGACCATAATGTACGTACATGTAATATGCTGGGGTACCCTTAGGGGGTAAGGTAGAAAGTTTAGACTGTTCCCCCCCCATTTTCCAATCACACAAACTGAGGGGGGTTCCCTGTCCGCGCTAGCGGATCAGAATCTAAGGATATCTCCCTACAGGGTACTCACACAGGAGAGAGTCACAAGGAAAACTATGACCCTCTTACACCTCCTTTCAGCAAAGAGCGTCGGCTAGTCTCTGGGAGACACGGCGCCGCATACTCTAATTGCATCCAGTGAGACGATCAGATTGTCAGTAGCCCACACAGAAGGGAAAGGGGAGGGAAGATGGGTTCACACACTCCTAGACCCAGGCAGCTTCCTCGCCGGACTATGCCAGGGTCCGGACTATGCCACCGTGGGTCGGATCTCTTAAAGATCCACTAGTTACCGGGCTTGCGTTAGAGTAGTCCTGATCATTAGCTTCCGCTTCACAGGGTACTCTGGGCGTCTTCCGATAACGATCAGTCACACTGGTGTACACACACACACACACACACACACACAACAAGGCCTCTTTTTCTCTTTTTAACCCTTTTTTAACCTTTTTAAATTTTTTTTTTTTAACCAAGATGCATCGTTACCTGGTCCGGACCAATACCATGAGGCGGTATGACAACCCCTCTTGAGGCGGTAAAAACCCCTCAGCACCGGTGCATTCTAATGCATTTACCTATGCATTACCTTATGCATTACCTTATGCATTTACCTGTTGGCCAACTCAGCAGTTCCCAGTACTGCTATAAACTAACCTTATCGGGGCCTCTCCCCAATACCACTCTGCATTTGATCCTGCTGCACAGTCAATAAGTTCAGATGGCGTGAGCCCAACAGAGACAGACATCCCCCACAGACAGTCCTCCTCTGACACCCCAATAGAGATTTCAAAAGGTCTCTTACCTCATTGTGGCGCCATGGGGTTCGAATGGGAACGATCCGTAGTAGCCGTCTGTGTGTCCGTGGGCGTTGCCATCCCGGACGAGCCCCCAAATTGTCGAAGAAAAACTAAGTTCTCGCTTTTTGTTTGGGTACAGGAAAATCAAATACTTTATTAATTTCTCTAGTGAACACAAGAGGGAGAGAGTGTCATAGGAACTGGGTTGCCCCTTGTCCCGGACGGATCTCTCTCAATTAGTAAACAATTCATAACAATCATTTATACCTTTGTAACAGACAGTGGTTAGTAATCTTGGCGACATTGAAGATAAACATTTGCATTTGTTTATACATAAGCCTATTCTCTATCTTATTTGTCTTCATTACTAGAACAAGAAAACAAGACTGTATTTCACAAGGTCGTAATGACTTTTCACACAATTCACTCTGTACCACATTATCTTACAGCATGCAGGGTCACATCCTAACTTCTGCTAAATTAGCTAACATACATTAAGATCCCTTCAAACCTTTATTAATTAATTTTTGGCCTCCACACTCCCCCCCACACAGACCCGGCAGGATTCGGTATGTGGGAGCCCACATCCCTCTAACTGGTCTGTAAGCTTGGAAGGACCACTGTGAATATCCACACCTTCACCCGGAGAACCTCCAAGTATGCCTCCATGGCCATAGATCAGATGGTACCCCTGAAGTGTCTGTAAGGGCAGTGGGCCAGGCCTGGTGTTCGAGATCACTCCGAATGGCCATTAGCTGGTCATTCAGGAAATCCCGAACTTCTGAACATGCCAAGTCACACTGCAATGCCTTCACAGCCTCAGTGACATTTAATACCATTTCTGTTAGCAACTCCCAACAAACATAGTCATGAACAGTGACAATTCCCCCTGGCTTGAATTTACATATACACTGAAGCTGTGGGGGGTTCTAATAGACAGAGTGTCCATTGGTTTCTTATCCCAATCCAAATATTGGGTGTTATTTTAGGAACACTGACTATGAATCGGCTAGGCATACCAGGTGGCTTGATTTCCCAAATGTCTCGGTGAATTACCCAGTCCCACATTCATTTTCCTTACAGACCCGGCAGGATTCGGTATGTGAGAGCCCACATCCCTCTAACCGGTCTGTAAGCTTGGAAGGACCACTGTGAATATCCACACCTTCACCCGGAGAACCTCCAAGTATGCCTCCATGGCCATAGATCAGATGGTACCCCTGAAGTGTCTGTAAGAGCAGTGGGACAGGCCTGGTGTTCGAGATCACTCCGGATGGCCATTATTAGCTGGTCATTCAGGAAATCCCAAACTTCTGAACATGCCAAGTCGCACTGCAATGCCTTCTCAGCCTCAGTGACATTTAATACCATTTCTGTTAGCAACTTCTGGATTATTGAACTAAGGGCGGAAATAACATGCAATTTACCAACCCCAGCCCGAATCTGCGTTAGCTGTGCTCCAGTAATGAGACCAGCGGCTTTTTCCAATTGGCCTAATTTTTCCTCATGCTGTTGGTTTCTATGACTAGTCCAAATCACAACTGCGCTATTGGCCCCATCCCACAGGTGTCCAGTTAAATCTCTTCTCTTTTTGGAAGAAGCCTAGGTCTTTTGCTGTGCTAGCCGAATGGCAGCTCCTTTAGAGCAATTCAGATAGATAAAGGTAACTTGAAAACTGGATAAGGACAGCATGAACTTTATGGTTCCCAGTATAACATTGATTACAGTCCATCGGTGTTCAAACACATCTCTTCTTTGTGAAGTATTATACCACATCCGTTGGTTAAACACCTTTACAAAGGGCAAAGAGACATTAATATCAATGATATAAAAAGGGGTATATTACAATATGGTACAGGCTAATAATTTAGAAAAAAATTATTTTCCCATCCCCACCCTAAGTTCATGAAGAAGGAGAGGCTAAGGAATGTTAAAAGTTTTATGTTCAGGCAGTTTTGGCTAGCTATTTTTTGCAGTCTTAGTTCACGTAGCTGTCTGGTAGTGAGGCAGCAAGGGAGAAGTTACTAGCACAATCACCTTGCTTGGTTGGAGGCTTTATTATGTCCTCAGGTGGAGAGGTTGTTTTAGCAAGATCCAAAGGCACAGTGGGTCTATCAGTGGACAAAGGAGAGGTTACCAGCTCTTTTACCTCATCCATCACTCCTGCTGTCCAGAAGGAACAACAATGCCAGAAGGAAAGATAGACTGATCATTAGTCGGAGAGCTATTACAGTGAGAAATATGGGCAGGTAGTCAATTCTTGGCACTTTACAGCAGTGTTGGTAATTAACAGGACTTGATAAGGGTCTTTCAGCATGGGGCTAGGGCAGTTCCTCACTGATGGACCACTGATGGACCTCTATGTAGATCCAGCGAGTGGCAGGGCTGCTGTATATAAAAAGACCAAACACATTTAATTAGTGCATGGCAATAATTAAGCGGTGTCTTATTTATTAAATGAATGTCCATCTGAGCCAGGGCCAGCAGGGCACTGCCGGTAGTCGCATCGGGCACGCGGGTAGAAATTTTATGAGGGTTGAGTCAGTTTTTCGATTGGGAGTCGCCTTCAAAGGGCATTTGACCCTACTGGATCTGTGAAGCTGCACATAACTCTTTTATAATCAGTCCAGATATGCCAGACTGTGATACAAAATTCTTAAACAAAAGTTTTACAATAGTTTTGGCATCTGCCTTTTTAAAAGGAAATACATTACTAAAACTAACACATACTTACAATTATAACATTTACACATTTGAATAAAATCAATCTGCATATTTACAAAAGGTCCCCAGGGTCGGGGACGCGCTGTCTGCCTAACTTTGACAGCTTTACCAACATTATGTTGCTGGCAGTAGTGCTGGGTCACAGAGGAAAAGTCTTATTTAAATGTAGCAATCAACCCCCCCCCTTTGCTCACGCGTGTCATCCAGTGATGCACATGAGCAAATAGGGCCAGAGCACCTGAGGCGCAACCAGGCGGCCGTCCAGGGAACCCCAAAGGTGATCAGGGTGTAAGGTGTACCCAGCAACACTGTAAGAACAATTTGCCGCTTTTCAGTTGGTATCAGATTTTCCTAGTTTTTTTTGAAGCCAAAGAGACATATTTCTACCCCTTTTGGGTTGGCAGATTATTGCTTAAAATATTTATTTCTTTATAAATACCCTTGCTGATTGCAGACAAAACTGAGAAATTACTCAGATTAATCCCCATATTTTCCTGTATTTGTTTTATAGGCAGGTCAGGTTTTAATGGCTTCTATCTTTATTATTTAGGTGATTTACATTAACACAGACATTTTTGGCTTGCTTTTGGATTCAAAGTTATTAGCCGCTTAGAGACTCTGTCTCAAAAGGACACAATTAACTTTTAATTTCTGCTTTCAAATACGTTGAATTGAAAGGAAAACGCAACCTACTTTGCTCCCCTTTGGGAAAGTGAGTGTTGATTACACAGAACCACCCTAAGGCTTAGTGTGGGGTACTGACTACAGCTTTTATCTGCTTTTTGTTACCAAAACAGATTTCAATTTTTTCCCATTCTCCTGGCTTTGGCTGCCCTCCTGCAGCCACAACTTTGTTTTTTTTTAATTAAAAAACAACAATTTAAATTTTATAACACATTAAATTACCTTAAGGATCAAATGCTAAATACAAAAATTAAACAACACTAGTTTCTTTTGTTTGGAAAAATATTTCTTGGTTTTATAACCCCCAAGCAACATAAATTTATTTTAAACTTATAAAACAAAGTTTGTACACACCAGGAGTGTTCTTTAACAAATTTGACTAATTTTTTCATAGTCAAATGATTTCACTGAGATAGCCTCTTGCCTGGATTATTTACAGACATTCCCAAAGGAATGGCTGCAAGGAAACCAAGAATTTTTCTTAGAATCATAGAATCTCAGGGTTGGAAGGGACCTCAGGAGGTATCTAGTCCAACCCCTTGCTCAAAGCAGGACCAAACCCAACTAAATCATCCCAGCCAGGGCTTTGTCAAGCCTGACCTTAAAAACCTCTAAGGAAGGAGATTCCACCACCTCCCTAGGTAATCCATTCCAGTTCTTCACCACCCTACTAGTGAAAAAGGTTTTCCTAATGTCCAACCTAAACCTCCCCCTCTGCAACTTGAGACCATTACTCCTTATTCTGTCATCTTCTACCGCTGAGAACAGTCTAGATCCATCCTCTTTGGAACCCCCTTTCAGGTAGTTGAAAGCAGCTATCAAATCCCCCCTCATTCTTCTCTTCTGCAGGCTAAACAATCTCAGTTCCCTCAGCCTCTCCTCATAAATCATGTGCTCCAACCCCCTAATCATTTTTGTTGCCCTCCGCTGGACTCTCTCCAATTTATCCACATCCTTCTCGTAGTGTGGGGCCCAAAACTGGACACAGTACTCCAAATGAGGCCTCACTAGTGCTGAATAGAGGGGCATGATCATGGAACAGGTCCTCAAGCAATCAATTCTGAACCACTTAAAGGAGGGAAAAGTGATCAGGAACAGTCAGCATGGATTCAGGAAGGGCAAGTCATGCCTAACTAACCTAATTGCCTTCTATGATGAGATAACCGGCTCTGTGGATGAGGGGAAAGCAGTGGATGTGCTATTTCTGGACTTTAGCAAAGCTTTTGATACAGTCTCCCACAGTATTCTTGCCAGCAAGTTCAAGAAGTATGGGCTGGATGAATGGACGGTAAGGTGGATAGAAAACTGGCTAGATGGTTCGGGCTCAACGGGTAGTGATCAATGGTTCCATGTCTAGTTGGCAGCCGGTATCAAGTGGAGTGCCCCAAGGGTGGGTACTGGAGCCGGTTTTATTCAATATTTTTATTAATGATCTGGAGGATGGTGTGGACTGCACCCTTAGCAAGTTTGCAGATGACACTAAACTGGGAGGAGTGGTTGATACGCTGGAGGGTAGGGATAGGATACAGAGGGACCTAGACAAATTAGAGGATTGGGCCAAAAGAAATATGATGAGGTTCAACAAGGACAAGTGCAGAGTCCTGCACTTAGGACGGAAGAATCCCATGCACTGTTACAGACTAGGGACCAAATGGCTGGGCAGCAGTTCTACAGAAAAGGACCTAGGGGTTACGGTGGACGAAAAGCTGAATATGAGTCAACAGTGTGCCCTTGTTGCCAAGAAGGCGAATGGCATTTTGGGTTGTATAAGTAGGGGCATTTCCAGCAGATCGCGGGATGTGATCATTCCCTCTATTCAGCACTGGTGAGGCCTCATTTGGAGTACAGTGTCCAGTTTTGGGCCCCACACTACAAGAAGGATGTGGATAAATTGGAGAGAGTCCAGCGGAGGGCAACAAAAATGATTAGGGGGCTGGAACACATGACCAGTGGGGCCACTGGCCCATCAAGGTGCTAACGGAGCGCTCAAGGACGATTGGGCCATTGAGGAGAAACTAAATGAAATCTTTGCATTGGTTTTCACGACTGAGGATGTGAGGGAGATTCCCAAACCTGAGCCCTTCTTTTTAAGTGACAATGCAGAGGAACTGATCCAGGCTGAGATGTCATTAGAGTTGGTTTTGGAACAAACTGATAAAATAAATGGTAATAAGTCACCAGGCCCAGATGGGATTTACCCAAGAGTTCTGAAGGAACTCAAATGTGAAACAGCTTCCAACAGCCAGGGCCGGGCTGGGCATTTCCGCGGTCTCACGCCACCCAGCAGCCTATGGAGCCACCCGTTCTGAGTTCTGCTCCTCCCCATCTCCCGCCTGCCCCCTCTCTGGTGTGTTACACTCAGTAGCTGGGTCTTGTCTGAATTTGATTTCTAAGCTCCTTGGGACAGGGGCTGTTTCTGCTTCGGGGTTTGCGAAGGGCCCAGCACGAGTGGCCCTGAACTGGAGCGGGGCCTCTGCAGGCTTCCACAATTCAGACAATAATAATAAATGATAGACACAGTGATCCAGCCAAATCAGGGCCTAGGCCCCTGTGACATTGCACCCCATAAGGTTTTATGGAAATATGCTCATGAATGTAAATATGACATAACTGGAATATGTTTTACGCTACATATGTAACATATCTCTGTAAAGGTTACGCTCTACTGAATCTATTCATCCTATTTGTCTGCATGTGTCATTTTTGTATTCAAAGTTATGAATATTGTCTGTGTACTTGCTTTTGTTTTTAAGTAGCCTTGGTAATGCATTTGGGCAGCTTCTTGAGAAAGGAATGTGCATGTTAAGTGCCCAGTCAAGAAACTCTTAATGGACAATGGATCTTGGAAGGCTCCAATCCACATAAGAAGTCTACATGAGGATGTTCACGGCAGCATGTGAACCATGGTTGCTACCTTTAAGATGGGACTCCAAAACTCCATCTTGTAGCTGGGATTCTACACAGGAGGAGGGGGGTCTCCACCCACAAGAGAAAGTCTACTTCAACCCCTTGGAGACCCCTCCATTTTGTCTTCAACTGGCTAAAGAGGGAGCCTCTCCACCCCCAAAGGATACCTGAAAGAAACTGGAACAAAGGTCAGTAATTATGGGGGGTGGGGGGTGGGGGGTGAGCGATTGCTGGACCCAGACTAGAAGGAGACTAGTCTGTAAAAGGGAGCTTACTGGAACACCTCTGAGGGTGAGGTTTTATCTGTATTCAGTTTTCTTACTGTATTAGTCATAGACTTGCATGTTCTATTTTATTTTGCTTGGTAATTCACTTTGTTCTGCCTGTTAGTACTTGGAATCACTTAAATCCTACTTTCTGTATTTAATAAAATCACTTTTTACTTATTAATTAACCCAGAGTCTTTACTAATACCTGGGGGGAAGGAGGGGTAAACAGCTGTTCATATCTCTCTCTCAGTGTTATAGAAGGTGAACAATTTATGTATAAGCTGTATACAGGGTAAAACAGATTTATTTGGGGTTTGGACCCCATTGGGAGTTGGGCATCTGAGTGTTAGAGACAGGAACACTTCTTGAGTTGATTTCAGTTAAGCCTGCAGTTTGTGGGACGTGGTTCAACCTGGGTCTGTGTTTGTGGGCTGGCAGGGAAGGCAGGGGCAGAAGTAGTCTTGGCACATCAGTTGGCAGCCCCAAGGGGGTTTCTGCGAACCAACCCATCAACCCCCCCTTTGCCTTTAGCTACAAACACATCAAACCAGGCTGGCCAGCTACAGAATGTTAGAAACTTGAATACAGGTGGACACGGGGCCCCTGTTCAGTTTGGACAGGAGAATTTGTTCAGTCTCCTTCCAGTGCTTCAAAACCCAGGCACTCCACATGGAGAAATACCCTCGATGAGCCAGAGGAGCAGGCAGGGAGTTCAGCTGTGGCAATCCAAGCGCCCTCCAGCCGGGGCAGTGCTGGAAAGTCTGACTCAGCCTGGAACATTCGATTTCAATTCCCCCTGAGAGAGACTGGGAGGAAAGGAACCGAGAGGGAGAGAACAAACCCAGTGCAAACACTGAGCCAGCCTCTATCCTACATATAGGGACCCCCTTCTTCCAAGGCAGCTCTTGGGGAGAGAGGGGGCGAGGCCTCTGTCCCCGGGACAGGCCCCCGGCTGCCCTCTGTCCACAGGGACGTTCTGTTGGTGTTGGTTTTCCTGAGTCTGTTTCCCCAAAGCGACCCCAGTGACTGTGATGTGTTGGCAGGTTTCTGAGGGGCAGTGGAAGTGGAGTCCTGGAGTTCAAAGCTCACAGGGGCAGGGAGCTCACAAATTCCTGCTAGTTCTGAAAACCTCAGATTTGCTAAGTGTGTTGAAGATCCTTCAGTGAAAGGTCCTGCACAGTTTGATGATTGTTACCGATGAGAATTACAGATTTCTGATCCCTTAGCAACAGGCCAATACGGCTGCAGAAAGTGTTCATATCTCCCCTAAGTCATCTATCCCCAGATCTGTCTGTCTACTACCTACCCATCCCTCCTGGGCATTTATAGGGTATCTGGCGCTATGGAGGCCCAGACACTCTCCTTAGTTTCTTCCAAATCGACTAGAATTTTTAAATATACACAAATGCACAGAGCAGCCAATTCCTCTCTGACTCACTAGAAAGCACATGGGTTCTCATCTCCCTTTGGGAAGGTCCCTTAATTGCTGCTTACTCCGAAAGCTGGATAAATAGCACAGAAGTGCAGACAGGCCTGTCTCCAGCCTGTTTACATTCAGATGCTGCTTCTCCACTAGAGGCTGAGCGAACCCCACTGGGATTGCACAGGGCTATATTATAAATGGTGCACACCCCTGTGTCGCTCTCAGTGTGGGATGTTGCTGCAGATGCTGGGCTGAGAGAGGTGTGGGACACGGCTACCTGAGGGGGATTCCAAGGGAAGACGCTTCCATCTCAGGATTCACAGGTACCGTCTCTTGCTCAAGAGCTCACCTGTTTAACAATCCCAGTGCAACATGGGCGTGATGGGATAGTTAGTCTGGGGTCCTTTCTCTTCTGCACAGTCATTAAACATCCCAGGGTGTTTCACATCTTGCCACAGGTGATGGGTGAATCACATGTGTTGGGTGAATCACATCTTGCCACAGGTGATGAATTTGCTCCAGTATCACTGGACAAAATGTCATAGGAACATAAGAATGGCCCTACTGGGTCAGACCAAGGGTCCATGAAGCCCAGTATCCTGTCTTGCGACCGAGGCCAGTGCCAGGTGCCCCAGAGGGAATGAACAGAACAGGGAATCATCAAGTGATCCATCCCCTGTTGCTCATTCTCAGCTTCTGGCAAACAGAGGTTAGGGACACCATTCCTGCCCAGCCTGGCTGATATCCACTGATGGACCTATCCTCCATGATCTTCTCTAGTCCTTTTTTGAACCCTGTGACAGTCTTGGCCTTCACACCATCCTAAGGCAGGGAGTTCCACAGGCTGACTGTGCGTTGTGTGAAGAAATACTTCCTTTCGTTTGTTTGAATTCTGCTGCGTATAATTTCATTGGGAGACCCCTAGTTCTTGTGTTATGAGAAGCAGTAAACAACACTTCCTTATCTACTTTCTCTACACCAGTCCTGATTTTATAGACCTCAGTCATATCTCCCCTTAGCTGTCTCTTTTCCAAGTTGAAAAATCCCAGTCTTATTAATCTCTCCTCATATGGAAGCCATTCCATACCCCTAATAATTTTAGTTGCCCTTTTCTGAACCTTTTCCAATTCCAAGATATCTTTTATGAGATGGGGCGACCACATCTGCACGCAGTATTCAAGGTATGGGTGTACCATGGATTTATATAGAGGCGCCATGATATTTTCTGTCCTGTTAGGTATCCCTTTCTTAATTATTCCCAGCATTCTGTTTGCTTTTTTGATGCCGCTGCACATTGAGTGGATGTTTTCAGAGAACTATCCACAATGACTCCGAGATCTCTTTCTTGAGTGGTAACAGCTAATTTAGACCCCATCATTTTATATGTAGAGTTGGGATTATGTTTCCCAAGGTGCATTACTTTGCATTTATCAACATTAAACTTCATCTGCCATTTTGTTGCCCAGTCACCCAGTTTTGTGAGATCCTTTTGTAGCTCTTGGCAGTCTGCTTGAAACTCAACTATCTTTAGTAATTTTGTATCATCTGCAAATTTTGCCACCTCACTGGTTACCCCTTTTCCCAGATCATTTAGGAACATGTTGAATTGATAACTTATCATTTATTCCTACCCTTTGTTTCCTATCTTTCAACCAGTTACCAGTCCTCTCATCCCATGGCAGCTGACTTTGCATAAGAGCCTTTGGTGAGGGACCTTGTCAGAGGCTTTCTGAAATCTAAGTACACTATGTCCACTGGGTCCACATGCTTGTTGACCCCCTCAAAGAATTCTAGTAGATTGGTGAGGTATGATTTCCCTTTACTAAAACTATGTTCACTCTTTTTAAACAAATTATGTACATCTATGTGTCTGACAATATTGTTCTTCATTATAGTTTCAACCAGTTTGCCCGGTACTGAAGTCAGGCTTACTGACCTGTAATTGCTGGGATCACCCCTGGAGCCCTTTTTAAAAATTGGTGTCACATTAGCTGTCCTCCAGTCATCTGGTCCAGAAGCTGATTTAAATGATAGGTTACAAACCACAGTTAGTAGTTGTGCAATTTCACATTTGAGTTCCTTCAGAACTCTTGGGTGAATCTCATCTGGGCCTGGTTACTTATTGCTGTTTAATTTATCAATTTGTTCCAAAACCTCCTCTAATGATACCTCAATCTGGGATAGTTCCACATTTTTGTCACATAAAAAGAATGGTTCAGGTTTGGGAATCTCCCTCACATCCTCAGCCACGAAGACCAATGCAAAGATTTAATTTAGTTTCTCCACAATGGCCTTATCATCCTTGAGTGCTTCTTTAGCACCTCGATTATCCAGTGGCCCCACTGGTTGTTTAGCAGCTTCCTGCTTCTGAGGTACTTAAATCTGGTTTCGGTATTACTTTGGAGTCTTTGGCTAGCTGTTCTTCAAATTGTTTTTTGGCCTGCATAATTATATTTTTACACTGCACTTGCCAGAGTTTATGCTCCTTTCTATTTTCCTAACTAGGATTTAACTTCCACTGTTTAAAGGATGCCTTTTTGCCTCTCTCTGCTTCTTTTACTTTGTTGTTTAGTCACAGTGGCACTTTTTTGGTTCTCTTACTGTGTTTTTTAATTTGGGGTGTACGTTTAAATTGAGCCTCTATTATGGTGTCTTTAAAAAGTTTCCATGCAGCTTGCAGGGATTTCACTCTTGGCGCTGTACCCTTTAATTTCTGTTTAACTAACCTCCTCATTTTTGTGTAGTTCCCCTTTCTGACATGAAATGGGACAATGTTCAGCTGCTGTGGTGTTTTTAAATTTAATTATATTATGGTCACTATTACCAAGCAGTCCAGCTATATTCACCTCTTGTATCACATCCTGTGTTCCACTTAGGACTAAATCAAGAATTGCCTCTCCTCTGGTGGGTTCCAGGACTAGCTGCTCCAAGAAACAGTCGTTTAAGGTGTCAATAATCTTTATCTCTGCATCCCTTCCTGAGGTGACATGTACCCAGTCAACATGGGGATAATTGAAATCTCCCATTATTATAATTGATTTTTTTATTTTTCTAGCCTCTCTAATCTCCCTGAGCATTTCACAGTGACTGTCACCATTCTAGTCAGTAGGTCGGTAATAGATCCCTACTGCTATAGTCTTATTATTAGAGCATGGGATTTCTATCCATAGAGATTCTATGGTGCAGTTTGATTCATTTATGATTTTTACTTCATTTGATTCTACGCTTTCTTTCACATCTAGCGCCAGTCCTCCACCAGCACAACCTGTTCTGTCCTTCCAATAGATTTTGTACCCTGGTATTACTGTGTCCCATTGATTATCCTCATTCCACCAAGTTTCTGTGATGCCTCTTATATCCCTATCCTCGGGACTCTTTTTTATTGACTGTTTCTGATCAGACCCTGCCTTTATTTTATCATCTTCCATCCTCTGGTCCTCGCTAGGACAGAGAGAATCTCCATTAATAGATCCTTCCCTAAAGGATGTCGCTGTCTGAACCACACGCTCCTCTGCACCTGTCAGCTTTCCTCCAGCCCCTAGTTTAAAAACTGCTCTGCGACCTTTTCAATGTTTAGTGCCAGCAGTCTGGTTCCTTTTGGTTTAGGTGGAGCCCATACTTCCTGTACAGGCTCCTCCTTTCCCCCAAATGTCCCCAGGTCCTAATAAATCTAAACCCCTCCTTCCTACAGCATCGTCTCATCCACGCATTGAGAGACTCTGCAGTAATGCCTGTCTCATTGCAAACCCAGCTATCTATGTCTCTAATGATCGAATCGCCCATTACTAATACCGGTGTCTTCCTAATAGCTGGAGTTCCCTCCCCCAGAGAGGTACCACAACATCATCTGGAAGGAGGGTCCTAACTATGGGATCGTTTCCCTCTGCTCCAGTTGGATGTTCTCCTTCCCTGGGACATTCATGCTCCTCAGCAGCACAGAGACTGTCAGACCGGGGCTGGGACCATTCTACTGTGTCCTGGGAAGTCTCATCTGTGTCCCTCTCTGTCTCCCTCAGCTCCTCCAGCTCAGCCACCAGGGCCGGCTCCAGACCCCAGCGCGCCAAGCGCGCGCTTGGGGCAGCATTTTGCCGGCAGGGCGGCAGGCGGGTCCGGCGGACCTTCCGCAGTCATGCCTGCGGGAGGTCCACCGGAGCCGCGGGTCCAGCAATCCTCCCACAGGCATGACTGCGGAGGGTCCGCTGGTCCCGCGGCTCCAGTCGATCTCCCTCAGGCATGACTGCGGAGGGTCTGCTGGTCCCGCGGCTCCAGTCGATCTCCCTCAGGCATGACTGCGGACGATTCACTGGTCCCGCGGCTCGGGTGGACCTCCTGCAGGCATGACTGCGGATGCTCCACCGGAGCCGCGGGATCAGTGAACCGCCAGCAGTCATGCCTGCGGGAGGTCCGCTGGTCCCACAGCTCCGGTGCACCTCCCGCAGGCATGACTGTTTGGGGTGGCCAAATTCCTAGAGCCGCCCCTGTCAGCCACCCTGGTCCCCAAAGCCCGTACGCAGTCTCTGAAGACCAGGAGCTCCTTGCACCGAATGCTCACATACGCCACCCGCCCCTAGGGCAGGTAATCAGACATGCTGCCCTGGGTGCAATAACCTGGGTGGCTCCCACTCTGCTGCTGGACTCCTGCAGGCGTTCTCTTTGTACTGCTGCAGCTGGTTCCTTTTTTGTTGTTTGGCTTTTAAGTTTAAAGAATGTTGAGTTCTAGCCCCTGATCACACTCCCCCTCTAAACTCCTTCGCCAAACTCCCCATTAGCCGCTCCTGTTTGTAGCTCTTCTGGTCGCTTAAGAGCCGGCTTTTTAAAGCCTGGCTCTCCCTGAGGAGCCCTCAGTAGCCCCGCCCCCTGGTTAAGGGTTGATGGTGCTAAAAGGCTTAGGGATCACAGAAGCTCTCAGCTGTCAGCCTTACCTAGCAGGCCGCTAGGCTCAGCACCCACACGGTCAGCACACAATCCCCCAAACAAACAGCGCACACTGTATAGTTCAGTCAAGCAGCAAGCACCCCACAAACACAGATACATACACTACGGACAACAAACTTACCCCAAGGGTCACGAAATCACTCGTCCATCCCTCGCAAAACTCCCCTGTTAGCCGCTCCTGCCCGTTAGCTCCTTCTCTGCACTCCCTGCCGCTGCGGCTGACAGCTGATGGCCTCTAGCCCTGAGGTGGCTGCATTTCAGTGGCACAGGGGATCCTTCAGGATGGAAGGTGTCGGTAGATGTACAATGCAAGGCTAAGTTCTGAGGCCATGGCTTGTACTATACTAAGGCTGCACCGAGGCAAAATTCCCCTTGAAGTAAAAACTGATAAAAGACCTCAGGAGCCAGATGTGTGTTACTGCACAGACTCTGTCACCTCCTCCTCCTGCATTTCAGGGCTCTAGCTGTGAACGGGATGGGGAATGGAGGCTGTTACCTGACTTTTATCTGCTGTAAGACATGGAGGTGCTAGGGCTCCTCACTGGAACAATTATAAGAATTTTTCAAAATGGGCAAGACATCGTCTCTCCTGGCTTCACTCGAGAGGTTGGCTGAACTGTTATGCCTGAAACTTTCACATAACAATTCAGCTGGAAGCAGACACCCAGCGTGGGAAATTTCAGTTCAAACACATAAAATTTGGCAAACTTAGAAGCAACTGAAAATCAGGTCTCCTAATTGAAGGCATCAGACAGACTTAACTAACTTTGGTGCCACCAGCACCATCTACAATGGCCAATCCATTTGTGAATCCCGTTGAGCTAAGCTCTTCTCCAGTAATGTCAGTGCCAAGGAGTTCCATAGGCCAAACAGGGATTATGTAAACAATTTTCTTTTCTCAGTGTTATATGTTCAGATTTTCAATGTAATTGAATATTCCCTTGTTCATGTGTTGTGAGACAGAGTAAATATAAATGTCTGATCTTTATCTTTTCTTTATCAATAGATTCGTAGGGTTCAATGTCAGAAGGCACTATTAGATCATCCTGTCTGAACTCCTGTATAACACGGCCATGAAATTTTACCCAATTACCCCTAGATTGAGCTCAGTAACTTGTGTGTGACTAAGGCCTGGTCCACACTAGGATTTTACAGTATAGAATCACAGACCCAGAGGGTGAGAAGGAACCACAAGGGTCATCTAGTCTAACTCCCTGACTCAATGCAGGATTTGTTGCATCAAAACCATCCCAGACAGATGAGGATCCAGCCTCTCTTGGAAAACCTCCAGCGAAGGAGCTTCAGCTACCTCCCAAGGCATCTGTTTCACTGTCCTGCTGTTGTTACAGTTAGGAAGTTTTTCCTGAAATTTCATCTAAATTTGCTGTGCTGTAGTTTGAACCCATTGACTCTTGTCCACCCACTATGGTGAGACAGATCAACTTTTCTCCATCTTTTTATGGCAGCCTTTCAAGTAGCTGAAGACCATTGTCATGTCCCGGCTCAATTTTCTCTTTTTCAGATTAAACATATCCAATTCCTTCAGCCTTTGCTTGTATGGTTTGTATTCCATCCCTTGGATCATCTTTGTCTCTCGCCTCTGGATCCTTCCCAGTTTCTCTACATACTTCCTATTCTCCAACTGAGGCCTAACCAGCACTGAGTAGGGGAATACTATCACCTCCAGTAACTCGCATGCTATGCCTTTGTTAATGCAACCCACAACTGCATTGCTGCTGTAGCATTTTAAGTGTAGACAAGCCCTCGAGCAGATCTACCAGAAACGCATCTAGTCTGGGTCTGCAGCCACGAGGAGATGGAGAATCACCACTTCCCTTCGCAGTTTGTTCCAAAGGTTAATCACTCTCAGTGCTAAACATCTGGCCCTTATTTCCAGCTGGAATTCTTCTGGTTTCAGCTTCCAGCCATTGGGTCTTGCTCGGCCTTTCTCCGCTTTACTAATGATTTTCACCCCAAGAAAGTCTCTGCTTGATCATTTTTTTGATAAGTTAAATATCTGATGCCCTTTTAGTCTCTCACTGTCTGGCATTTTCTCCATCCTCCAAGCATTTTTGTGGGTCTTTTCTGCACCCTCTCCAATTTCTCAACAGCCTTTTTGAAATGTGGACCCCAGGACTGGACATGGTCGGTTTCACCAATGCCACATGCAGAGGTAAAATCCTTCCCCTGCTCCAACTCACCACTCCCCTGTTTATGCATCCAATGATCACATCAGCGCTTTTGGCCACAGCATCGCACTGGGACCTCACAGTAAGTTGGTTGACCACAATGACCCCTTAATCCTTTTCACGGTCCCTGTGTTCCATAATGCAGTGATCTAGTCTGTGAGTCCGGCCTGCATTGTCTCTTTTGAGACAATAACTTTTCACGTGACTGTATTTGTATGGGCCTATTCTCCCAATCAATCAGTATGCCTGCCCTGGCCTCCTCATTGTAACCAGTGATTTTCTGTTTCCTTCCAAATCATTGATGAAAATGTTGAATAGCATCGGACCAAGAACTGATCCCTGCAGAACCCCATTAGAAACACGCCCATTCATCCCCTTGACAACTGATTTCTGAGATCTGTCAGTTAGCCAGTTTTTAATCCACTTTACATGTGCTCTGCTGATATTTTAGAGTGTTAATGTTTTATCTGAATGTTTTCACCTAATGAATATGTCTCAGAGAAATTGAAGTTTATTGTATCTGCGCAGTGCATTTGATCAATGAAATATGTACTCTCATTAAAGGATGAAACCAGTTTTATTTGACAAGACCTGCTTTTCATAAACCATGTTGTTGACTGGCATTAATTATATACCTAGACTTTTTTTTTAAACTAATCTCATACCAGCTTTTCCATTGTTTCTTAACCTTGTCAAATCTTTTTCTTTTAAATTCCTCTTTTTTACTAGTTTACATTTAACACAGAACTGTCCTGTAGTTGCCTTTTTGTTTTGTTTTGTTTTTTGTTTTTTTGTGGCTCTGCAGCTGACAGATTGTGTACTTCTACTTCCCAAGGAGATGTGTGGTGGTTCGGTCAGTTCGTACCGCTGGTGTTCATAACTCTAAGGATCTGTGTAGATGCTGTTTAACATTCTCCTTGGAAGCTAATGGACTGGAGACTATTCCATCACCTCATGTGATAGCAGCCCCTCATACTGCTTCTTTCCAAATGCAGAACAAAACTATTTCTGCAACACATCTATGTTTTCTGCAACATTAAGAAGTTTCCTTTCTCCCTCTAGGAATTGGCCTAAACCTTTTCCAGGATTTCTTTTGTTCTTAATATACGTAATAACCTTCTATTTGTTGTCCTTAGCCTCACCAAGCATGGATTTTTCCCTGATGTCAGTAGCTGTCGCTTATCAATTTCCATAACTTCCAATTTGTATTGCTTGCTATCTATTCTCCTTTTTCCCCATTTCTATACATTGCTTTCCCCGCAAATTCCTGCCTTCACTTTGCCACTGAATTGGGTTTTTTAGCCAAAAATCTCCACCTCCTTGACTGTGGAATCGTGACTTTTCAGCTATCAAATAAACTTTTCTTAAAGAACTCCCAAGTTTCATTCCCATTTTCCTCTGTAATATTTTCGTCCCAATCAGGTTTCTTAGTAATTTTCTTCAGCTTTGGGGAATTAGCCCTTTTGAAGCACTAAGTGTCAATAGATATTACTGGTTGGGAACTGTTCTCTGTTTCTCTAATTGAATGTAATCAGTTCTATTTTTTCCCTCTATCATATGCCTCCATTAGTGTCTCCTCTCTAAAGTAAACTGTTCCAGATTTTTCAGTTTGTCGGCATATGGCAGCTTTCCCCATTCTCAGAGCCTGTCTCAGAAATCCTCTTTATAATGCTGTATCCTCTTTAGAGACTGGGTGACCAAAACTGAGCACATCTCCAGAGCAGGTTTTCTCCATCCCATTTCTTAGGCATCCAAACATTGTCTTTGATTTGGCCACAACTGCAAATGAGTATGTGTTTTGTTGATCTGCTGTCAATGACCCCCAGGTCTTTTCCCCGAAGTGTTTTCTGGTTGGGATGTTTCTCCCTGGCACATGTCTTGGCAAAGGTTTGATTTTTTTTACAATCTCAGATTTTTAGCAACCGGGTGAATGGGGAACTCCCTACAGCATGAAATTTCTAGCCTGGCTTTCACTGCATTAAGGAAAAACGATGGATAACCAGTATCTACACTCGCGTTTCCTGCTGGTGCCTATTAAGGTTTCCCACACCACGACATGTAGATTTATTGATGAATGGAGCACCATCAAATATGGAATTGGGATTAGTAGGGCCAGTTGTTCATAATTCATTTATCTGAATAATGAAAATGTCATTGTTCAGTGTGTGTAGAGCGACCAATCTGCTTCACCCCTGAGAACAGCCTCCAGTAGTGCATGCAGTGTCTCATGTTAACATTGTCTCTCCATTCAGGCATTTGTATTTTGACCATCACCCTAGAACCTGGGCACATACAGGAAGTCTGAGGAACGTATGGTACGTGCAAGAGACACCGTTCTGCCTCAGAGCTGGACACCTTCTCCCCTACTCCATGTCAGATTCCAACACAACTGAGTTCACCAACCCCTCCACCTTCATCCTACTGGGAATTCCTGGCCTGGAGACAGCCCATGTCTGGATCTCCATCCCCTTCTGTGCCATGTACATCATAGCCATCTTGGGGAACTTCATCATCCTGTTCATCGTGAAGACCGAGCCGAGCCTCCATGGGCCCATGTACTATTTCCTCTGCATGCTGGCCGTCAGCGACCTGGTCCTGTCTACATCCACCCTGCCCAAAACGCTGAGCATCTTCTGGTTCAATTCCAGGGAGATCAATTTCAGTGCCTGCCTCACCCAGATGTACTTCGTTGCCTGCTTCTTAGTGATGGACTCTGGGATCCTTGTGGCCATGTCTTTGGATCGCTATGTGGCCATCTGCCATCCCCTGAGACATTCCACCATCCTGACAAACCCTGTGGTGGCAAAGATCGGCCTGGCCGTGGTGCTTCGTGGCAGCATGCTCATTCTGCCCTATCCCTTTCTGGCGAGGCAGTGGCCATATTGTAGAACCAACATTATCCCCCACTTGTACTGTGAGCACATGGCCGTGGTGAAACTGGCCTGTGCCGACATCCGCATCAGTAATTACTACAGCCTCTCTGTCGCCTTCTTGGTGACTGCTCTGGATGTGTTTTTTATCACTGTGTCCTATATCCAGATCCTCAGGGCCATCTTCAGCCTCCCCACAAAGGACGCCTGGCTCAAGACTTTTGGGACCTGCAGCTCCCACCTCTGTGTCATTTTAGCCTCTTACATCCCAGCTCTCTTCTCTCTCCTCATGCACCGGTTTGGCCACAATGTGGCCCTACATTTCCACATTCCCATGGCCAACGCATACCTGCTCGTGACCCCCGTGCTACACCCCATCATCTATGGGGTGAGGACCAAACAGATACGGGACAGGCTGCTCCGGCTACTTAGTCATAAAGGGATGTAAAGTTTTCTCCTGGTGCTCTGGCTCTCAGACCGAGCTCCGTGCAGAGCTGGCAGGTGACAGGGTGCTGGGCCATTTCCCTGAATCACTGACCGGACAGTCAGAGAGACATGAAACCCTTTCCTGACGTTACTGTGCTGTGTCAGCCTGACAAATGGGGGAATCGGTCTATGTACAATTCAGTGGGTTGTCACATCTCTAATTGCTGGTATCTGGACCCCCAACACCCCACCCCTTCCTCACTTCTTCTGCCAAGGCTCCCTCCCTGCTTTGCCTCTTCCCCCCCAAGGCCCCGCGCCTGTTGCTTGCTCCTCTATTCCCCTCCCCCTGTCACTTGCTGGAGCCTTTCCACCCCCATCCCCCGACCCCAGCTACAAGGGAGCCATTTCAGATTTTGGTGGGGATGGCAACTTCAGCTTTGATTCCAAAGGCTACTTGAAAATGCTATTTTTTTTGGCAGATAACTTAGCAATTAGCTGACAGGAGCACTGTGTCTAATTTCTGATATGAACAAAAGAAATTAAAATAAATGTTAGACCCATTCAGCTCTAATACTAATATGTTCTGACATCTTGTGTCCAGTCACTTAGAATATAATGTATATTCTTACGTTGTTACTAACTCAGCAGAGAGAGACAGACGCCAGCAGGACTCCTGGGTTCTATCTCTGGTCTGGGAGGAGAGTGGGGTCTAGTTCATTGCAGCAGGTAGGGGTGGTGGTGCAAAGGCTGGTGATATATCTGGGGTTTCTATAAGAACATCAGAGTGGACATACTGGGTCAGACTAATGGTCCATCTAGACCATTATCCTGTCTTCCATCAGTGGCCAGTGCCAGGTGCCCCAGAGGGAATGAACAGAACAGGGAATCACCAAGTGACCCATCTCCTGTGCCCATTCCCAGCTTCTGGCAAACAGAGGCTAGGGACACCATCCCTGCCCATCCTGGCTAATAGCCATTGATGGACCTGTCCTCCATGAATTTATCTAGTTCTTATTGGAACCATGTTCTAATTTTGGCCTTCACAAGTTCCCCTGGCAAAGAGTTCCACAGGTTGACTGTGAAGAAATATTTCCTTTTGTTTGTTTTAAATCTGCTGCCAAGTAAATCTATTCAGTGACTCCTAGTTTGTGTGTTATGAGAAGGAGTAAATAAAACACTTTCTTCTTTACTTTCTCTGTACCACTCATGGTTTTATAGACCTCTGTCATATCCCCCCTTTGTCATCTCTTTTCCAAGCTGAAAAGTCACTGCCTTATTAATCTCTCCTCATATGAAGCTGTTACATGTCCCTAATCATTTGTGTTGCCCTTCTCTGTACCTTTCTGCACACAGTATTCAAGGTGTGGGCATCCCATGGATTTATACAGAGGCAATATGATATTTCCTGTCTGATTCTCTATCCCTTGCCTAGTGATTCCCAACATTCTGTTCATTCGTTTGATTACCACTGCACATCGAGCAGATGTTCTAACCCTATTAACTCACATTAGATTGTATGAACTGTCTGTAGCCTTATATCTTTGGTCTTTTCCTGAACTCTTCCCTCATGCTCCTTGCACTAAGGGGAAGTGTACTAGTAGGATTTTATGTTTTTTATTTTACATAATTTAAAAGAAAAAATATAGGATAATAATGTAGCATGTATGAAATGTATTGGTATCTGATTCAATTATATCCGGACAGTCATCCTTTTTAAATAGTGGAAAGGAACGGCCTAGTGGGCCATGGGTAAAGATGCATCAGCCAGAATCTGTGTCTGAGCTGATTTCAAGGCAGTAACAGACCTTTTAGGGTGACCACTTCGTTGTAGGTTTAGCATTTGAAAATAAGTAAAAGAATGTAATGATTGTTTTTCTCTTGCATTGCAGTTTGATGTTCCTGTTCAAATGCTCTGTGTAAATCAATTCTGTTTTGTGTGTGAATGAGGAATGTGTGTGTTAGAAAATAAGTGTAAAGGCCGTCACTGAACCAGATGTTCTAGGGAGGAACCGAGGACAGACTCAAGGGTGCCAGAAAATTACAAGATGCCCCAATTGAAATGTCAGAAAAGGACAAATTAACAACTCTAAAAATAAGACACAGGCACCTATGAATGGGGACAAAATAGCTGCAATCAAAACCAGCCTGGGGGCAACTCCCTAAAAACCTTAATAAAAAACAAAATTAAAAAAGCAATTTTTAAAAACAAGCACTCATCAAACAACAATTGATTACAGCAAAACTCATTGGTTGCAATGAAAAAAAACACACTATATACAGGGTGCCTTGCTGTGAAACTTTGGGTTCGTCCTGACAAGACTTCCCCAGAGCATCGTGTCATGACTGACTGAACCCGGCTCCCCCCTACCCGTGAGGAGAGAGGAGGAGGGGTAAGTGAGCTACCGAGCCGGAGCCCACATCAAGGCCCTATGGCAAGGAGTCATTCTGCCCCTGGGTGATTGGGGTCAGACCCAGGGCCTTGATCTTCTTGAAGGTGGACTTCCGCTGCCACAACAACCTAGGCAGCAATTGCCTTGGCGTTGACGGGGGTACAGCTGGTAAAGGTGCTGGGGGGGTCCATCTGAGGCCCCCTCGGGAAGGGACTCCGAGAGGGGGACGATACCGCTCCCCTCTGCTGTCATGGCGTCTGCAGCCAGCGCCACCTGCTGGGCTGTATCAGCAGGTGAGGCAGAAGTCTCAGCAGCCGCGTCTCCCCTCCTTATCTTCTGGGGGGATTCTCCACCTCCGCATCGAGGGTGAGTTGCCAATCCCATTCCTTTCGTGTGCCACGCTTCCCATGAACAAGCACCCAGTGTGATGCTACACCCCATATCCTTCACCGAACTATTGTTATGATACAGATATGGGATAACTAAGATATATTTCAGGGAACCTGGGTCATGTGAGGTATCATTGGAAAGGTTACAATTTACTAAACATGATTATCCAATTTGTACGCATGGGTCATCTCTGTATCTGAAGATAGCAGTATTGACTATGTAACAATTACAATGGGTGTGTACTTGGGAACGCCCACCAGACAGTAGGCAATCAGCCTGGAGGAGCCATTTCAGAAGGACAATAAAACTGAAGATTCTAATCTCCCACCTTCCTGAGGAGCTTCCCGGGATGTTGCTTTGACGGTGCCGGGGCATCCGATGATGTCACCTGGTACGGAGGACCACCTTGGACACTGCTGGTATTTTTCCACTGGAAACAAAGGATTCCTGCCTCACGTAAATCCTACTCAGGGATGGGAAGTGAGTCAATCAGGGCTCTTCTCCATTGCCTCCCCGCCCAAGAAGGGAGACGGCTGAAAACACCTGAAGAAACAAAGGAACTAAAGTGGGGAGAGACAAGGGTTGAGTTGAGGCTGAGTCAGGGGTTTAGCCTGTGAAGAGAAATAACTGCAACTCTAAGCTACAGAAACTCTGCAACTTCCCTAAAACAACATTTAGGGTGAGAAATGACATGTTGTAACCTCCTTCTTTAGTGAATTAAGCTGAATTAAGCTTAGGTGGCCTGTTTTGTTTTATTTGCTCAGTAATTTGCTTTGTTCTGTTTGCTATCCCTTATCATCACTTACAATTTATCTGTTGTAGCTAAAAAGGGGGGCGGGGAGGGATAGCTCAGTGGCTTGAGCATTCACCTGCTAAACCCTGGGTTGTGAGCTCAATCCTTGAGGATCTGGATTAGGGATCAGATCCTTAGGGAGCTGGGGCAAAATCAGTACTTGGTCCTGCTAGTGAAGGCAGGGGGCTGGACTCAAGGACCTTTCAGGGTCCCTTCCCGTTCCAGGAAATTGGTATAAGTCCATATATTCCTTGTTTGTTTCAGACCCCAGTTTGTGCAATTCATATCTGGGGCAGGGGTAGAAAGCTATGCATATCTCCCCCGACATTGAGGGAGGGGGCAGTTGTTATGAGCTCATGCTGTACAGATCTTTCTATACAGCACAAGAGAATGCATTTTGGGTTTACACCCCGAGGGACGTGTGCACGTGAGTGCTGGGCTGAAGCCTCCCACACAGAGCTGATTTCAGTCTGTGTCCGCAGCGGGTGTGGCCTTGCCTGGGTGTGTGCTGGAGAAGGCTTGAGGGCCTGACACAGCAGGACAGGGTGAGGGAGCCCAGGCTGGTGGAACGGGCGGGCTCAGTGGAGCCCCAGCACATCAGGTGGCATCCCAGATGGTGGGTCCCACCTGTCACAGCCTCCTCCCCCTCCACATTGAGGGGGAGGTGCTGAGTCTGTGCCTTTCGGGTGCCACACTTCCCCTGAATGAGCACCCAGTCCTCCAAGGTGGAGGTGGAGGGCTGGTCAGCAGGGTCGGGGGCAGAGGGCAGGGGCAACGGATCCAAGGATAAGGGAGGCATATAGATCATTGTTTCAACCACTGTCATATATTTGCAAAAATCTTGTACAAAATGTGACATGTGAGATGTCTATGATTTGCTGGTTGCGATGATGCTATCTGTATGCATGGATCACTTTTGTTTTGGGGGCTATAAATACTGGCTCTCTACCTGTATTTCAAGTGTTTTCTCCTGGGGTAACGCCCACAAGGTTTTTAGCCAGCACATCTTGACGGGATTATTAAAATTAAGTGGCTCATCAAGTATCAGTTAACTGAAAATAGACCCTGGGAGACGCCCATCTACACTGAATGGATTGTCCTTCAAACGTGCTGTCTGGGGTATAGGTAACGATTTCCTGCAATGACTTGGTGAAATGCATGGACATGTGACTTGTCCATGTGACTCCAACCACCATCTTGTTACTTTACTTTTCCACAGGACGAACAATGGGATTCCCTCCACCTGGCAGAAGATATAAAAGGCCCTGGAAACTCCTCTATTTTGCCTCTTTCCTGCTCAAACCTCTGGACTCTGGACTTATACTAATGGGAGCATCTAACCAAGAGAGCGAGGCCCTTCCAATGATTTGGAGGCAGCCAGAGACTTGGTTTAACACAGCAGTTTGTTCCATCACTGCTACAAGCCTGAAGCAAGAGCTTTGCAATTACTGTATGTATTTGATGCCTTTAATCAGTTTTAACTCTCACTTTTCTTTTATTTCTTTTTATAAAGGAAACCGCTTTTATGACTTCCTGTTAGCCAGTATGGGGAGAGAGAAGTTCACTCTTGTTGCTGGTTTGGTATATCCTATGGGGGATTAGCCACCAGCCTTGGGGTATATCTGCCCTATATCTCGGCAGTGTGTTGAGAATTCGGCATTCTCAGTTGTGACCCAAGAAGGCACGGTTACCAGACGTAGCACTGGGCCTCCCCCGAAGAACAGTGTACCCATTAATGGGCCCCCGGATGGGGCACCTGGAAGGATCCCTCTAATGCCTGTCCATCATGCGCCGCCGGAGGCAGTCGGATCTGAACCTGCTGGCAGAAGGCTAAATGGGAACGTATGTGCCGTCCCCCACCAGGCCCTTCTCCACTGCCTCCTGGGCAGTGGCCTCCAATGCCAGGAAGAAAGCCACCTTCCCGTACACCTTGCAGGCTCCCGCCACCCTCACCAATGCCTGCCAGGGAGGCAGGGGAGGAGGTGCCAATGGGGGATGTAAAAGCCAGTTGAGGCAGGGAAAGGGGGCACACTGACTGGCGCAAGGCGGGGAACTACAGATCTCTGTTCAAGTCCCTGCTCCAAATCAGGGAGAGCAGAAATTTTGGATCTGGTCCCTCATGTCTCTCTTGGGTCTGGAAGTCTAAATAATAAGATGGGTGAACTTAGAAGCCTGAGCAGTGTAACTTTATTACCCAGCCTGCCCCTCCCTCAGTGTGGCGAGGACAATGAACCAGCCCCTGTTGCAGGGCAGCCTTCCCTTTACGCTGGAAACAACACACGTTTTAGGTTAAAATATAAAAGAGATTTATTACCTAAGGCAAGATAGATTTTAAGTGATTATAAGTAATAAGTGTGCAGATCAAAGGAGCTTACCTAACAAATAAAGCAACATTGCAATCTGAGTGCTACACACCAGACTGGATCTGAATCAAGCAGTGACTCACCCTATCGCACAAATAGTTCACCAGTGTTCTGTACGCAGGCCGGGATTCCTCATTTCCAGCTGGGACCACCTCCCCACTCAAAGTCTTTTCACGCTAGCTGTGTTTTCAGGTGTTCAGTCGTGGGGGGAGTGAGGCCAGCTGCTGATGTCACTTCCCCTTTTCATAGTTTCTGCCATGTGGAGGGAACATCATTTTCCCAAACAAAGCCCCAGCACAGTTAATGGGAAAGTACAGGAACAAGATGGAGTGCAGTGTCACATGAGCAGGTCACATGCCCGTGCATGAATCAGTGAGTCACAGTTCCATGGCACATTGTGTTCAGTGAGGGGCCATCAACTTGAATAGTCCATTCACAGTGTGCTGGCTAGACTGGATGTAAACTACCTTGTGGGAGTTACCACAGGAGGAAACACATTTGAAATTCAGGTGTATAGTCAATATTCATAACTTCAGATACAAAACCTGAGCCATGCCTACAGATAGGATAACCCTGTTCACCAGCCATAACTTTTCCATAGACACCTCACATGAAATATTTTGGAGAAGATTTGTTGCAATTAGTGGTGAATATGGGTCTGCCAGGGTGTTGCTTTGGGGTGCAGAGTGGCACAGCAATATGTCTGTTGAACTAGAGCCTATGAGATCTAATTCTGTATTTTTCTTATTTTTCCGTTGACCTCATGCTGTCTACACCAGGGTAAGGCGGATACAGTGACATCTGTCTGGGGTGTGGAATGTTTTGCTATTGCAAAAAAGCAAATGCAGTTTTGTGCTACCTGAACAGAGGCACAGCATGCGAGTCATGGGAGGTGACAGTGTTCCTCTTCTCTGTGCTGGTTAGGCCACAGCTGGAGCACTGTGTCCAGTTCTGGGTGCCACACTTCAGGAAAGATGTGGAGAAAGAGCAAGAAAAATGATTAAAGTTCTAGAAAACATGACCTGAAGGAAGATTGAAAAAACTGGGTTTGTTTAGTCTGGAGAAGAGGAGACTGAGAGGGGACATGATAACAGTTTTCAAGTACATAAAAGGTTGTTACAAGCAGGAGGGAGAAGAATTATTTTTCTTAACCTCTGAGGACAGGACAAGAAGCAATGGGCTTAAATTGCAGCAGGGGAGGTTTAGGTTGGACATTAGGAAAAACTTCCTAACTGTCAGGGTGGCTAAGCACTGGAATAAATTGCCTGGGGAGGTTGTGGAATCTCCATCGTTGGAGATTTTTAAGAGCAGGTTGGACAAATACCTGTCAGGGATTGTCTAGATAATACTTAGTCCTGCTGTGAGTTCAGGGGACTGAACTAGACGACCTCTCGAATCCCTGCGATCCAACACTACTGTGATTCTGTGCCCACTCCCGGTGCCCCTCCTGCCTAGCTGACATTTTGAGGTTCCTTCCACTCCTCTGATTCCATGATTCTATGCCTTGGCCATGTTGAAAAATTCTTAGAATTGTTCCGGTGAGGAGCCCTAACACCTCCTTACTTTCCAGCAGATAAAAGTCAGGTAACGGCTCCCTCTTCCCCTCCTCCCCTCCCTCCCCCGTTAACAGTCAGAGCCCTGAAATACAAGACCAGGAGGGGACAGTGTCTGTGCATAAACATACAGCTGGCTCCTGAGCTCTCACTCCAAGTGAAGATTTGCCTCAGTGGAGACTAAGCAAATCACAGGTGATGGACTCAAAATTTGGCCTTGTCTTGTCCACATACCGACACCTTTCATCCTGAAGGGTCCTCTGTGCCACTGAAATGCAGCCACTTTGGGGCTGGAGCCCATCAACCTGGGTGGGCAGGGGTCACACAGCAAAGAAGGACATTTTGGCCAGTGATACTGGAGCAAACCCATCCCCTGTGGGAACGGCCCTGTTTAATGGCAGCACAGAGGAGAAAGGACCCCAGACCTATTCTCCATCCCATCACGCCCACGTTGCACTGGGTTTGTCGAGCAGGTGAGCTCCTCAGCAAGAGATGGTGCCTGTGAATCCTGAGACGGAAGCGTCTTCCCTGGGAATCCCCCACAGGTAGCCGTGTCCCACACCTCTCTCAGCCCAGCATCTCACACCGAGAGCTGACACAGAGGTGTGCAGCATTTGAAATATAGCTCTGTGCAATCCCCGTCAGTTCGCTCAGTGTCTACCGGAGAAAGCACATCTGGATGTAAACAGGCTGGAGAGGAGCCTGTCCGCACTTCTGTGCTATTTATACAGCTTTAGGAGTAAGCAGTAATTAAGGGACCTTCCCAAAGGGAGATGAGAACTCCTGGGCTCTGTACTGAGTCAGAGAGCAATTGGCTGCTCTGTGTATTTGTGTATATTTATAAATTATAGTTGATTAGGAAGAAAACTAGGGATAATGCTGAGATCTCCACAGGGTGTGATACCCTGTAAATGCCCAGGATGGATGGATGGATACTAGACAGACAGAACTGGACAAAGATGACTGAGTAGAGAAATGAACATTTTCATTGAAGGCTCTTCAAAACACCTAGCAAAGGAAAGTCACGATGAACATATCCCCATTATACAGATAGGTAAACTGAGGCACGGGAAAACATGAATTGGCCAAGGTCATTCAGAGACTCAATGCCAGGATGACACACAGAACCCAGGAGTCCTGACTTCCCTGCCGTAACTACAGTCTCTCCGACACACCAAGAGGGAAATGCACTCTCGCTCTGGCAGGGGCTGTTCGTTGGGTGGGATGCAGAGGAAAGGCTGGTAGAGGGAGCCTGAGCCTTTGCCATCCTCTGAAGGTGAATCTGAGGTTTTCAGAACTAGCTGGAGTTTGTGAGCTCCCCACTCCTGTGAGGTGTGAACTCCGGGACTCCACTTCCGCTGCCCCTCAGAGACCTGCCAACACATCACAGTCACTGGGGTCACTTTGGGGGAACAGACGCAGTGAAACCAACACAAACAGAATGTTCCAGTGGACAGAGGGCAGCTGGGGGCCTGTTCTTGGCACAGAGGCCTCCCCCACCCCATGAAAGCTGACTTGGAAGAAGGGAGGCCCTATAGGCAGGATAGAGACTGGATTAATGTTTGCATTGGGTTTGTTCCTTTCCTCCCAGTCTCTCCCAGGGGGAACTGAAATCGAATGTTCCAGGCTGAGTCAGACTTTCCAGCACTGCCCCGGCTGGAGGGTGCTTGGATTCCCACAGCTGAACTCGCTGCCTGCTCCTCTGGCCAATCCCGGTACACAGCACCTGGGCTTTTCAGCACTGGAATGGGACTGAATAAATTCTCCTGTCCGAGCGCAACAGGGTCCCCATGTCCACCTGTACTCAGGTGACTGACACTCTGTGGCTGGCCAGCCTGGTTTGACCTTCGTCTGCAGCTAAAGGCAAAGCGGGGGAGGGGCTAGGCCCTGATTTGGCCGGATCACTGTGTCTATCATTTATTATTATTGTCTGAATTGTGGAAGACTGCAGAGGCCCCACTCCAGTTCAGGGCCCCTTGTGCTGGGCCCTTCGCAAACCCAGAAGCAGAAACAGCCCCTGCCCCAGGGAGCTTAGAAATCAAATTCAGACAATACCCAGCTACTGAGTGTAACACACCAGAGAGGGGGCAGGCGGGAGATGGGGGAGGAGCAGCACTCAGAACGGGTGGTTCCATAGGCTGCTGGGTGGGCGTGAGACAGCGGAAATGCACAGCCCGGCCCTGGCTGTTGGAAGTGAGTCCTGGGCCGTTAAGAGCAGATCACTTGTTCGGGGAACTACACTGGGGCGAGCGAGAACCGGCCATTGAGTGGCGGCTGCAGCAGACACACAGCTGGGAGCGCATGACTCTCCGTTAGCTTTTGTAACCTGCTTTAGTTCTACTCACACCTCCCTCCTTCCAGTGCAGACTGAGCCTCCTTCTCATGAATTCCCAGGACAACGCCCGGTACCGGAGGGGGGACCAGAGGAGAGGGCAGAGGTAACAGGGCTGTGGGGAAGTGGTCAAGTGTCTTCCTAAAGAGGGGCGGCTCCAGGCATCAGCACACCAAGCACGTGCTTGGGGCGGCAAGCCACTGGGGGCGCTCTGCCGGTCGCCGCGAGGGCGGCAGGCAGCCTGCCTGCTGTGCTTGGGGCGGCAAAATGCCTAGAGCCACCCCTGTTCCTAAATTTTAATACTCCTTTTTGATCTTTGAATCAAAGCCATATTAATAGACAAGATATGTTTGCTGACATCCCACGACCTGAGCACACAGCTCCCTTCTCTCTCTAACAATGCAGGCTCAGAACATCACACAAAAGATGGACCCCCCTGACCTCCTGAGTCCCTCATTGGCGTGCCCTTCCTGTCAATCAGGCTGACCAGGAGCTTTGGCCTCTCCCCATTGGCCTTTGGGCCTGTCAGTCTCAGGGTCCTGGCTTCCCATCGACCCTCCCCCTTCCTTTTGGTACTGGGAGATGCCAATCAACCCCCACCCCACTAAGTTTTTGTTAGTGTCCAACAGTCCCTGTACACAGAGTTGACGCTAACGAGTCCAACCTGTAGCTGTTCACAGTTAACAGAAACCTTCAGAGCTCAGGCCGGTGGGGTCGGAGCAGGAGATGGCGCCCATCCCATTCTTCAGTCACACACTGGAGTTCAGCCCAAATTCAGTGCACCAGGAATGCTAGATACAAAGCACCAGACACACAGCGGGTTGGTTCGTGCACCGAAGGACGCTGGGAGTGTTATGTAGAGAGACGTAGGGGTGCACAAAGAATCACAGGGAGTCAGTTCGTTTCCTAGCAGCGGCACTGAGCAGCAAGCGTCAGGGGAAAAGGAATTTGATAATAGCAGGCTCTTAAAGCTAGCAGGCCAGGCAAAGAACAGTCAGTGGGTGGGCGTTGAAGGTAGACAAATGGAGACTAGAGATACAGAGGACATTTTTAACACTGAGGATAATTGACCATTAGAACAATTTAGCAAGGATCAGGTTGTGTCTCCATCACTGGCCACATTTCAATCGAGATGGGATTTTTTCTCAAAGATCTGCTCTAGTTCAAACAGGAAGTCATCCAGGGCAGGCCTACGGCCTGTGCAATGCAGGAGGTCAGAGCAGATGACACTAAGATGGTGGAGAGGTAGATAGGCTGGAGGGTAGAGATAGGGTGACGTAGACAAATTGGAGGATTGGGCCAAAAGAAATCTGATGAGGTTCAACAAGGACAAGTGCAGAGTTGTGCCCTTAGGAAAGAAGAATCCCATGCACGGCTACAGGATGCGGACCAACTGGCTAAGCAGCAGTTCTGCAGAAAAGGACCTGGGGATTACAGTGGATGAGAAGCTGGATATGAGTCAGCAGTGTGCCCTTGTTGCCAAGAAGGCCAATGGCATATTGGGCTGTATTAGTAGGAGCATTGCCAGCAGATCGAGGGACATGATCTGATAGAGAGATATGCACAGCTGTTTGCCCCCACTCCACCTATTAATACATATTCTGAGTTAATTTATAAGTAAAATGTAGGATTTAAGTGGTTCCAAGTAGTGACAGACAGAACAAAGTGAATTACCAAGCAAAATAAAATAAAACATGCAAGTCTGAGCCTGTATACAGTAAGAAACTGAATACAGATAAGATACAGATAAGATCTCACCCTCAGAGATGTTTCAATACGTTTCTTTCACAGATGGGACACCTTCCTAGTCTGGGCACAATCCTTTTCCCGGTACAGCCCTTGTTCCAGTTCCGGTGGCAGCTAGGGGAGTCCTCATGATGGCTCCCTCTTTGTTCTGTTCCACCCCTTTATATATCTTTTGCATAAGGTAGGAATCCATTGTCCCACTCTGGGTTCCCACCCTCTAGCAGGGTGCTTACCCTGATCCTGCCCTGAAGGGCTTAAAACAGCCCTGGGGGCTACTAAGCTACTAAAATGGGCTGATTGGGAAGTGGCTGCAGCTGGGCTACACCCCAATCAGGCCACAGCTGGCCCCTATAAAAGGCTGTGAGCCAGAGGCCCAGGGACAGTCTCTCTCTCTGTTTGTAGAGGGAGATGGGCCTGGCTGCAGGGAGCTGGACACAGGGTACCTGAGTGGAGCAGGGCTGGGGAAAGGCTGAGGAGCTGGGCAGCTCCAGCCTGGAAAGCCCCAGGCTGCGGCCTAGCATTGGGCTAACAGGTCCTGAGGGTTGCAGAGGCAGCCCAGGGGTAGGCCAAGGCAGCAGGTCCAAACCCAACCTTGCCAGTGATGAGTGGCTGATACTGCAGTCTGCCCCAGGGCGTGGGGGCTAGACGATGACTGGCAGTAGCCGTATACTGAGGTGAGGTGGGGATAGTGGGTGGGGTTCCTGGGCAGGAGACCCTAAGACTGAGGGGTTACTGCCAGGGCAGCACCCCAGTTAAAGGGAACTGGCATCCAGGGAAGGAGATGGGGCCAGAGGACAGGTGGATTATGGTCTGCAGAGGGTGCTCCGGAGATGAATTGCGCTAGTTCCCGGAAGTCACCAGCAGGAGGCGCCGCAGGGGTGAGTCTGCTCGTCTACACACCCTCCTTCTCAATGGAAAAGCAGCAGGTTGAAGATGGATTCCAGTTCAGGTGACATGATCACATGTCACTGCAAGACTTCATTGCCCACTTGCCAGCACACACATATACAGGAAGACTTACAGGTAAAACAGAGCCATCTGCAGTCAATTGTCCTGGTTAATGGGAGTCATCAAGATTCCAAACCACTATTAATGGCCCACACTTTGCATAACTACAATAGGCCCTCAAAATTATATTTCATATTTCTAGTTTCAGATACAAGAGTGGTACATTTATACAAATAGGATGATCACACTCAGTAGATTATAAGCTTTGTAATGATACACAGAAAGACCTCTGTCAGATACAAGACAACTGGTGGGAGAGCAACGCCAAAGAAATTGAGCACTATCCTGAGACTCACAACTCAAAGATGTTCTTCAGTGCTATTAAGACTGTCTATGGACCTTCTAAACCAAGGACCACCCCATTGTTCTCATCAGACAACACAACGCTGATTAAAGATAAAGAAGGCATCAACGAAAGATGGCGAGAACACTTTAGCAACCTTCTCAATAGACCATCAACCGTGAATAATAATGTCTTCAATGAAATTCCACAACAACCTGCTCTGACAGATCTTGACTTTCCGCCCACTATAGATGAGATTAAGAAAGCTGTTAGCCAGATGAGTTCAGGAAAAGCTCCTGGAAAAGATGGGATACCAGCAGAGATATACAAAGCAGCAGGTCCAGCAGCACTAGCAGCGTTCCACAGCGTGAACATCAGCATCTGGGAGGATGAAAACATACCACAGGACCTCCGCGACGCTACTATTGTCTCTCTTTCTCCGTTGGTGGGAAGATCATCGCCCGCATCATCTTGAAACGCCTAATAGCCAGTATTTCCGAGGCAAATCTACCTGAAAGTCAATGTGGTTTCCGACCTGGCCGGAGCACAGTCGACATGGTGTTTGCTTTCAGACCAATACAAGAGAAGTGCATTGAACAGACTATGCACCTGTATGCTGTCTTCATAGATCTGACAAAGGCTTTTGATACCATCAACAGGGAAGCCCTTTGGACCATTCTAACACGACTTGCCTGCCCAAGAAAATTTGTCCAGGTTATACGCCTTTTTCATGACAGGCGAAGTATTGTCTGCTGGAGCCACATCAGCCCCCTTCAACATCACCAATGACGTGAAACAAGGATGTGTTCTCGCTCCTGTCCTATTTAACCTGTTCTTTGCATGCGTCCTTAACCATGCAATGAAAGATCTGGACCGAGGTATATACTTGAAATACCGGCACGATGGTTCACTTTTTGACCTCCGTCGCCTGAATGCAAAGGCTAAGACAGTGCAGAAACTCCTTCTTGAGGCACTCTTTGCCGACGACTGTGCCTTCATGGCTCACACTGAAAATGATCTTCAGCACATTGTAAACAAGTTTGCTGAGGCCTCGCAATTCTTCGGACTAACTATCAGCCTCGGAAAGACAGAAGTTCTTCATCAACCTGCACCTGGATCAAATGCTTCTGTCCCGAGTATCTCCATTGACGGCACTCAGCTTAAAGTAGTGGAGAACTTTAAATACCTGGGTAGTGTCATATCTAGTGATGGATCACTGGATAATGAGATCAACGCATGAATATCCAAAGCAAGCCAGGCACTTGGCTGTCTGCGTGTCAAAGTTTTAAACCACCACAACATCCGGATGTCAACAAAACTGCTTGTGTACAGAACTGTTGTTCTCTCAACTCTTTTGTACGGGTGTGAAACATGGACACTATATAGGCGTCACATCAAGCAGCTCGAAGCATTCCACATGCGCCGCCTCCACAACATCATGAAGATCCGCTGGCAAGACAAAGTGCCCAAACTCGAGGTCCTCAGGAGAGCCCAGATGACAAGCATCGAAATGATGATCATGAAGTCACAGCTATGTTGGACCGGTCATGTCAGCCGCATGGATGCCAACAGAATCCCCTGCCAGCTTCTCTATGGTGAGCTCTCCCAGGGCATCCGGCATATAGGTCGTCCACGAAAACGTTACAAGGACACCATCAAAGCCAATCTGCAGTACAGCAGTATCAAACCCAGAGACCTTGAAGACGCTGCCAGTGACAGAACACAGTGGCGTGCAGCAGTCAGAAATAGCTGCATCGCCTTTGAGGCAGGCCGCTGCCGGTGTCTACAAGAGGCACGCGAATGATGTCACAGAGCACCAGCAGCGCACAACCCACTGACGCCGAACATCCCATGCACCATCTGCAGCAAAATGTGCACCGCTAGAATTGGCTTGTATAGTCATCAGAGAGCACACCATGAGACCAACAATAGATGATCTGCACAGATTTGTCATCATCAGATCGATGGACTATCAAGAGAGAGAGAATGATACCTTACAAGGGACCTTTTGCATGAAGCATATTTATATTCCCACTCATTAGCATATTTTCATAAAATCATATAGAATGCGTCACAATTAGGAAAACCTTTTTCAGTAGGAGGGTGGTGAAGCACTGGAATGGGTTCCCTAGGGAGGTGATGAAATCTCCTTCCTTAGAGGTTTTTAAAGGGCAGGCTTGACAAAGCCCTGGCTGGGATGATTTAGTTGGGGTTGGTCCTGCTTTGAGCAGAGGGTTGGACTAGATACCTCCTGAGGTCCCTTCCAACCCTGATATTCTATGATTTTATGACAGGGGTGGGAGTTTTGGGGGGGAGGAGAAGATGTAAACAGGGTCAGAGCCTTGGCAGAAGACGTGGGGCAAGGGATGGGATTTTGGGACTCCAGTTACCAGCAATTAGAGAGGTGGCTGCCCACTGAATCATACATGGCCTGATTCCCCAGTTTGTCATGCTGACCCAGCACAGTACGGTCTAGAAAGGATTTCATGTCTTTTTGACTGTCCGGTAAGTTTTCAGGGAAGGGGGCCCAGCACTGCGTCACCTGACAGCTCTGCATGGAGCTCGGTCTGAGAGCCAGAGCACCAGGAGAAAACTTTACATCCCTTTATGACTAAGTAGCCGTAGCAGCCTGTCCCGGATCTGTTTGGTCCTCACCCCATAGATGATGGGGTGTAGCATGGGGGGCACCAGCAGGTACGCATTGGCCATCAGCACGTGGAAATGTAGGGCCACATTGTGGCCAAACCGGTGCATGAGGGCGAAGAAGACAGATGGGATGTAAGTGGATAAAATGACACAGAGGTGGGAGCCACAGGTCCCAAAAGTCTTGAGCCGGGCGTCCTTTGTGGGGAGGCTGAAGATGGCCCTGAGGATCTGGATATAGGCCACGGCGATAAAAAACACATCCAGACCAGTGACCATGAATCCCACAGAGATGCTGTAGTTACTACTGATGCGGATGTCAGCACAGGCCAGCTTCACCACGGCCATGTGCTCACAGTACGAGTGGGGGATGAAGTTGGTTCTACAATATGGCCACCGCCTCGCCAGGAAGGGAAAGGGCAGTACAAGTATGCCACTGCGCAGAACCACGGCCAGGCCGATCTTCGCCACCACGGGGTTTGTGAGGGTGGTGGAATGTCTCAGGGGATGGCAGATGGCCACGTAGCGATCCAAAGACATGGCCACAAGGATCCCAGAGTCCATCACTAAGAAGCAGGCAACGAAGTACATCTGGGTGAGGCAGGCACTGAAATTGATCTCCCTGGAATTGAACCAGAAGATGCTCAGCGTTTTGGGCAGGGTGGATGTAGACAGGACCAGGTCACTGATGGCCAGCATGCAGAGGAAATAGTACATGGGCTTATGGAGGTTCGGCTCCCTCTTCACAATGAACAGGATGGTGAAGTTCCCCAAGACGGCTATGGCGTACATGGCAGAGAAGGGGATGGAGATCCAGACATGGGCCATCTCCAGGCCAGGAATGCCCAGCAGGATGAAAGTGGGGGGGTTAGTGAAATCGGTTGTGTTGGAATCTGACATGGAGTAGGGGAGAAGGTGTCCAAGTCTGAGGCAGAACGGTGTCTTCTACATGTACCGTATGTTCCTCAGACTTCCTGTATGTGCCCAGGCTCTAGGGTGATGGTCGCAGTACAAATGCCTAGAGAGAGAGACAATGTTAGCATGAGACACTGCATGCACAACTGGAGGCTGTTCTCATGGGTGACGCAGATTGGTCTTTCTCCACACACTGAAAAATGACATTTTCGTTATTCAAAGAAAAATGTCGTCGTGTGGGAAACCTTAATAGGCACCAGCAGGAAACGTGAGTGTGGATACTGGTTATCCCTCATCGTTCCTTAATGCAATGAAAGCCAGGCTAGAGAGGCCATGCTGTAGAGAGTTCTCCATTCACCCGATTGTAACAAAAAATAAGAAGCTTTTGCCAAGACATGTGCCAGGGAGAAACATCTCAACTAGAACACACCTCAGGGATGGAGAATAACCTGCTCTGGAGATGTGCTTAGTTTTGGTCATCCTGTCTCTAAAAAGGATACAGCATTATAAAGGGGATTTCTGAGACAGGCTATAAGAATGGGGAAGGCTGCCATATGCCGACAGACTGATAATTCTGGGACTGTTTAGTTTAGAGAAAAGACAAAGAAGGGGGCAGTTGACAGAGGAGAGGAATATAAAGAAAAGAACTGATTACATTCAACTGGACAAAGAGAGAACAGTTCCCAGCCAGTAATATCTATAGACACAGTGTTCCATAAGGGCTAATTCAGAAGAAAATTACCAAGAAAACTGACTAGGAGGAAAATATTAGGCAGAAAAATGGGACTGAAGCTTGGGAATCCTTTAAGAAGAGTTTATTCGATAGCTAAAAAGTCACGATTCCACAGTCAAGGAGGTGGAGAACTTTGGCTAAAAACCCAGTTCAGTGGCAAAGTGAAGGCAGCAATTATGTGGGGAAAAACAATATATGCAAATGGGGATAAAGGGAAAATAGATAGCAAGCAATACAAATTGGAAGATGTTTAAATTGATTGGGGACATTAAAGATATCAGGGAAATATCCATGCTTGGCAGGGCTAAGGATAACAAAAGAGGAGGTTATTAAGTATATTAAGAACAAAAGAAATCCTAGAAAGGGTTTAGGCCAATCCCTAGAGGGAGAAAGATGGAAGAATTCCACGCTTGTTGTATAAAATGTAGATGTGTTGCAGAAACTGTTCTCCATTTGGAAAGAAGCAGTATGAGGTGCTAATATCACATGAGGTGATGAAATATTCCCTAGTCCAGCAGCTGCCAAGGAGAATGTTAAACAGCATCTACAGTAGAACCTTAGAGTTACAAACACCATAGTAAGGAACTGACAGATCCACCACACATCCCCTTCGGAAATGGAAGTAGACAATCTGTCAGCAGAAGAGCTAAAACAAACCAAAGCCAAATACAGGACAGTTCTGCGTCAAATGTAAAGAATTTTAGAAAAGGGAAATATTAAAAACAATTATTTCACAAGGTTAGGAAACAATGGAAAACTGATATGGGATTAGTTTAAAAAAAGCTCGAGGAATCTAATTAATGCCAGTAAACACATGATTAATGGAAAACAGGTCTTGTCAAATAAAACTGATTTAATCGTGAATGTGCACGTTTGGTAGATCAAGGGTACTGTGCAGATGCAATAAACTTCAATTTCTCTGAGACATTGGATTCAATAGGGGAAAACAATCAGATAAAAAATGAACAGTCTATAATATCAGTAGAGCACATGTAAAGTGGTTTAAAAACTGGCTAACTGACTGATCTCAGAAAGCCATTGTCAAGGGGCCAGTGTCAGGTAATGGGGATGTTTCTAGTGGGGTTCTGCAGGGATCAGTTTCACACCCGATGCTATTCAATATTTCCATCAATGATGGGGAAGGAAATAGAAAAATCACTGCAGAAAAAATGTGCAGATAACCCAATGATTGGCAGCATGGTTACAATGAGGAGGCCATGGCAGGCACACCGATTGATCTGGTGCATAGGCCCATACAAACAAAATGTTTTAACACAGCCACATGAAATGTTATTCTCACAGAAGAGGGAATGCAGGCTGGATCAACAGACGAGGACACTGTATTATGGAATGCAGGGACCCTGAAAAGGCTTTAGGGGTCATAGTGGTCCACCAACTTATTGTGAGCTCCCAGTGCGATGCTGTGGCCAAAAGGGCTGATGTGATCCTTGGATGCATAAACAGGGGACTGGTGAGCTGGAACAGGGGAAGGATTTTACTTCTGCACGTGACTTTGGTGAAACGAACTGCATCCACTTGTGGGGTCCACATTTCAAAAAGGCTGTTTAGAAATTGGAGAGGGTGCTGAAAAGAGCCACAAAAATGCTTGGAGGCTGGAGAAAATGCCAGACAGTGAGAAATTAAAAGGGCCCCAGATATTTAACTTATCAAAAAAATGATCAAGGAGAGACTTTCTTGGGGTGAAAATCATTAGTAAAGCGGAGAAAGGCTGAGCAAGACCCAATGGCTGGAAGCTGAAGCCAGAGGAATTCCAGCTGGAAATAAGGGCCAGATGTTTAGCACTGAGGGTGATTAACCTTTGGAACAAACTGCGAAGGGAAGTGGTACTGATCCTCCAGCTCCCCATGGCTGCAGACCCAGACTGGATGCTTTTCTGGAAGATCTGCTTGAGGGCTTGTCTACACTTAAGATGCTACAGCAGCACTGCCATAGCGCTTCAGTGTAGACACTATTTACACCCATAACAGGGGTTCTCCCATCCACGTAGGAAGCCACCTCCCCAAGAGGTGGTAACTAGGTCGATGGAAGAATTCCACTCTTCTCCTAGTGAGGACCAGAGGATGGAAGATGATAAAATACCAGGGCCGCCTGGAGGATTCAGGAAGCCTGTGGTCTTCGGCGGTGGGGGTCCTTCCGCTCCTGGTCTTTGGAGTACTTTGGCGGCGAGTCCTGGAGTTAGTGAAGGACCCCTGCCACCGGATTGCTGCCAAAGACCCAGAGTGGAAGGAGCTCCGGGTCTTCGGCAGTGGGTCCTTCACTTGCTTTGGGCATATTCGGCGGCACTGAAGGACCTGCCGCTGAAGACCTGCCAAAAACTCTGGTGGGGCATTGCCCCAATTGACCCCCCCCCTTCTGGGTGGCCCTGTAAAATACAGGCAGGGTCTGAGCAGAAAAAGTCATTAAAAAGAAGCCCATTCAATTGTGTAATGACAGACAGCTCACAGGAGACAAATTTTTAAAGTGCTTATATACCAATGCTAGAAGTCTTAATACGAAGATGGGTGAACTAGAGTGCCTCTTACCAAATGAGGATATTGATATAAGAGGCATCACAGAAACTTGGTGGAATGAGGATAATCAATGGGACACAGTAATACCAGGGTACAAAATCTATCGGAAGGACAGAGCAGGTTGTGCTGGTGGAGGACCAGCGCTAGAGGTGAAAGAAAGCGTAGAATCAAATGAAGTAATAATCATAAATTAATCAGACTGTACCATAGAATCTCTATGGATAGCAATTACATGCTCTAATAAGAACGTAACAGTAGGGATATCTTACCGACCACCTGACCAGGATGGTGATAGTGACTGTGAAAATTAGAGAGGCTATTAAAATAAAATAATATTAAAATAAAAAACTCAGTTATAATGGGAGATTTCAATTATCCCCATATTGACAGGGTACATGTCACCTGAGGACGGGATGCAGAGATAAAGTTTCTTGACACCTTAAAAGACTGGTTCTTGGAGCAGCTAGTCCTGGAACCCACCAGAGGAGAGGCAATTCTTGATTTAGTCCTAAGTGAAACACACGCTGTGATACAAGAGGTGAATATAGCTGGACTGCTTGTTAATAGTGACCATAATATAATTAAATTTAAAAACACCACAGCGGCTGAACATTGTCCCATTTCATTTCAGAAAGGGGAACTACACAAAAATGAGGAGGTTAGTTAAACAGAAATTAAAGGGTACAGCGCCAAGAGTGAAATCCTGCAAGCTGCTTGGAAACTTTTAAAGACACCATAATAGAGGCTCAATTTAAACGTACACCCCAAATTAAAAAACACAGTAAGAGAACCAAAAAAGTGCCACTGTAACTAAACAACAAAGTAAAAGAAGCAGAGAGAGGCAAAAAGGCATCCTTTAAACAGTGGAAGTTAAATCCTAGTGAGGAAAATAGAAAGGAGCATAAACTCTGGCAAGTGAAGTGTAAAAATATAATTACGCAGGCCAAAAAACAATTTGAAGAACAGCTAGCCAAAGACTCCAAAGTAATACCGAAACCAAATTTAAGTACCTCAGAAGCAGGAAGCTGCTAAACAACCAGTGGGGCCACTGGACAATCGAGGTGCTAAAGAAGCACTCAAGGACGATAATGCCATTGCAGAGAAACTAACTGAATTCTTTGCACTGATCTTCACGGCTGAGGATGTGAGGGAGATTCCCAAACCTGAGCCAATCTTTTTACATGACAAATCTGAGGAACTGTTCCAGATTGAGGTGCCATTTGAGGAGGTTTTGGAACAAATTGATAAATTAAACAGCAATAAGTCACCAGGCCCAGATGGGATTCACCCAAGAGTTCTGAAGGAACTCAAATGTGAAATTGCAGAACTACTAACTGTGGTATGTAACCTATCATTTAAATCAACTTCTGTACCAGATGACTGGAGGGATAGCTAATGTGACGCCAATTTTAAAAAGGGCTCCAGAGGTGATCCCCGCAATTACAGGTCAGTAAGCCTGACTTCAGTACCGGGCAAACTGGTTGAAACTATAATGAAGAACAGTATTGTCAGACACACAGATTAACATAATTTGTTGGGGAAGAGTGAACATGGTTTTAGTAAAGGGAAATCATACCTCACCAATCTACTAGAATCCTCTGATGGGGTCAACAAGCATATGGACCAAGGGGATCTAGTGTACATAGATTTTCAGAAAGCCTTTGACAAGGTCTCTCACCAAAGGCTCTTATGCAAAGTAAGCTGCTATGGGATGAGGGGAAAGGTGGTCTCATGGATTGGTAACTGGTTGAAAGATAGGAACCAAAGGGTATGACTAAATTATCAGTTTTCAGAATGGAGAGAGGTAAATAGTGGTGTCCCCCAGGGGTCTGTTCTGGGACCAGTGCTATTCAACATGTTCGTAAATTATCTGGGAAAAGGAGTAACTAGTGAGGTGGCAAAATTTGCAGATGATACAAAATTACTAAAGATAGTTGTGTTTCAAGCAGACTGCCAAGAGCTACAAAAGGATCTCACAAAACTGGGTGACTGGGCAAAAAAATGGCAGTTAAAGTTTAATTTTGATAAATGCAAAGTAATGCACATTGGAAAGCATAATCACAACTCTACATATAAAATGATGAGGTCTAAATTAGCTGTTGCCACTCAAGAGATTTGGAGTCGTTGTGGATAGTTCTCTGAAGACATCCACTCAATCTGCAGCGGCAGTCAAAAAAGCGAACAGAATGCTGGGAATAATTAAGAAAGAGATACCTAACAGGACAGAAAATATCATGTTGCCTCTATATAAATCCATGGTACACCCACATCTTGAATACTGCGTACAGATGTGGTTGCCCCATCTCATAAAAGATATCTTGGAATTGGAAAAGGTTCAAAAAAGGGCAAGAAAGCGATTAGGGGTGTCATAAACAGATAGTTAAGGGTTAACGCCTTTTTTTATCTGTAAAGGGTTAAGAAGTTCACCTAGCCTAGCTGACACCAGACCAGAGGAACCAATGGGGGAACATGATGTTTCAAGAGAATGGAGGTAAGTTTCCTTTGTTTAGAGTCAGTTTCAGTTTTGGCCGGAGTGGAAAAGATCAAGGAATCAGCCTCTTATCAGAGTAGTGAGTACTAGAAATAGAATAAATAGGTTTATGTTTATTTTCTTGTGTAACTTGTCTTGTGCAATTAGAGGAATCATCAAATTGGGATTTCTTTTGTGTATCTAAGGTTTTGCTCAGGGGAACATCCTCTTTGTTTTAAATTTGTTGTCTGTGAGAGTAGCTTGTATGCTAATCTCTCAGAGGTTTTTCTTTCACCTTTCTTTCCTAATTATAAGTCTTATTTTTAAGAACCTGATTGATATTTTCCTTAGCTAAGATCCAAGGGGGTTGGATCTGGACTCACCAGGAACTGGTGGGGGAAAGGAAAAGGAGGGGGGGATGACTAATTCCTCGTTGTTTTAAGAACCACGGGTTTGGATCGGTGTTCACCAGGGAATTGGTGGAGGAGTCTCTCAAGGCTACCCAGGGAAGGGTTATAATAATTGGGAGGGAAAGATTTTGGGTGGGGGAGACAGAGTTTCCCAAATGACTCAAATATTTGGGTGCTGGCAGCAAAACCAGATCTAAGGTGGTAATTCAGCTGAGAGGTTCTCATGCAGGTCCCCACATATTTACCCTAAAGTTCAGCGTGGGGGTGAAACCTATTACAAGGGGTATACTAAACTGCTCAAGATAGTTAAGACCAAAGCAGATTGTGAAGAACTTCAAAAAGATCTCACAAAACTATGTGATTGGGCAACAAAATGGCAAATGACATTTAATGTGGATAAATGTAAAGTAATGCACATTGGAAAAAATAACCCCAACTACACATACAGTATGATGGGGGCCAATTTAGCTACAACAAGTCAGGAAAAAGATCTTGGAGTCATCGTGGATAGTTCTTTGAAGACGTCCATGCAGTGTGCAGAGGCGGTCAAAAAAGCAAACAGGATGTTAGGCATCATTAAAAAGGGGATAGAGAATAATAAATCCATGGTACACCCACATCTCGAATACTGTGTACAGATGTGGTTTCCTCACCTCAAAAAAGATATACTGGCACTAGAAAAGGTTCAGAGAAGGGCAACTAAAATGATTAGGGGTTTGGAGAGGGTCCCATAGGAGGAAAGATTAAAGAGGCTAGGACTCTTCAGCTTGGAAAAGAGGAGACTAAGGGGGGATATGATAGAGGTATATAAAAGCATGAGTGATGTTGAGAAATTGGATAAGGAAAAGTTAAGTACTTATTCCCATAATACAAGAACTAGGGGTCACCAAATGAAATTAATAGGCAGCAGGTTTAAAACAAATAAAAGGAAGTTCTTCTTCATGCAGCGCACAGTCAACTTGTGGAACTCCTTACCTGAGGAGGTTGTGAAGGCTAGGACTATAACAACGTTTAAAAGGGAACTGGATAAATTCATGGTGGCTAAGTCCATAAATGGCTATTAGCCAGGATGGGTAAGGAATGGTGTCCCTAGCCTCTGTTTGTCAAATGGATGGCAGGAGAGAGATCACTTGATCGTTGCCTGTTAGGTTCCCTCCCTCTGGGGCACCTGGCATTGGCCACTGTCGGTGGACAAATACTGGGCTAGATGGACCTTTGGTCTGACCTGGTACGGCCATTCTTATGTATGGACGGCTTCCATATGAGGAGAGATTAATAAGACTGGGACTTTTCAATTTGGAAAAGAGACGGCTAAGGGGAAATATGATTGAGGTCTATAAAATCATGACTGGTGTAGAGAAAGTAGATAAGGAAGTGTTGTTTACTACTCATAACATAAGAACTAGGGATCACCAAATGAAATTAATAGGCAGCAGGTTTAAAACAAAGAAAAGGAAGTATTTCTTTACACAACAGAGTCAACCGGTGGACCTCTTTGACACAGGATGTTCTGAAGGCCAAGACCATAACAGGGTTAAAAAAAGAACTAGATAAATTCATGGAGGACAGGTCCATCAATGGCTATTAACTAGGATGGGCAGGAATGGTATCCCTAACCTCTGTTTGCCAGAAGCTGAGAATGAGCGACAGGGGATGGATGACTTGATGATTCCCTGTTCTGTTCATTCCCTCTGGGGCACCTGGCACTGGCCTCGGTCGCAAGACAGGATACTGGGATAGATGGACCCTTGGTCTGACCCAGTAGGGCCATTCCTATGTTCCTAAGACATTTTGTCCAGTAATACTGGAGCAAATTCATCACCTGTGCTAAGGGCCCTGGGATGTTTAATGACTGTGCAGAAGAGAAAGGACCCCAGACTAACTATCCCATCACGCCCATGTTGCACTGGGATTGTTAAGCAGGTGAGCTCTTGAGCAAGAGATGGGTACCTGTGAATCCTGAGATGGAAGCATCTTCCCTGGGAATCCTCCTCAGGTAGCCGTGTCCCACACCTCTCTCACTGCAGCATCTGCAGCAACATCCCACGCTGAGAGCGAAACAGGTGTGTGCACAATTTATAATATAGCTCTGTGCAATCCCAGTGTGGATCACTCAGCCTCTAGTGGAGAAGCTGCATCTGGATGTAAACAGGCTGGAGACAGGCCTGTCTGCACTTCTGTGCTATTTATCCAGCTTTAGGAGTAAACAGTAATTAAGGGACCTTCCCAAAGGGAGATGAGAACTCTTGGGCTCTGTGCTGAGTCAGAGAGGAATTGGCTGCTCTGTGTATTTGTGTATATTTAAAAATTCTAGTCAATTAGGAAGAAAGTGTCGTTAGGGAGAGTGTCTGGGTCTCCATAGGGCCAGATACCCTATAAATGCCCAGGAGGGATGGGTAGGTAGTAGACAGACAGATCTGGGGATAGATGACTTAGGGGAGATACGAACACTTTCTGCAGCCGTATTGGCCTGTTGCTAAGGGATCAGAAATCTGTAATTCTCATCGGTAACGATCATCAAACTGTGCAGGATCTTTCACTGACGGATCTTCAACACACTTAGCAAATCTGAGGCTTTCAGAACTAGCTGGGGTTTGTGAGCTCCCTGCCCCTGTGAGGTGGGGGTCAACTCCGAGACTTCAATTCCGCTGCCCCTCAGAGACCTGCCAACGCATTGCAGTCACTGGGGTCGCTTTGGGGAACAGACGCAGTAAAACCAACACCAACAGAATGTTCCAGTGGACAGAGGGCAGCCAGGGGCCTGTCATGGGCACAGAGGCCTTCCCCTCCCCCTAAAGCAGCATTGGAAGAAGGGGGTCCCTATAGGCAGGACAGAGACTGGATTAATGTTTGCTTTAGGTTTGTTCTCTCCCTCTTCAGTCATTTCCTCCCAGGGTCTCTCCGCTGGAATTGAAATCGAATGTTCCAGGCTGAGTCAGACTTTGCAGCACTGGGCGGCTGGAGGGCGCTTGGATTCCCACAGCTGAACTCGCTGCCTGCTCCTCTGGTAATCGTCATGGAGGTCCCCCTCCCATCCCCGTCCCCTCGGCTCCTGAACCCAGTCGAGAGGTGCTGCCCCCTGGTAGCTCAGCTGCCGGGATCCTGATCTCACTTTCGCCCCTGCCCCACTCCTGATCCCACTGCTCACTCCAACCCCGTTCCAGCCCCTGTCACATTGCCCATCCCTTTCCCCTCAACCTTCCACACAGTTGCTGACCCTGGGCTTGTCTCCTTCCCTCTCTGCTTGGACAACCCTCAGGGGGAGTTTTCTTGTCTCCCTTCCCTGACCCTTTAGGGGCTGCTCTCTTCCCTCCGCTGCCCCCTCCCTTGCCGGGGATAGGGATGGGTTGCGCTGCATCACTGAGGCAGGTGCCATGCCGGGGATCTTCCCCGTGTTTGCCCGTCTCTGTGGGCCACGGAGTCATCACAGAGGCCCAGCCGGAGAACAATCGCAGGTCTGTGACCCCATCCCACACTGTGCTGTGGGACGAGCTACATCGCTTCCTGTGGACACCTGTGGTTTGAAGGGTAAGATCAGTGCGCTCTCCAGCACTGGGAGGACTTTCACCTCATCCTCCTGGCTGTGACGGCCATTTGGACGAGGGAAGGGAGAAGGGAGGCAGGATGTTGTGGCCTACCAGGAGGCCTGCAACTTCCATGACTGCCTGCTGGCTTTCGGGGTCAGTCATGGATTGTTGTGAGGCCCGCTGGGGGTCTCCAGCACTGCTGCCAGTGGGGGATCTTCCCCAGATCTCACTACAACACTGACCATCTTTGCCACCTTACCCACCAAGGGCCGCAGGTGGGTCTCCACAGGTGCCAGATGCTCTCCTTCCTTTGGGAGGCAGGATACTCTGATTTTCCTGCAGGAGATCTACATAGATCCAGCCACCAAGGCTAGTTGGCCTCTCAAGTGTAGGCCGGGGTGTACTTTAGCCACCTCAGTGCTCATTAGGCTGGGGTAGTGTAACAATGCTGCCCTCGTGGAACACAACTGAAAGGGCAAATTCAGGACAAATTGCTTAAAGCAGGGCAGTCACAGCCCCAGGTTAGAGTGCCAATGCACACCAAGGCAAACCAAACCAGCCAGACAGAGAGGACTTCGGTCTCACCCCACTGGCTAACCACAAGTCACACAAGCAATTCCCTCAGACACTCCAGTTTCCCAGTATCACCATCAGTGCCACTTGTTATGGGGACAAATAGTTATGAAAAACAACGACCCAGTAAAAAAGAAAGGTTCTCCCGATCCCAAAGGACCAAGCCTCAGACCCAGGTCAATATACAAGTCAGATCTTACCCACTAATCACACTGTTGCCAATCCTCTAGAATCTAAAATCTAAAGGTTTATTCATAAAAAGAAAGAAATATACATGAGAGCTAGAATTGGTTAAATGGAATCAGTTACATACAGTGATGGTCAAGTTCTTGGTTCAGGCTTGTAGCCGGGACGGAATAAGCTGCAGGTTCAAATCAAGTCTCTGGAACATCCCCCGCTGGGATGGGTCATTCAGTCCTTTGTGCAGAGCTTCAGTTTGTAGCAAAGTCCCTCCAGAGGTAAGAAGCAGGATTGAAAACAAGATGGAGATGAGGCAGCTGCCTTTTGTAGCCTCTTCCAGGTGTAAGGACCTCTTTGTTCTTACGGTGGAAAACTACAGCAAAAACGGAGTTTGGAGTTACATGGACAAGCCCCATGTCCATGCATGACTTAGTTCTTTACAGGCGGCAGCCATTGCTCAGGTGTCATCTTGAGCATCCCCAGGTAGACTTCTTATGTGGATTGGAGTCTTCGAAGATCCATTGCCGTTAAGTATTTCTTTATTGGGCACTTAATTGGCAAATTCATTTCTCAAGCAGCTGACCAAATGCTTTACCAAGGCTCCTTCAGAATCAAAACACACCGATATACAAGTACAAAGACAATATTCATAACTTCAACTACAAAAATTATACGTACAGAGATATCATAATCATAATTAACAAATCATAACCTTTCAGACACCTCACATGACAACCTTTGTACAATACTTCCTGCAAATATACAAACAGTGGTTGCAACAATGATTTATACGGTCACAGGTTAGTCATTAACGTCACAGGTGACCACCCTGTTCTCCCCTGACCTATGGCCCGAGGAGCTGGGGGTCGCCAAGGTCATGCCAGGTCACCTGCTGCACCTTCGGGCCTGTGTGGAGGGGCTGAGGTTGAATTTAGTCAATGTGTACACCCCAAACTCAGGCCCGGAGCGGGTGTGTTTTTGTGAGCAGGCGTCCGCCTTCCTCAGCACCTTGGATCTTCGCGAGTGCCTGGTTCTGGGCAGGGATTTTAATACTCCCCATTGAGGACTGGGATAACTCAGAGGCATCCTTAGGGAGATCATTGACGATCATTCCCTGCTGAACGTCTGGCGCGATCACCACCCGGATGGTGACTCCACCTTCACGTATGACCGGGTGGATTTTGATTGGTAGCGCCACTCCCGGTTGGACTGCATTTATCTATCTCACTTCCATCTCGCAGGGGTCCACTCCTCCAGCATCTGAGCAGCCCCGTTCTCGGACCACCATTTGCTGGCCATGATGGCCTCTCTCACCTCTGGGGGGCTGGGGCCTGCCTATTTGGCACTTCAATAATAGCTCACTGGAGGACATGGAGGGGGAGGGATAGCTCAGTGGTTTGAGCATTGGCCTGCTAAACCCAGGGTTGTGAGTTCAACCCTTGAGGAGGCCACTTAGGGATCTGGGTCAAAAATTGGTCCTGCTAGTGAAGGCAGGGGGCTGGACTTGATGACCTTTCAAGGTCCCTTCCAGTTCTAGGAGATTGGTATAGCTCCAGTTATAAAATCCTGGGAGCTCTGGCTGGCCTGGCAGGGGCAGCGGCATGCCTTTCCTTCAGCGCATAGCTTGTCTGTTCTCCAGCCACCACACTTAAAATCATTACCAGTATCTCAAAGCCACCAGCTGTGCCCAGACCCTGCTCGACTACACCACTGTGACGGGTTCAATCACAGAGCCCCCCTTGGGAGCTGCCAAGTGATGTGCCAAGACTACTTCTGCCCCTGTCTTCTCTGCCCTGTCAGCTCAGGACCCCAGCACCCTGTCTTGCTGAGCCAGAAACGCCCGTCTGCTCCAACACAGACCCAGGGTCTGAACCACGTCCCCTAACAGCTGTAGGCTTAACTGAAAGCAACTTCATGAGGTGTTTCTGTCTTTAACACTCAGATGCCCCACTGCCAATGGGAGCTTATACAGGGTAAACTCATAAATTGTTCACCCTCTATAACACTAATAGAGAGATATGCACACCTGTTTGCCCCCCCCCAGGTATTAATACAGACTCCGGGTTAATTAATAAGTAAAAAGTGATTTTATTAAATACTGAAAGTAGGATTTAAGTGGTTCCAGGTAGTGACAGACAGAACAAAGTCAATTACCAAGCAAAATAAAATAAAACATGCAAGTCTGAGCCTAATATAGCATAATCACAACTCTACATATAAAATGATGAGGTCTAAACTTACAGGTAAAACAGAGTCATCTGCAGACAATTGTCCTGGTTCATGGGAGTCATCAAGATTCCAAACCACCATTAATGGCCCATACTTTGCATAATTACAATAAGCCCTCAGAGTTATAGTTCATATTTCTAGCTTTAGATACAAGAGTGGTACATTTATACAAATAGGATGATCACACTCAGTAGATTATAAGCTTTGTAATGATACCTTACAAGAGACATTTTGCATGAAGCATATTTATATTCCCACTCATTAGCATATTTTCATAAAATCATATAGACTGTGTCACAATTAGGAAAACCTTTTTCAGTAAGAGGGTGGTGAAGCACTGGAATAGGTTATCTGGGGAAGTGATGGAATCTTCATAGGTTTCACCCCCACTCTGAACTTTAGGCTACAGATGTGGGGACCTGCATGAACACTTCTAAGCTTAATTACCAGCTTAGATCTGGTTTTGCTGCCACCATCCAGATGTCTGAGTCATCTGGAAAACACTGTCGTCCCCCCAAAAAACCTTCCCCTCCCTGGGTAGCCTTGAGAGACTCCTCCACCAATTCCCTGGTGAGTCCAGATCCACCCTTGGATCTCAAAAACAGGGAAAAAATCAATCAGGTTCTTAAAAAGAAGGCTTTTAATTAAAGAAAAGAAAGGTAAAAGAAAAAAAACATCTGGGAGACAGCATACAAGCTGATTTCAGACAACAGATTTAAAACACAGGATGTTCCCCTGGGCAAAAACCTTAGTACACACAAGAATACCCAAATTTGATTATTCCCCTAGTTGCACAAAGACAAGTTACAAAGAAAATAAACATAAACCTATTTATCCCTTTCTAAAACTTACTACTCTGATAAGAGGCTGGTTCCTTGATCTTTTTCACTCCGGCTGAAACTGAAACTGACTCTAAACAACGGAAACTTCCTCCTTCCTTTTGAAACATCTTGTTCCCCCATTGGTTCTTCTGGTCAGGTGTCAGCTAGGCTAGGTGAACTTCTTAACCCTTTACAGGTAAAAGAGGCATTAACCCTTAACTCTCTGTTTATGACAGAGGGGGATCGTAACCCTGATGAGGGGATATGGGGGGGGGGCTTCCACCTATAGTTTGAGGGCATGTGGCCACCGCCACAGCGAGTGTCCGACCTGCAGCACAGCCAGGGCCTGGGCTGTTTGCGATGTACGCTGCAGCTGCACCACTCTTAGGTCTCCCGTGTAGTCGCTCTGTGCCGATGGGACATGCTCTCCTGCTGGCAGAATTAAACTACCCCCAACAAGTGCCTCCTGCTGACATAGCGCTGTCCACACCGCTGCTCTTGTCGGTCAGCAGGGTGTTTTTTCACACCCCTGGCCGACAAAACTTTTACTGACAAAAGTGCCAGTGTAGACAAAGCCTCTACCTTGCCTATAGGGCCCCCCTTCTTCCAAGGCAGCTTTCAGGGGGAGGTGGGGTGAGGCCTCTATCCCAGGACAGTGGGGAGCTCACAATCTCCAGCTAGTTCTGAAAATCTCAACTTCACTTTCAGAGGATGGCGAAGGCTCAGGCTCCCTGTACTATTGGGTTATCCGGGAGAGGGGGCGGGCGGAAGCCCGCCCCATGCTAACGGATCCCCCCCCCAGCCTAAGGGGAGGATCCACAGTGCCACGGAAACCCACTAAGTGCGGGGGACAACTAATAAAAGAACAGGGGCAGGAGTGAGGTCAAAGGGTCAGAAGGAGGGAGCCTGATGGGGACACCGAGCAGAGAACCCCGGACAGCGCCCACTGCTGCTCGAAGGCGTCAAGGGAGCCAGCGGACGCCGCCCAGAGGAACTCCGCCCGGAGACGTGAGCGGACAAGGGACCGGAAACAAGCCCCACAGTCGCAGGAGTCTCCGTCGGCCAACCTCCTCTCCCTGGTCGCGTGGATGGCCTTTTTAGCCAGGGCGAGGAGGAGGTTGACCAGGAGGTCCCGCGACTTTGTGGGGCCACGGATAGGGAGTGCATGGATAAGGAGGTGGGGGGAAAAGTGCAACCAGAAACGCAAGAGGATATTAGTGAGGAGCCGGTATAGGGGCTGCAACCTGGCGCACTCTAGGTAAACATGCGCCAGGGTCTCCCTCACGCCGCAGAAGGGGCAGGTGTCCGGGACAGGGGTGAACCGCGCCAAGTACACGCCCGTGCTCACGGCCCCGTGAAGGAGCCGCCAGCTGATATCCCCGGCGGGCCTCGGGACCAGGGTGGAGTACAGGCTGGCCCACCGGGGATCTCACCCTCCACAGGTGGTAAGAGGTCCCGCCACTTGGTGTCGGGGCGGGACACGAGGGTGAGGAAGTGAACGGTATGGAGCACGAGCGCCAGAGTTGTTTCCTTGGCGCGTTTGAAACGGACCGCTGCAGATCGCAGCCGGCTGGCGCAGAAGGGGCGGGGGGGCCGGTCGCGTCCACGGGCAGGGGCCCGGCGAAGAGGTCCGGAGGGCTCGGGGTGGGGTGGGCGGGCGTGCCTCACGCAGGACCCGGTCGAGGTAAGCCCGAGCAGCGGGCGGCAAAGCGGCCTTCACCTCCTGTAGTACGCGCCGGGGAGTACAAGGTCTGGAGAGCCCCATCCGCCGAGCGAGCGTCAGGGGATCCAGCCAGTCTCCCCGGTCGTAGTCCAGGAGGTCTCCGACCCTGGTGGCTTCTGCCAGGACCAACCTCTGGCGCACCGCAGGGGACTCCGCCACCTGCACACGGAGCTGAGGGTTGTGTAGCAGGGGCTCCGCAAGGAGGTCTGCCCCCTTGGTGGCCGCCACGGACCTGGTCGCAGAGAACAGCTTCCAGGTCCGGAGGAGGTCCTGGTAGAAGACCGGCAGCCCGGAGAGGTCTCGCGGAAGGCCCCTCGGGTCGAGATAAAGGAGCTGCCGGTCGTATCGGAGCCCTCGGAAGCGGCGCAGGAAGGCGTGCGCCAGGGCTCTCCATGCCGGACTACCCGCACCATAAAGGAGCCTCTGCAGTGCCTGGAGGCGGAAGACGTGGACCTGAGTGCGGAGGCACTTCAGGCCCTGCCCTCCCTCCTCCAGGGGCAGGTGGAGTACCCCTGCAGGGACCCAGTGCAGTCCTGGCCAAAAGAACTCCAGCACCACCCTCCGGAGGTCGGTCAGGAACACCGGGGCCGGGACCAGGGTGTTGAGCCGGTACCAGAGCATGGACAGGACCAGTTGATTGAGCACCAGGGCCCTCCCTCGGAGGGAAAGGCACCGGAGGAGTCCTGTCCATTTCCGAGCCGCTCCGCCACCCTGCCCAGCAACCTTGCCAGTTCTCCGGCGGAGAGGGATGCGTGGCAGAAAGGTAAACGCCGAGATAGAGCAGCGGACCCGCGCTCCACCGGATGGCCTGAAGTGCGGGTGGGAGGGAGCTCGCCTGCCACCCGTCCCCGACCACCAGGCCAGAGCTCTTGACCCAGTTGACCCGGGCGGAGGAGGCCGCCGAGTACACGGCTTGGCAGGCCTCCACCCGCCAAGTCGCCCGGGTCCTGGACCACGAGGAGCACATCGCCGGCGCGCCGACAGGACCAGCCGCAGCCCGCCCCCGAAGCACCAACCCCGTCAACCTCCTGCGGAGGAGACAGAGGAAGGGCTCGATCGCCAGGGCGTACAGCTGGCCCGAGAGGGGGCACCCCTGCCGCACTCCCCGCCCGAAGCTGACCGGCTCGGTCAGGGTCCAGTTGAGCCTGACCAGACACTCTGCGGAAGCGTACAGCACCTGGAGAAAGCCCACAAACTGGGGTCCGAAGCCTAACGCCTGCAGAGTGCCCAGGAGATACCCGTGGTCCACCCTGTCGAACGCCTTCTCCTGATCCAGGGACAGGAGGGCGAACGACAGACCATCCCTGCACCCAAGCTCCAAGAGATCCCGGACCAGATACAGGTTATCGAAGATGGTACGGCCCGGGACGGTGTAGGTCTGGTCTGGGTGGATCACGTCCTCCAGCACGGACCCTAGCCGAATCGAAATGGCCTTCGCAACAATTTTATAGTCCGTACTGAGGAGCGAGATGGGACGCCAATCCAGAATCGCGGAGGTCCCCTCTTCGGCAATAAAGCAGCACGGCTCGCCTGCACGAGAGAGGGAGGAGCCCGCCCGCAAGGACTCGGCCCAGACGGTGACTCAGGTCTGGGCCGAGGACGCCCCAGAACACGCGGTAGAACTCCACGGTCAGCCCGTCCATGCCCGGGATTTATTGGTGGGCATGCGACGGAGGGCTTCCGAGAACTCGGCCAGAGTGAGAGGCAGCTCTAGCCGTCCCGGTCACCCGCGCTGACCATCGAGTCCGTCCCAGAGCACTTTGCAAGCGGCAGGATCGGCCGGGTCCGGGAGAAAAGGCGCGTAGAAGGTCCGGGCCCTTCGCACATCTCCGCCGGATCCGTGAGGGGGAGCCGTCCTCCGCCAGGAGGCAGGTGACGTGCTTCTGGCCCTCCGTTTCTCCAGGGCGAAGAAGCGGAGCCGCGATCCATCTCCGAAGGAGGCGGATGCGGATCGAACAAAGGCGCCCCGGGCCCGATGGTCTTCGAGGACCCGGAGCTCCTCCCGCTTCTCCCGGCACGCCCGCAGCGATGGATCTCGGGCTGGCGGCCAGACGCCTCCAGCTCTAAGACCTCCCGCCCAACTGCCCTATCGCTGCATCCTCCGCCGGCTGGCGCCCCGGGTGTAGTCACGGCAGAAGAGCCGGGCGCGCACCTTCCCACGCCCCACCACCGCCGCGCCGAGGAAAGGCGCGCTGCCCTCGCCAGGCCAGCCAGAACTCCCGGAAGGACGCCACGAAGCCCCATCCTCCAGCAAGCTGTTGTTGAAGTGCCAATAGGCCGCCCCGGCCTCCGCGCAGAGAGGCCGCCACGGTGACGAGGTGGTGGTCCAAAAGGGGCCGGCCGGATGCTGGAGGACTGGGCCCGTGAGAGATGGAACCGACAGATAGATGCGGTCCAACCGGGAGTGGCACGACCGATGGGCTTCCACCCGACATAGGTGTACGTGGAGGCGCGTCCGGGTGGTGGTCGCGCCAGACGCCCACCAGGGAGTGATGGGTGACGATCTCCTGAGGACGCCCGCGCGGCCGGGCTCTGCTCGGTCCCCGAGCGGTCCCGCTCCTCGAGGACGGTGTTAAAATCCCCGCCCAGGACCAGGCACTCGCGAGGATCCAGGGAGCCGAGGAAGGCGGACGCCTGCCGATAGAACTGCAACCGCTCCGGGGCAAATGCCGGGGCATAGATGTTGATGAGGTTGACCACAAGCCCGCCATGCGGACCTGGAGGTGCAGCAGGCGGCCCGGCACAGCCTCGGCGACCCCAGCACCTCTGGCCGTAGGTCGGGGAGAACAGGGCAGCCACTCCAGCCTGATGGGTGGTGAGATGGCTGAAGTAGACCCCGTCCCCACCCAGCCGCCAGCTAGCTGGGCGGCCGGATCCGTGTGGGTCTCCTGCAGGAAAACCACGGAGTACCCCCCCTCCCGAAGGAAGGAGAGCACCTGGCTCCTGCGGAAACCCACCCTACAGCTCCGGGTGTTTAGTGTGGCGAAGGTGATGACTGCCATGAGGAGGGCTGGGGGGGATCCTCGTCAGCAGGGGCGCCATGCCTCTGGGCCGCGCAGCAAACCGTGGCCCACCCCGAAGGCGAGCAGGGAGTCACGGAAGCCGCGCGCCCGGTGGTAAGCCGCGACATTCTGCTTCCCGGTCCCCTTGCCCTCCCCTATGAGGGCCCTCGTGGCCAGGAGGATTCGGTGGAAGTCCCCCCAGCGCTGGAGAGCAAGCACGACCTTGTTGCGGGAGCCCCGGACGTCCTCCAAGAACTCCCGCAATTCCTCTCGCAGCGTTTGGGGGGGCGGGGTCACTGGCCTCCGGGGGTCCACCGGTGGCACCTCTGGCGCAGCCCCGTGGCCCACCGGGACGGGCAAGCAAGGGGCGGGCTCTGGCTCAGTGGGGGGTGGCGGAGGGAAGAGTACAGCCCCGAGTGGGTCGGGACTATGAAATTCAAAGGCCGCTCCCTGGGAGTCATCCTCCGGGAAAGGGAAGGAGACAGCTCCAGGGGCGGCAATAACAGCATGGGAGGTGGAGGGGGCAGGGCTGGGGTCAGGAGCAGGGGTGTGAGGAGGGACAGAGATGGGACCCTGGGCCGCAAGAGCTGGACTCTCAGTGGGTGGCTCCTCGCGGCCAGGCACGGGGGTTTGAGGGGTAGGGAGGGGGTCCCCAGCGACACCGGCTCAGGCTCAACGGCAGGTAGAGCAGCCTCGGCGCGGGAGATGCCGAACCTCGGGGGCCCCACCCGGGAAGGAACTCGATCGCCCGCACCACCGAGGACACCCCAGTAGCGAGGAGTTCAGGGACCCGCGGCGGCGGGAGCGGACGTAGCTGGAGGGAGGGGGGAGCATGGGGATGGGGGGGCTGGGGTGAGGTCTGCCAGGTCAAGGCCCGTCGGCAGAGGGTCGGCCTCCCCCGGGGTGACCGGGGTCAGACCGAGGGCCTCGATCTCCTCGAAGATGGAGGGGAGCTCGCCACCCACCACCCCGGGGTCCTCCCCACTCGCGCCCGAGGCGACGCTCACCTCGGGTATTGCGGGGGGCACAGGAGGCAAGGGAACAGGAGGGGCTCCATCGGGGGCCTCCGCAGGGAGGGACTGCGGAGGAGGGATGGCGGTACCCTCCGGTGCTGCCACGTCTTCCCTAGCCGCCATCGGCAGATGGGGTATCCCCGTGGGCATGGCGGAAGGCTCGGTGCCTGCGGCCCCCTTCCTGGTCTTACGGGGGGCTTCCACGGCAGAAGGCACGAGTTGAGCCCGAGCCTTCCGCTACTCCCGCTTACCCTCCACCCGGGTCCAGCCCTCCATGGCATCGCCTGCGGGCTGGTCAACAGGGATTGGGTCAGGGGGCAGGGAAGACGGTTTGGGGGCTGGGAGAGGCACTGGTGGAACAACAGGAAGGAGGGATGAGTCCCCCTGGGGAGAGCCCTCTCCCACGCCCGGAAGTATCCCTGCCGCACCCTCCTCCACAGGCCCCGCCAGAGTGCAGGTAGCGGAGGCGGGGCTCTCCCGCTCATCAGGGCGCCCTGGAGGACGACCCCCTGAGGCCCGAGCGGGAGCAGTGATGGACTGAGGAGGAGGAGGGGCGGCTCTGGGTACCGGGCAGCCAGGGGCGCCGGCGATGACAGGGCCGGTGCTGTGCCGGGGCTCGGGGGTCCCGAGAGCTCCTCCGAGCCGGGCCAAAGGGCAGTCCCTCCGGACGTGCCCCGTCGCCCGGCAGAGGTAGCACCGGGCCTCCCCCGTGGAGTAGTGCACCCGGTACTGGGCCCCCTGAAAGGGGACCAGGAAGGACCCCTCGAGCGCCTCTCACGCAGCGCCGGGCGGCAGCTGAAGCTGCACCTGCCGGGCGGAACGAGAGGACGTGACAGAGGGCGGGTCCTTGCAGCCCAAGGAGAGGGCTCACAATGGAAATGGGCTTCCCAGGGTCGAGAGGGCGGGTAACAGGGCGGCATTGGGCAGGAAGGGAGGGACGGAGGTCAGGACGACACGGACCCCAGGTCCTCCAGCGGCCCAGGGGACGAACACGCCCCACCGCCAGGCCCTTCTCCACCGCCTCCTGGGCGGCGGCCTCCGAGGCAAGGAAGAAGACCACCTTGCCGTACATTTTGGAGGCCGCCACAATGGCCGTGGGCCCCACCACCCTCGCCAACGCCCGCACGTAGGTCTCCACGTGGGGCGAGGCGGGCACCAGGAGGCAACGGATGCCGTGCTTCCAGGTCAAGGTGGGGAAGGGGCCCCGGCCGCTGTAGATGGTAGCGGAGGCGGCGGTTGGGGAAGATGACGAGCGCGGCGGGGGCCGCCACCTGGGCGACGCCTGGGGGCCGAGGAGGGGCACCGCAGAGCTGGTGGAGGGAACAGCGGGAGGACGCCGCGCCGGTGGCGGGCCGCAGCAGCGGTGGCAGGCCCCGCCATGGAGGGCTTAGTCTTTCTAGCGGGCCCTTCCTTCTTGCCTTGCCCTTTCCGCCGGCTGGGGGGGTTCCCCCAGAGGCGGAAGGGGCGAGGGACGTGGCAGCAGCAGAGGGCACCCCATCGGTCGCCGCTGCCGGCGCCTCAGCGGTAGCGGTGGCAGGAGGTCCGGCAGCGGCGGTTGAGGTTGAGACCGGGAGGCGTTTGGGGGGAGCAGGCGAGGCAGGGGACAGACGTCATCCGGAATCCCACCCGCCGCGCCTCCCGCCATGCTGACTGGGGTGGGAGGGCAAACACCGGATAAAGGGGGCGGGGGGGAAGAACAGGTCTCCCACTCCGCCCTGCTAGGCTGTGGGCAGGGAGGAGGGTGCCAACAATAGAGAGGGGGGGGCAGATAAGGGGACTATCGAGGACTTCGGGGGGGGGGTCAGGTACCGACCCAGGAGCAAAATCCGGCTCCGCTAGCTGCACTAAGGGAGGGGGCGGGGGAAACAAGAGCAATGGGGGTGCAGTGCAGGAGGGGAAACGTAAACAGGGGAGAGGCACTAGCGCACTTATGGGACTATGGGCGCACGAGGGGAGGGGCTAATCAGGGTGAGGGGCCGCGGAGGGAGGGGAGCAACCAGGCTGGGAGTGGGTCAGAGGGACCAAGGGGCTGGCTTCAGGGCCGGGGCAGGACAAACAAAGCTTCAAAGGGAGACGGGCGGGGCAGGCAAACAAACTGAAGCTGGGCAGGGGGGTGGGGGGGGAAGGCTACTAGGGGCGAACGGGGCAGGCAACAAGGGGCAAAGATGGGGGCCTGTTGCAGAAGGGAAGGGGTCAGTCCAGGGGAAGGGGGGGGTGCATGCACCCACAAGCACTTGTGCACAGTCAATGGCTAGCTGGCTGCTGCTGGAGGCCCAAACGGTGGCAATAGGGCGTGGCAGGCCAGGCGAGCAGCTGAGTCCCAGAGGCAGGAACTGAGGCAGATGGTAAGGGACTGCAGGGGTGGTGGAGGGGGCAGCGGTGGTGGTGGGGGTTGGGGGGGGACACAGATGGACCAGGGGGCAGGCTCCACGCCACACCCCCGTGTCCCCACAAACACAGTCTAAACCCCCACCACTAGAGCACAGTCAAAAAGTTACTCAGTTTTTAAGGCCCCCTCCACAGTGGTCTTCAGATTCCTGTGCACTTTCCAGCAGCCGGTGGTCTTCTCAGTCCTCCTCCAGGCTCCAGCAGCTCCCCGGGACAAACACAGCTCCAGCAGCAGCAGCAGCCTCTCCCCCTCCAGCAGCCCTCGTGGCCAGGCGGGAAGGACCCCCCGCAGGGGGTCGCTGGAGTGGTGGTGGTGGGGTCCTGGCTTCTCCCTCCAGAGATGGGGGAGTGGGGGCTGGCCAGCAAGGCCCCCCCCCACCCCGCACTCACTCAGCAGCAGTAGCAGTCCTGGGAAGAAGCACTCCAGCCAGCAGCAGCAGCCCAGGAAAGGAGAAGGGGCTCCAGCCAGCAAGGCAGCTAGAGAAGGGGGGGGGGTACTCCAGCCAGCAGGGCAGCCCAAGCAGGCAGAGCGCTTCCTGTACTATTGGGTTATCCGGGAGAGGGGGCGGGCGGAAGCCCGCCCCATGCAAACGGATCCCCCCCCCAGCCTAAGGGGATGATCCACAGGGCCACGGTAACCCACTTAGTGCGGGGGACAACTAATAAAAGAACAGGGGCAGGAGTGAGGTCAAAGGGCAAGAAGGAGGGAGCCTGATGGGGACACCGAGCAGAGAACCCGGACAGCGCCCACTGCTCCTCGGCGCCAAGGGAGCCAGCGGACGCCGCCCAGAGGAACTCCGCCCGGAGACGTGAGCGGACAAGGGACCGGAAACAAGCCCCACAGTCGCAGGAGTCTCCGCCAACCTCCTCTCCTGGTCGCGTGGATAGCCTTTTTAGCCAGGGCGAGGAGGAGGTTGACCAGGAGGTCCCGCGACTTTGTGGGGCCACGGATAGGGAGTGCATGGATAAGGAGGTGGGGGGAAAAGTGCAACCAGAAACGCAAGAGGATATTAGTGAGGAGCCGGTATAGGGGCTGCAACCTGGCGCACTCTAGGTAAACATGCGCCAGGGTCTCTCACGCCGCAGAAGGGGCAGGTGTCCGGGACAGGGGTGAACCGCGCTGGCACACGCCGTGCTCACGGCCCCGTGAAGGAGCCGCCAGCTGATATCCCGGCGGGCCTCGGGACCAGGGTGGAGTACAGGCTGGCTCACCGGGGCTCTCACCTCCACAGGTGGCAAGAGGTCCCGCCACTTGGTGTCGGGCGGGACACGAGGGTGAGGAAGTGAACGGTATGGAGCACGAGCGCCAGAGTTGTTTCCTTGGCGCGTTTGAAACGGACCGCTGCAGATCGTGCAGCCGGCTGGCGGAGAAGGGGCGGGGGCCGGTCGGGTCCACGGGCAGGGGCCCGGCGAAGAGGTCCGGAGGGCTCGGGTGGGGTGGGCGGGCGTGCCTCACGCAGGACCCGGTCGAGGTAAGCCCGAGCAGCGGGCGGCAAAGCGCCTTCACCTCCTGTAGTACGCGCCGGGAGTACAAGGTCTGAGAGCCCCATCCGCCGAGCGAGCGCCAGGGGATCCAGCCAGTCTCCCGGTCGTAGTCCAGGAGGTCTCCGACCCTGGTGGCTTCTGCCAGGACCAACCTCTGGCGCATGGGGGACTCCGCCACCTGCACACGGAGCTGAGGGTTGTGTAGCAGGGGCTCCGCGAGGAGGTCTGCCCCTCGGTAGCCGCCACGGACCTGGTCGCAGAGAACAGCTTCCAGGTCCGGAGGAGGTCCTGGTAGAAAACCGGCAGCCCGGAGAGGTCTCGCGGAAGGCCCTCGGGTCGAGATAAAGGAGCTGCCGGTCGTATCGGAGCCCTCGGAAGCGGCGCAGGAAGGCGGGCGCCAGGGCTCTCCATGCCGGACTACCCGCACCATAAAGGAGCCTCTGCAGTGCCTGGAGGCGGAAGACGTGGACCTGAGTGCGGAGGCACGTCAGGCCCTGCCCTCCCTCCTCCAGGGGCAGGTGGAGTACCCTGCAGGGACCCAGTGCAGTCCTGGCCAAAAGAACTCCAGCACCACCCTCCGGAGGTCGGTCAGGAACACCGGGCCGGGACCAGGGTGTTGAGCCGGTACCAGAGCATGGACAGGACCAGTTGATTGAGCACCAGTGCCCTCCCTCGGAGGGAAAGGCACCGGAGTAGTCCTGTCCATTTCAGGAGCCGCTCCTCCACCCTGCCCAGCACACCTTGCCAGTTCTCCGGCGGAGAGGGATGCGTGGCAGAAAGGTAAACGCCGAGATAGAGCAGCGGACCCGCGCTCCACCGGATGGCCTGAAGCGCGGGTGGGAGGGAGCTCGCCTGCCACCCGTCCCCGACCACCAGGCCAGAGCTCTTGACCCAGTTGACCCGGGCGGAGGAGGCCGCCGAGTACACGGCTTGGCAGGCCTCCACCCGCGCCAAGTCGCCCGGGTCCTGGACCACGAGGAGCACATCGTCGGCGTACGCCGACAGGACCAGCCGCAGCCCGCCCCGAAGCACCAACCCCGTCAACCTCCTGCGGAGGAGACAGAGGAAGGGCTCGATCGCCAGGGCGTACAGCTGGCCCGAGAGGGGGCACCCCTGCCGCACTCCCCGCCCGAAGCTGACCGGCTCGGTCAGGGTCCAGTTGAGCCTGACCAGACACTCTGCGGAAGCGTACAGCACCTGGAGAAAGGCTTCGGACCCCAGTTTGTGGGCTAACGCCTGCAGAGTGCCCAGGAGATACCCGTGGTCCACCCTGTCGAACGCCTTCTCCTGATCCAGGGACAGGAGGGCGAACGACAGACCATCCCTGCACCCAAGCTCCAAGAGATCCCAGACCAGATACAGGTTATCGAAGATGGTACGGCCCGGGACGGTGTAGGTCTGGTCTGGGTGGATCACGCCCTCCAGCACGGACCCTAGCCGAATCGAAATGGCCTTCGCAACAATTTTATAGTCCGTACTGAGGAGCGAGATGGGACGCCATCTCAGAATCGCGGAGGTCCCCTCTTCGCAATAAGGCAGCACGGCTCGCCTGCACGAGAGGAGGACCCGCCCGCAAGGACTCGGCCCAGACGGTGACTAGGTCTGGGCCGAGGACGCCCCAGAACACGCGGTAGAACTCCACGGTCAGCCCGCCCATGCCCGGGATTTATTGGTGGGCATGCGACGGAGGGCTTCCGAGAACTCGGCCAGAGTGAGAGGCAGCTCTAGCCGGTCCGCCGCCCGCGCTGACCATCGAGTCCGTCCCAGAGCACTTTGCAAGCGGCAGGATCGGTCGGGTCCGGGAGAAAAGGCGTGCGTAGAAGGTCCGGGCCCTCTCGCACATCTCCGCCGGATCCGTGAGGGGGAGCCGCCTCCGCCAGGAGGCAGGTGACGTGCTTCTGGCCCTCCGCTTTCTCCAGGGCGAAGAAGCGGGAGCCGCGATCCATCTCCCGAAGGAGGCGGATGCGGGATCGAACAAAGGCGCCCCGGGCCCGATGGTCTTCGAGGACCCGGAGCGCCTCCCGCTTCTCCCGGCACGCTCCGCAAAGGGATGGATCCTCGGGGCTGGCGGCCCGACGCCTCTCCAGCTCTAAGACCTCCCGCTCCAACTGCCCTATCGCCGCATCCTCCGCCGGCTGGCGCCCGGGTGTAGTCACGGCAGAAGAGCCGGGCGCGCACCTTCCCACGCCCCACCACCGCCGCCGAGGGAAAGGCGCGCCGCTGCCCTCGCCAGGCCAGCCAGAACTCCCGGAAGGACGCCACGAAGCCCCCATCCTCCAGCAAGCTGTTGTTGAAGTGCCAATAGGCCGGCCCCGGCCTCTCCGCGCAGAGAGGCCGCCACGGTGACGAGGTGGTGGTCCGAAAGGGGCCGCCGGATGCCGGAGGACTGGGCCCGTGAGAGATGGAACCGGGACAGATAGATACGGTCCAACCGGGAGTGGCACGACCGATGGGCTCCCACCCGACATAGGTGTACGCGGAGGCGTCGTCCGGGTGGTGGTCGCGCCAGACGCCCACCAGGGAGTGATGGGCGACGATCTCCTGAGGACGCCCGCGCGGCCGGGCTCTGCTCGGTCCCCGAGCGGTCCCGCCTCCTCGAGGACGGTGTTAAAGTCCCCGCCCAGGACCAGGCACTCGCGAGGATCCAGGAGCCGAGGAAGGCGGACGCCTGCCGATAGAACTGCAGCCGCCCGGGGCAAATGCCGGGCATAGATGTTGATGAGGTTGACCACAAGCCCCGCCATGCGGACCCGGAGGTGCAGCAGGCGGCCCGGCACAGCCTCGGCGACCCCAGCACCTCTGGCCGTAGGTCGGGGAGAACAGGGAATCCACTCCAGCCTGATGGGTGGTGAGATGGCTGAAGTAGACCCCGTCCCCCCACTCCAGCCGCCAGTTAGCTTCGGCGGCCGGATCCGTGTGGGTCTCCTGCAGGAAAACCACGGAGTACCCCCCCTCCCGAAGGAAGGAGAGCACCTGGCTCCTGCGGAAACCCACCCTACAGCTCCGGGCGTTTAGTGTGGCAAAGGTGATGACTGCCATGAGGAGGGCTGGGGGGGATCCACGGCAGCAGGGGCGCTCACGGCCCCCGTTGGGCCACGCAGCAAACCGTGGCCCACCCCGAAGGCGAGCAGGGAGTCACGCAAGCCGCGCCCGGTGGTAAGCCGCGACATTCTGCTTCCCGGTCCCCTTGCCCTCCCCTATGAGGGCCCGCGTGGCCAGGAGGATCCGGTGGAAGTCCCCCCAGCGCTGGAGAGCAAGCACGACCTTGTTGCGGGAGCCCCGGACGTCCTCCAAGAAGTCCCGCAATTCCTCTCGCAGCGTATGGGGGGATGGAGCCCCTGGCGCAGCCCCGTGGCCTACTGGGACGGGCAAGCAAGGGGCGGACCCCGGCTCAGTGGGGGGCGGCGGAGGGAAGATTGCAGCCCCTAGTGGGTCGGGACTGTGGAACTCAAAGGCCGCTCCCTGGGAGTCATCCTCCTGGAAAGGGAAGGAGACAGCTCCAGGGGCGGCAATAACATCACGGGAGGTGGAGGGGGCAGGGCTGGGGTCAGGAGCAGGGGCGGGGGGAGGGAGAGAGACGGGACCCTGGGCCTCAGGAGCCGAGCCATCAGTAAGTGGCTCCTCGCGGCCAGGTACGGGAGTTGGAGGGGTAGGGAGGGGGTCCCCAGTGACACCGGGCTCAGGCTCAACGGCAGGCAGAGCAGCCCCGGCACGGGGAGATGTGGAACCCTCAGGGGGGCCCCCACCCGGGAAGGAACCCGATTGCTCCGCACCACCGAGGGACACCCCCGGTAGCCCATCTCCCTGCCACGAGGCACCGGCCGTCACCTCAACAGGCTCGGCGGCCAGCAGCGGGGTGCCATCCGCAGCCGGGCAGGTCGAGGTGTCCAGGGGACCCTCGGAGGCGGGAGCAGACGCAGCTGGAGGGTTGGTGGAGCACGGGGAAGGGGAAGCTGGGGTGAGGTCAGCTAGATCAAGGCCCGTCGGCAGAGGGTCGTCCTCCCCCGGGGTGACCGGGGTCAGACCCAGGGCCTCGATCTCCTCGAAGATGGAGGGGAGCTCGCCTCCCACCACCCCGGGGTCCTCCCACTGCGCCCGAGGCGACGCCACCTCGGGTGTTGCAGGGGTACAGGCGGCAAGGGACCAGGAGGGGCCGCAGCGGAGGCCTCCGCAGGGGGGGCCTGCGGAGGAGGGAGGGTGGTACCTCCGGTGCTGCCACGCCTTCCCTAGCCGCCATCGGCAGATGGGTCAACCCTGGGGCGCGCAGAAGGCTCGGTGTCGGCGGCCCCCTTTCTGGTCTTACGGGGTTTCGCCTCAGGTGGCACGGGCGAGCTCGAGCCTTCCGCTTGCCCCGCTTACCCTCCACCCGGGTCCAGCCCTCCATGGCATCATCGGTGGGCCGGTCGACAGGGGTTGGGTCGGGGGGCAAGGAGGCCAGTTCGGGGGCTCGGAGAGGCACTGGGGGGACAGCAGGAGAGAGGGAAGAGTCCCCCTGGGGAGAGCCCTCTCCCACGCCCGGAAGTACCCCTGCCGCACCCTCCTCCACAGGCCCCGCCAGAGTGCAGGTAGCGGAGGCGGGGCTCTCCCGCTCGTCAGGGCGCCCTGGAGGACAACCCCCTGAGGCCCGAGCGGGAGCAGTGATGGACTGAGGAGGAGGAGGGGCGACTCTGGGTACCGGGCAGCCAGGGGCGCCGGCGATGACAGGGCCGGTGCTGTGCCGGGGCTCGGGGGTCCCGAGAGCTCCTCCGAGCCGGGCCAAAGGGCAGTCCCTCCGGACGTGCCCCGTCGCCCGGCAGAGGTAGCACCGGCCTCCCCGTGAGTAGTGCACTGGTACTGGGCCCTGAAAGGGGACCAGGAAGGACCTCGAGCGCCTCTCGACGCGCGCCGGGCGGCAGCTGAAGCTGCACCTGCCGGCGGAACGAGAGGACGTGACGGAGGGCGGGGTCCTTGCAGCCCAAGGGGAGAGGGCTCACAATGGAAATGGGCTTCCCCAGGGTCGAGAGGGCGGGTAACAGGGCGGCATTGGGCAGGAAGGGAGGGACGGAGGTCAGGACGACACGGACCCCCAGGTCCTCCAGCGGCTCCAGGGGGACGAACACGCCCCCCACCGCCAGGCCCTTCTCCACCGCCTCCTGGGCGGCGGCCTCGAGGCAAGGAAGAAGACCACCTTGCCGCATTTTGGAGGCCGCCACAATGGCCGTGGGCCCCACCACCCTCGCCAACGCCCGCACGTAGGTCTCCACGTGGGGCGAGGCGGGCACCAGGAGGCAACGGATGCCGTGCTTCCGGGTCAAGGTGGGGAAGGGGCCCCGGCCGCTGTAGATGGTAGCGGAGGCGGCGGTTGGGGAAGATGACGTAGCGGCGGGCGGGGGGGCCGCCGCCACCTGGGCGGACGCTCTGGGGGCCGAGGGAGGGGCACCCGCAGAGCTGGTGGAGGGAACAGCGGGGAGGGACGCCGCGGCCGGTGGCGGGGCCGCAGCAGCGGTGGCAGGCCCCGCCATGGAGGGCTTAGTCTTTCTAGCGGGGCCCTTCCCCTTCTTTTTGCCCTGGCCCTTTCCGCCGGCTGGGGGGGTTCCCCCAGAGGCGGAAGGGGCGAGGGACGTGGCAGCAGCAGAGGGCACCATCGGTCGCCGCTGCCGGCGCCGGCGGAGCGGTGGCAGGAGGTCCGGCAGCGCGGTTGAGGTCGAGACCGGGAGGCGTTTGGGGGAAGCGGCGAGGGAGGGGGACAGACGCCGCCTGAATCCCACTCACGCGCCTCCCGCCATGCTGAACGGGAGGAGGGCAAACACCGGAGAAAGGGGGCGGGGAAGAACAGGTCACCTACTCCGCCCTGCTCGGCTGTGGGTTGGGAGGATGGTGCCAACAATCGCGGGGGGGGCAGATACGGGGACTATCAAGGACTTGGGGGTCAGGTACCGACACAGGAGCAAAATCCGCCCTCTAGCTGCACTAAGGAGGGGGCGGGGAAACAAGAGCAATGGGGGTGCAGTGCAGGAGGGGCAACTTAAACAGGGGAGAGGCACAAGCGCACTGATGGGACTATGGGCACGAGGGAGGGGCTAATCAGGTGAGGGGCCGCGGAGGGAGGAGCAACCAGGCTGGGGTGGGTCAGAGGGACCAAGGGGCTGGCTTCAGGGCTGGGGCAGGACAAACAAAGCTTCAAAGGGAGATGGGCGGCAGGCAAACAAACTGAAGCTGGGCTGGGCTGGGCTGGGCTGGGCTGGGGAAGGCTACAAGGGGCGAACGGGCAGGCAACAAGGGGCAAGGCTAGGGGCCTGTTGCAGAGGAAGGGGTCAGTCCAGGGAAGGGGGTGCGTGCACCCACAAGCACTTGTGCACAGTCAATGGCTAGCTGGCTGCGCTGGAGGCCCAAACGGTGGCAATAGGGCGTGGCAGGCCAGGCGAGCAGCCGAGTCCCAGAGGCAGGAACTGAGGCAGATGGTAAGGGACTGCAGGGGTGGTGGAGGGGGCAGCGGTGGTGGTGGGGGTTGGGGGGGGGGGACACAGATGGACCGGGGGGCAGGCTCCACGCCACACCCCCGTGTCCCCACAAACACAGTCTAAACCCCCACCACTAGAGCACAGTCAAAAAGTTACTCAGTTGTTAAGGCCCCCTCCACAGTGGTCTTCAGATTCCTGTGCACTTCCCAGCAGCCGGTGGTCTTCTCAGTCCTCCTCCAGGCTCCAGCAGCTCCCCAGGACAAACACAGCTCCAGCAGCAGCCTCTCGTCCTCCTCCAGCAGCCCTGGTGGCCAGGCAGGAAGGACCCCCCCAGGTGGTAGCTGTAGTGGTGGGGTCCTGGCTTCTCCCTCCAGAGGTGGGGGAGTGGGGGCTGGCCAGCAAGGCCCCCGCCACCCCGCACTCACTCAGCAGCAGCAGCAGTCCAGGAAGGAGCCCTCCAGCCAGCAGCAGCAGTCCAGGAAGGGAGAAGGAGCTCCAGCCAGCAGGGCAGCCCCAGCAGACAGAGAGGTCCCTGTAGCAGGGTGGTCCCCTGCTAATGCCCTGAAGGGCTTAAAACAGCCCTGGGGGAAGGTTGTGGCTGGGAGCTCCTAAGCTGGGCTGATTGGGAAGTGGCTGCAGCTGGGCCACACCCCAATCTGGCCACAGCTGGCCTGGATAAAGAGGCTGGGAGCCAGGAGCTCAGGAGTCTCTCTCTGTCTGTAGAGAGAGATCGGCCTGGCTGCAGAGAGCTGGACCCAGGGTACCTGAGTGGAGCAGGGCTGGGGAAAGGCAGAGGAGCTGGGGAGCTCCAGCCTGGAAAGCCCCAGGCTGCGGCCTAGCACAAGGCCAACAGGTACTGGGAGTTGCAGAGGGCAGCCCAGGGGTAGGCCAAGGCAGCAGGTCCAAACCCTCCTTGCCAGTGGTTTGTGGCTGATCCTGCAGCCTGCCCCAGGGTGCGGGGCTAGACAGTGACTGGCAGTTGCCTTATACTGAGGTGAGGTGGGGATAGTGGGTTGGGGGTTCCCCAGGGAGGGGAGACCCTAAGACTGAGGGGTTACTGCCAGGGGGCAGTGCCCCAGATAAAGGGGCACTGGGTCCAGGGAGGGACACAGGGCAGAGGACAGGCAGATCACTGGCCTGCAGAGGGCGCTCCAGAGCTGAATTGAGCTAATTCCCAGGAGTCACCAGCAGGAGGCGCCGCGGGGGTGAGTCCGCTCGTCTACACTCCCTCTTCCAGCCTTTCCTCTGCATCCCACCCAACAAACAGGCCCTGCCAGAGCAGGAGTCCATTCCCTCTTGGTGTGACGGAGAGACTGTGGTTACGGCAGGGAAGTCAGGACTCCTGGGTTCTGTCTGTCATCCTGCCACTCAATCTCTGTGAGACCTTGGCCAAGTCACCTCTCCCTGTGTCTCACTTTCCTATCTGTATAATGGGGATTTGTTCATAGTGACTTTCCTTTGCTAGGTGTGTTGAAGATCCTTCAGTGAAAGGTGCTGCACAATTTGATGATTGTTACTGATGAGAATTATTGATCTCTGATTCCTTAGCAACAGTCCAGTATGGTTGAAGAAAGTGTTCGTATCTCCCCTATCTCCAGATCTGTCTATCTACCCATCCATCCTGGGCATTTACAGGTATCACACCCTGTGGAGATCTAAGCACTATCCCTAGTTTTCTTCCTATTCAACTATAATTTTTAAATATACACAAATGCATAGAGCAGCCAATTCCTCTCTGCCTCAGGGGAGTACCCAAGAGTTCTCACCTCCCTTTGGGAAGGTCCCTTAATTGCTATTTACTCATAAAGGTGGATAAATAGCACAGAAATGCAGACAGGCTCGGCTCCGTCCTGTTTACATCCAGATGCAACTTCTCCCCTAGAGGCTGAGCGAACCCCCTTGGGATTGCACGGAGCTATATTATAAACAATGCACACCCCTGTGTCGGCTCTCGGTGTGGGATGCTGCTGCAGATGTTGGGCTGAGAGAGGTGTGGGACACGGCTACCTGAGGGGGATTCCCAGGGAAGACGTTTCCGACTAAGGATTCACAGGTACCGTCTCTTGCTTAGGAGCTCCACTGCTCGACAAACTCAGGGCACTCTGAGTGTGAAGGGACAGAGAATAGGTCTGGGGTCCTTTCCATTCTGTGGAGCCATTAAACATCCCAGGGCCTTTGCCACAAGTGATGAATTTGCTCCAGTATCACTGGCCAAAATGCCACTCTTTGCTGGTGGCCTCGAGCCCTGAGGTGGCTGCATTTCAGCAGCACAGGGGATCCTTCAGGATGGAAGGTGTCAGTAAATGTACAATACAAGGCCAAATTCTGAGGCCATGGCCCGTAGTTTGCTCAGACCCCACAGAGACAAAACTCCCCGTGGAATAAAAACTGATGAAAGAGCTCAGGACCCAGCTGTGTGTTAACACACAGACACCGTCACCTCCTGCTCCTGCATTTCATGGCTCTGATTGTTCACGGGGGGGGGGGGGGCTGTTTCCTGACTTTTCTCTGCTGGAAAGCATGGAGGTGCTAGGGCTCCTCGCTTGTACAATTCTAAGAAGTTTTCAACATTTACAAGACATCTTCTCTCGCATCTTCATTTGAGAAGTTGGCTGAACTGTTACATCTGAAACTTTCAAAAAAAACAACTCAGCCAGAAGCAGACACCCAGTGTGAGAAATTTTAGTCTGAACGGTTATAATTTGGCCAAGTTATAAGCAACTGAAAATCAGGTCTTCTAATGGAAGTGTCAGACAGACTTAACTAACCGTGGAGCCACCAGCACCACCTACAATGGCCAATCCATTGGTGAATCCCATTCAGCTAAACTCTTCTCCAATAATGTTGGTGTCAGGGACTTCCACAGGCCAAATATGAAATATGTAAACAATTTTCTTTTCTCAGTGTTATATGTTCAGATTTTCAATGTAATTGAATGTTCCCTTGTTCATCTGTTGTAAGACACAGTAAATATAAATGTCTGATCTTTATCTTTTCTTTATGAATGAATTCGTAGGGTTCGACGTCAGAAGGCACCATTAGATCATCCTGTCTGAACTCCTGAATAACACAGGCCATGAAATTTTACCCAATTACCCCTAGATTGAGCTCAGTAACTTGTGTGTGACTAAGGCCTGGTCCACACTAGGATTTTACATTGTAGAATCATAGAGCCACAGGGTGAGAAGGGACCGCAAGGGTCATCTAGTCTAACTCCCTGCCTCAATGCAGGATTTGTTGCATCAAAACCATCCCAGACAGATGAGGATCCAGCCTCCTTTGGAAAACCTCCAGCGAAGGAGCTTCCACAACCATCCAAGGCATCTGTTCCACTGTCCTGCTGTTGTTACAGTTAGGAAGTTTTTCCTGAAATTTCGTCTAAATCTGCTCTGCTGTAGTTTGAACCCAGTGACTCCTGTCACACCTGCTGTGGTGAGACAGAACATTTTTTCTCCATTTTTTTAACGGCAGCCTTTCAAGTAGCTGAAGACCAGTCTCATGTCCCTGTTCAATCTCCTCTTTTCCAAATTACACATATCCGGTTCCTTGAGCTTTTGCTCGTATGGTTTTGTAGACTGGTCGGACTCACCCCTGCGGCACCTCCTGCTGGTGACTCCGGGAATTAGTTCTCTGCAGCGCTGGAGCGCCCTCTGCAGGCCGGTGATCCACCTGTCTTCAGGACCCCCGGTGTCCCTCCCTGGACCTGGTGCCCTCTTACATGGGGTGCTGCCCCTGGCAGTAACCCCTTTCTCTCTGGGTCTCCCCTCCTTGGGGAACTCCCACTCTCTATCCCCACCTTGCCTCAGTAGTGGCTACTGCCAGACATTGTCTAGCCCCACACTCTGGGGCAGACTGCAGCATCAGCCTACTCATCACAGGCAAAGGGGTTTGGACCTGCTGCCTTGGCCTACCCCTGGGCTGCCCTCTGCAACCCCTAGTACCTGTTGGCCCAATGCTAGGCCACAGCCTGGGGCTTTCTAGGCTGGAGCTCCCCAGCTCCTCAGCCTTTCCCCAGCCCTGCTGCACTCAGGTATCCAGTCTCAAGCTCCCTGCAGCTAGGCCCTTCTCTCTCTCTGAAAGCAGAGAGAGACTGCCTGTGCCTCTAGCTTCCCTGGCCTTCTTATAAGGCCCTTGGCTCAGTTTGGGGCATGGCCCCAGCTGCAGCCACTTCCCCAATCAGCCCAGCCTAAAGCAGCAGCTCTCAAGTCCTGCCAGGCCACTTTTAAACCCCTCACAGCAGGAGCAGGGTCCCCCCTGCTACAGGTTTGTATTCCATCCCTTGGATCCGCTTCGTCTGTCAGCTCTGGATCCTTTCCAGTTTCTCTACAACCTTCCTATACACTGGTGACACAAACCCTGGGTGGACTCGCTGTGGGAAGCGCACGGTGGGGCAGGAAATGCTGAATGCTCCGAGGTCAGACCCAGGAAGGTGGAAGCTGTGGAAGCTTCTTGCCCTGGAGACAGTCTGCTGAGAGAGAGGAGGCTTCACCAGAGTCCTGCCTGGCTTCATTTGGAGCAGTTCCAGAGCATCGCCCGGGGACTCCGTGACACCTTCGGTGCCTTATTTCCAGCTGGCATTTGTCTGGTTTCAGCTTCCAGCCATTGGGTCTTGCTCTGCCTTTCTCTGCTTTACCAATCATTTTCACCCCATGAAAGTCTCTGCTTCATCACCTTTTTGATAAGTTAAATATCTGATGCCCTTTAAGTCTCTCACTGTCGGGCATTTTCTCCAGCCTCCAATCAGGTTTGTGGCTCTTTTCTCAACAGCCTTTTTGAAATGTGGACCCCAGATCTGGACGCAGTCGGTTTCATGTGCAGAGGTAAAATCCTCCCCCAGCTCCAGCTCATCACTACCCTGCTTATGTGTCCAAAGATCACATCAGCCCTTTTGGCCACAGCACAGCACAGCACTGGGAGCTCAGAGTGAGTCGGGCATCCAGAGTGACCCCTAAATCCTTCTCAGGGTCCCTGCATTCCATAATACAGTGCCCTCGTCTGTGGGTGCAGCCTGCATTGCCGGTTCATGTGACTGTATTAAAACAGTGTGTTTGTATGGGCCCAGCTCTCCAAATGCTCCAGATCAATCGGTGGGCCTGCGCTGGCCTCCTCATTGTGACCACACTGCCAATCTTTGGGTTGTCTGCACATTTTTTCTACAGTGATTTTCTATTTCCTTCCAGATCATTGATGAAAATATTGATTAGCATCGGGTTTGAAGCTGATCCCTGCAGAACCCCACTAGAAACATCCCCGTTACCTGACACTGGCCCCTTGACAATGGCTTTCTGAGATCTGTCAGTTAGATAGTTTTTAATACACTTTAAATGTGTTCGACTGATATTGTAGACTGGTCATTTTTTTTATCTGAAAATTTTCACTACTAAATCCAATGTCTCAGAGAAATTGAAGTTTGTTGCATCTGCGCAGTACCCTTGATCAACCAAATGTTCTCTCCCATTAAAGGATGAAATCAGTTTTATTTGACAAGACCGGTTTTCCATAAACCATGTTGTTGACTGGCATTAATGATATTCCTAGAGATTTTTGAACTAACCCCACACCAGCTTTTCCATTGTTTCCTAACCTTGTCACATCTTTTTTTAAATTTCCCTTCATTTTTTAAATACTTTATATCTAACACAGAGCTGTCCTGTATTTCCCCGTTTTTTTGCCGGGCTGCTGACAGGTTGTGTACTTCTACTTCCGAAGGGGATGTGTGGTGGATCAGTTGGTTCATACCTCTCGTGTTCGTAACTCTAAGGTTCTATGTAGATGCTGTTTAACATTCTCCTTGGCAGCTAATGGACTGGGGAATATTTCATCACCTCATGTGATAGGAGCACCTCATACTGCTTCTTTCCAAATGCAGAACAAAACTATTTCTTCAATACATCTACATTTTCTGCATCATTAAGAAGTTTCCTTGCTCCCTCTAGGAATTGGCCTAAACCTTTTCTAGGATTTCTTTTGTTCTTAATATACTTAATAACCTTCTTTTTGTGATCCTTAGCCCTGCCAAGCATGGATAGTTCCCTGACATCTTTTATTTCCCTTATCAATGTTCATAACTTCCCATTTGTATTGCTTGCTATCTCTTTTCCCTTTATCCCCATTTGTATATATTGCTTTTCCCCACATAATTGCTGACTTCACTTTGCGACTGAACTGGCATGACTGTGAAATCACAACTTTTTAGCTAGCCAATAAACTCTTCTTTCCAATTTTTCTGTCTAGATTTTTTCCTCCTAATCAGTTCTCTTGATAATTTTTTTCAGCTTTGGGGAATTACCCATTTTGAAGCTGGTTGGGATCTGTTCTCTGTCCAATTGAATGTAATCAGTTGCATTCTTTTATTTTGCTCTCCTCTATCATATGCCCCCTTCCATGCCTCTTCTCTGAACTAAACAGTCCCAGATTTTTCTGTCTGTCCACATATGACAGCCTCCCCACTCATAGAATCATAGAATATCAGGGTTGGAAGAAACCTCAGGACGTCATCTAGACCAACCCTCTGCTCAAAGCAGGACCAGCCCCAACTAAATCATCCCAGCCAGGGCTTTGTCAAGCTGGGCCTTAAAAACCTCTAAGGATGGAGATTCCACCACCTCCCTAGGGAACCCATTCCAGTGCTTCACCACCCTCCTAGTGAAATAGTGTTTCCTAATATCCAACCTAGACCTCCCCCACTGCAACTTGAGACCATTACTCCTTGTTCTGTCATCTGCCAGCACTCGGAACAGCCTAGATCCATCCTCTTTGGAACCCCCCTTCAGGCAGTTGAAGGCTGCTATCAAATCCCCTTTCACTCTTCAGTGCCGAATAGAGGGGAATCACTTCCCTCGATCTGCTGGCAATGCTCCTTCTAATACAACCCAATATGCTGGTGGCCTTCTTGGCAACAAAGGCACACTGCTGACACATATCCAGCTTCTCATCCACTGTAATCCCTAGGTCCTTTTCTGCAGAACTGCTGCCTAGCCATTCAATCCCTAGTCTGTAGCAGTGCCTGGGATTCTTCCTTCCTAAGGGCATGACTCTGCACTTGTCCTTGTTGAACCTCATCATATTTCTTTTGGCCCAATCCTCTAATTTGTTTAGGTCCCTCAGTATCCTATCCCCAACCTCCAGCGTATCTACCACTCCTCCCAGTTTAGTGTCATCTGCAGACTTGCTGAGGGTGCAATTCATGCCATCATCCAGATCATTAATAAAGATGTTGAACAAAACCGGTCCTAGGACTGACCTCTGGGGCACTCCGCTTGGTACCGCTGCCAACTGAACATTGAGCCATTGCTCACTGCCTGTTGAGCCTGACAAACTAACCAACTTTCTATGCACCTTATTAATGTTTCCTACACCATGATATGTAGGAATTATTGACTCATGGAGCACCATCAAATATGGAATTGGCATTAGTAGGGCCAGTTGTTCATAATTCATTTATCTGAATAATGCAAATGTCATTTTACAGTGTGTTAAGAGTGACCAATCTGCTTCACCCATCAGAACAGCCTCCAGCAGTGCACACAGTGTCTCATATTAACATTTTCTCTCCATCCAGGCATTTGTACTGTGACCATCACCCCTAGACCTTGGGCACATACCGGGAGTCAGGAGAACGTATGATACATACTGGAGACACCGTTCTGCCTCAGAGTTAGAAATGTAGATAGCTGGGTTTGTGATGACCGGGAGAACCGCATGGTGACTTGCCTGCCTGGTGCGAAGGTTGCGGATCTCTCTAGACATCTACACAGACTTATGTGTAGTGCTGGGGAGGAGCCGGTGGTCATGGTACATGTAGGTACCATTGACATAGGGGAGGGTAGGAGAGATGTCCTGGAAGCCAAATTTAGGCTGCTAGGGAAGAGACTGAAATCCAGGACCTCTATGGTGGCATTTTCAGAAATGCTCCCAGTTCCACGCGCAGGGCCAGGTAGGCAGGCGAAGCTTCAGAGTCTCAATGCGTGGATGAGACGATGGTGTAGAGAGGAGGGGTTCACATTCATTAGGAACTGGGGAAACTTCTGGGATGGGGGGAGCCTATACAGGAGACTAAACCGAAGTGGAACCAGACTGCTGGCACTAAACATTAAAAAGGTTGTAGAGCAGTTTTTAAACTAGGAGATGGGGGAAAGCCAACTGATGCAGAGAAGCGTGTGGATCGGACACAGACTTCTCTTAGGGGAGAGTCTGATGATAGAGAATCTCCAGGTTATAGTCAGGAGCAGAGGACGGAAGAGGATAATGTAAGGGCCGGATCAGATGATAAACAGTCACATAAAAAAGAATCTGGCACATCAGAAAAGGGCGGACAAATAAACGGACAAGTTTTTAAAGTGCTTGTACACAAATGCTAGAAGTCTAAATAATAAGATGGGTGAACTAGAGTGCCTTGTGATAAAGGAGGATATTGATATAATAGGCATCACAGAAACCTGGTGGACTGAGAGCAATCAATGGGACACAATCATTCTGGGGTACAAAATATATCGGAAGGACAGAACAGGTTGGGCAGGGGGAGGGGTGGCACTATATGTGAAAGAAAATGTAGATTCAAATGAAGTAAAAATCTGAAGTGAATCCACATGTTCCATAGAATCTCTATGGATAGAAATGTCAAGCTCTAATAAAAATATAACATTAGGGATCTATTATCGACCACCTGACCAGGACAGTAATAGTGATGATGAAATGCTAAGGGAAATTAGAGAGGCTATCAAAATTAAGAATCCATTAATAGTGGGGGATTTCAATTATCCCCATATTGACTGGGAACATTTCACTTCAGGACGAAATGCAGAGATAAAATTTCTCAATCCTTTAAATGACTGCTTCATGGAGCAGCTGGTACGGGAACACACAAGGGGAGAGGCAACTCTAGATTTAATCCTGAGTGGCGCGCAGGAGCTGGTCCAAGAGGTAACTATAGCAGGACCGCTTGGAAATAGTGACCATAATACAATAGCATTCAACATCCCTGTGGTGGGAAGAACACCTCAACAGCCCAACACTGTGGCATTTTATTTCAAAAGGGGGAACTATACAAAAAGGAGGGGTTAGTTAAACAAAAGTTCAAAGGTACAGTGACTAATGTGAAATCCCTGCAAGCTGCATGGGCCCTTTTTAAAGAAACCATAATAGAGGCCCAACTTCAATGTATACCCCAAATTAAGTAACACAGTAAAAGAACTAAAAAAGAGCTTAACAACCATGTAAAAGAAGCAGTGAGAGATAAAAAGACTTCCTTTAAGAACTGGAAGTCAAATCCTAGTGAGGCAAATAGAAAGGAGCACAGACACTGCCAACTTAAGTGCAAGAGTGTAATAAGAAAAGCCAAAGAGGAGTTTGAAGAACGGCTAGCCAAAAACTCCAAAGGTAATAACAAAATGTTTTTGAAGTACATCAGAAGCAGGAAGCCTGCTAAACAACCAGTGGGGCCCCTTGATGATCGAAATACAAAAGGAGCGCTTAAAGATGAGAAAGTAATTGCGGAGAAACTAAATGGATTCTTTGCTTCAGTCTTCACGGCTGAGGATGTTAGGGAGATTCCCAAACCTGAGCTGGCTTTTGTAGGTTACAAATCTGAGGAACTGTCACAGACTGAAGTGTCACTAGAGGAGGTTTTGGAATTAATTGATAAATTCAACACTTCACCGGGACCAGATGGCATTCACCCAAGAGTTCTGAAAGAGGGATAGCTCAGTGGTTTGAGCATTGGCCTGCTAAACCCAGGGTTGTGAGTTCAATCCTTGAGGAGGCCACTTAGGGATCTGGGGCAAAAATTGGTCCTGTTAGCGAAGGCAGGGGGCTGGACTCAATGACCTTTCAAGGTCCCTTCCAGTTCTAGGAGATTGGTATATCTCCAATTATTACTATTACTAACTCAAATGTGAAGTTGCGGAACTATTAACTAAGGTTTGTAACCTGTCCTTTAAATCGGCTTCGGTACCCAATGACTGAAAGTTAGCTAATGTAATGCCAATATTTAAAAAGGGCTTTAGGGGTGATTCCAGCAATTACAGACCGGTAAGTCTAACGTTGGTAGCGGGCAAATTAGTCGAAACAATAGTTAAGAATAAAATTATCAGACACATAGAAAAACAAATAGTCAACATGGTTTCTGTAAAGGGAAATCATGTCTTACTAATCTATTAGAGTTCTTTGAAGGGGTCAACAAACATGTGGACAAGGGGGATCCGGTGGACATAGTGTACTTAGATTTCCAGAAAGCCTTTGACAAGGTCCCGCACCAAAGGCTCTTACGTAAATTAAGCTGTCATGGGATAAAAAGGAAGGCCCATTCATGGATTGAGAACTGGTTAAAAGACAGGGAACAAAGGGTAGGAATTAATGGTAAATTCTCACAATGGAGAGGGGTAACTAGTGGTGTTCCCCAAGGGTCAGTCCTCGGACCAATCCTATTCAATTTATTCATAAATGATCTGGAGAAAGGGGTAAACAGTGAGGTGGCAAAGTTTGCAGATGATACTAAACTACTCAAGATAGTTAAGACCAAAGCAGATTGTGAAGAACTTCAAAAAGATGTCACAAAACTAAGTGATTGGGCAACAAAATGGCAAATGAAATTTAATGTGGATAAATGTAAAGTAATGCACATTGGCAAAAATAACCCCAACTATACATACAATATGATGGGGGCTAATTTAGCTACAACGAGTCAGGAAAAAGATCTTGGTGTCATCGTGGATAGTTCTCTGAAGATGTCCATGCAGTGTGCAGAGGCAGTCAAGAAAGCAAACAGGATGTTAGGAATCATTAAAAAGGGGATAGAGAATAAGACTGAGAATATATTATTGCCCTTATATAAATCCATGGTACGCCCACATCTCGAATATGTGTACCGATGTGGTCTCCTCACCTCAAATAGATATTCTAGCACTAGAAAAGGTTCAGAAAAGGGCAACTAAAATGATTAGGGGTTTGGAGAGGGTCCCATAGGAGGAAAGATTAAAGAGGCTAGGACTCTTCAGCTTGGAAAAGAGGAGACTAAGGGGGGATAGTATAGAGGTATAGAAAATCATGAGTGATGTTGAGAATGTGGCTAAGGAAAAGTTATTTACTTATTCCCATAATACAAGAACTAGGGGTCACCAAATTAAATTAATAGGCAGCAGGTTTAAAACAAATAAAAGGAAGTTTTTCTTCATGCAGCGCACAGTCAACTTGTGGAACTCCTTACCTGAGGAGGTTGTGAAGGCTAGGACTATAACAACGTTTAAAAGGGGACTGGATAAATTCATGGTGGCTAAGTCCATAAATGGCTATTAGCCAGGATGGGTAAGAATGGTTTCCCTAGCCTCTGTTCGTCAGAGGATGGAGATGGATGGCAGGAGAGAGATCACTTGATCATTGCCTGTTAGGTTCACTCCCTCTAGAGCACCTGGCATTGGCCACTGTCGGTAGACAGATACTGGGCTAGATGGACCTTTGGTCTGACCTGCACGGCCTTTCTTATGTTCTTATGTTCTTATGTTCTTACCATCTCCCATATTACATTTCAGATTCCAACACAAACGACTTCACCAACCCCTCCACCTTCATCCTGCTGGGCCTTCCTGGCCTGGAGGCGGCCCATGTCTGGATCTCCATCCCCTTCTGCGCCATGTACATCATAGCCAACTTGGGGAACTTCACCATCCTGTTCATTGTGAAGAGGGAGCCGAGCCTCCATGGGCCCATATACTCTTTCCTCTGCATGCTGGCCGTCACCGACCTGGTCCTGTCTACGTCCATCCTGCCCAAAATGCTGAGCATCTTCTGGTTCAATTCCAGGGAGATCTATTTCAGTGCCTGCCTCACCCAGATGTACTTTATTCTCAGCTTCTCAGTGATAGAGTCTGGGATCTTTGTGGCCATGACTTTGGATCGCTATGTGGCCATCTGTGATCCCCTGAGGCATTCGATTTCCCTGACAAGCTCCCTGGTGGCCAAGATTGCCCTGGCCGTGGTGCTGCGTGGCATCATGCTCATACTGCCCTATCCCGTCCTGGCGAGGCAGTGACAAGTACTGTGAGCATATAGCAGTGGTGAAGCTGGCCTGTGCCGACATCCACATCAGTAGTTACTACGGCCTCTTTGTGACATTCTTGGTGATTGCTTTGGATGTGTTTTTTATCGCCGTGTCCTATATGCAGATCCTCAGGGCCATCTTCAGCTTTCCCACAAAGGACGCCCGGCTCAAGACTTTTGGGACCTGCAGCTCCCACCTCTGTGCCATTTTAGCCTCTTATGTCCCATCTCTTTTCTCCTTCCTCACACACTGGTTTGGCCACAATGTGCTCCTGTATTTCCACGTTCTCATGGCCAACAAGTACATGCTTGTGCCCCCTGTGCTAAACCCCATCATCTACGAGGTGAGGACCAAACAGATCCAGGACAGGCTGCTCCGGCTCTTTACTCATAAAGGGACGTAAAGTTTTCTCGTGGCGCTCCTCCAGCTTCTCTGTGGACTGGTGGGCATGACAGGAATGGAACCTCCCAGAAGAGGGAAGAAAGAGAGAAAGTGTTGGTCCAGCCCTTTAAAAACCCATCTAGTCTATGTTTAAACACATCTAACCAGAAAAAGCTGGGGCAGGAGAGAGGCACAAGGGCAGCAGAGGGGGCTTTTTGGTTGCAGGGCTGTGGCTGCAGCAGAGAGACAGACTCAAGCTGGAGGAGAAGCCATGAATTGCAGGAGATGGTCCCTAGACACCCTGGAGGGCTCTGACCACTTCCCAAAGTATGCTCCAGGATGGTGAGGATAAATTAATGCACATTGGAAAGCAATCCCAACTATACATGTGAAATCATGGGGTCCAAATTAGACGTTACCACTCAAGAAAGAGACACCCCTGATGCACCCTGTACCCGAAGCCAACCGGTTTGGTTACTGTCCAATTTAGCCTGACCAAACACTCCACAGAGGCGTACAGCACCTGGAGAAAACCCACAACCTGGGTCCCGAAGACTAACGCCCACAGAGTGCACAGGAGATACCTGCAGTCCATCCTGTCAAACGTCTTCTCCTGGTCCAGGGACAGGAGGGCAAACGTTCGAACATCCCCACACCCAAGCTCCAGGAGGTCCCGGACCAAATACAAGTGATCAAAGATGGTGCAGCCTGGAACAGTGTAAGCTGGGTCGGGATGGACCAGGTCTGCAGCACGGACCCCAGCCACAGCGAGATGGCCTTCGGTATTATTTTGTAGTCCGTGCTGAAGAGCGAGACAGGACACCAGTTCTGAAGGTGACAGAGGTCCCCCCTTCTTCGGTAGCAAGCCTGCATAATAGAGGAATGAACCTACTCCCAAAGGACTGAGCCCAGACGGTGACAAGGTCTGGGCCGAGGACGTCCAAGAAAATGCAGTAGAACTCCACGGTCAGCCCGTCCATGCCTGGAGATTTATTAGGGGCCTGAGATGGAAGGCTTCTGTGAGCTTCTGTGAGCTTCTTAGCCCCTCTTTTTCTCCAGAGAGCCACGATCCGTCTCCTGAAAGAGATGGAAGAGGGATCAGACAAATGTGCCCCGGGCCCTCCCCCTGCTTCTCCTGGCATGCTTCACAGAGGGGTGGATCCCTGGGGCTGATGGCCACACGCCTCTCCAGCTCCACAACGTCCCACTCCAACCGCTCTACCACCACATCTCCCATGAAGCCCATGTCTGCCAGTGAGCTATTATTGAAGTGCCAAATAGCCAGGCCCCAGCCTCTGAGAAGTGAGAGAGGCCATCACGGCCACCAAATGGTGGTCTGAGAACAGGGTCAGACAGATGCTGGAGAAGTGGGTCCATGCCAGATGGAAGCATGATAGATAAATATAGTCCAACCGCGAGTGGCTCTACTGATTGACCTCCACCCGGACATACCTGAATGTGCAATCATCATCCGGGTGGTGATTGTGCCAGACGTCCAGCAGGGAATGGTGGTTGATGATCTCCCTGAGGATGTAGTCTCGCTGCTCTCGAGTCCCGAGCAATTCCGGGCCTCAAGGGTGGTATTGAAAGTCCTGCCCAGGACCTGGCACTCACGAGGATCCAAGATGCTGAGGAAGGCAGACGCTTGCTGATAGAAATGCACCCACTGCGGGCCTGAGTTGGGGGTGTAGATGTCAGCCCCACCACACAGGCCCGGAGGAGCAACAGGCGACCTGGCATAACCTCAGCGACTCCCAGCACCTCAGGCCATAGGTTGGGGGAGAACAGGGTGGCTCCCCCAGCTGAATGAGCACTGAGGTGTCTAAAGTACACCCCATCCCCCCACTCTAGCCACCAACTAGCCTCAGTGGCTGGATCCATGTAGGTCTCCTGCAGGAAAATCACAGAGTATCCTCCTCCCGAGGAGGGGAGCACCTGGCACCTGTGGAGACCCACCCTAAAGTCCCGGGTGTTCAAGATGGGAAACATGGTCCGTGTCATAGTGAGGTCTGGGGAGGATCCTCGTCAGCAGCAGTGCTGGAGAGCCCCTGACGGCCTCGAAACAGTCCATGACAGGCCCCGACAGCCAGCAGGCAGTGAGCAGGGGTGAGGGGGAGAAAGGAGGAGGGGGAGGCGTTCCAAACTGCAGCCCAGATCGAGGCCCTCGGGCAAGGGGTCGTTCTCCCCCTGGGTGATCGGGTCAGACCCAGGGCCTCGATCTCCTTGAAGATGGAGTTGAAATGTGACAAGGGGGTTTGAGGGACTCTGAGAGGGGGGTGATACCACTCCCCTCTGCTACCATGGCGTCCACCACCAGCGCCAGCTGCTGGACGCTATTGGGGTGTGGTGGAAGTCTCAGCAGCCACGGCTCCCCTCATTATCTTGTCGGGGGTCTCCTCCCCCTCTGCATTGAGAGTGAGGTGTCGATCCCGTGCCTTTCGAGTGCCACACTTCCCATGAACGAGCACCCAGTGTGACACTACACCCCATATTCTTCATAGAAATATTGTGATGATACGGATATGGGATAACTAAGATATATTGCAGGGAACCTGGGTCATGTGAGGTATCGTTGGAAAGGTTACGATTTACTAAACATGATTAAGCAATCAGCCTGAATGAGCCATTTCAGAAGGACAATAAAACTGACAATTCTAATCTCCCACCTTCCTGAGGAGCTTCCTGGGATGTTGCTTTGACACTGCAGGGGCAGCCGATGATGACCGCATAGATAATATAGTTAGGCTAGCTGCATGTATCGTTTTTGTATTTGAGGCTATAAGTACTGGCTCTATACCTGTATTTTAAATGTTTGCTCCTGGGGTAACACCCACAAGGTAGTTTGCCAGCACATCTTGAACGGACAATTCAAATTAAGCGGCTCATTGAGAAACATTTAAATGACAATAGAAGTGCTGTCTGGGGTGTAGATCATGATTTCCTGCAATGACTCGGTGAAATGCATGGACATGTGACTTGTCCATGTGACTCCAACCAAGTACATCTTGTTACTGTACTTTTCCACAGGACGAACAATGGGATTCCCTCCACCTGGCAGAAGATATGAAAGGCCCTGGAAACTCCTCCATTTTGCCTCTTTCCTGCTCAAACCTCTGGACTCTGGACTTATACTAATGGGAGCATCTAACCAAGGGAGCAAGGACCTTCCAATGATTTGTGTGGCCTTGGGGAAATCACTTTACCTCTGCATGACTCAGTCCATCCCCATGACATGGGGATAACGCTGCCTAGCAGCCTAACTACAGAGCTTCTATATCTAGTGATCAAAAGTGTCACGCAGAGCATACATCAGACTCAGCTTCACTGTTCATCCCCTGGGCAACGGGGGCCCTGTAGTTCCAGATAAGGTGCCGTGTACATGTGGAAATAGCCGGCTAATGGCAGCTATGCCACTGATCTCCCTCCCTATCAGCTACCACAGCGACCCCGGCCTCTGCCCAGCATCCTGCCTTCCCAGCTAACACTGGGGCTGATCCTTCCACCCCTCTCAGCTGTTGTCCTCCTAGCGCCAAAGCTGATCCCTTGCCCTGCCCCAAGGCCTGACTCGGCAAAGGGCTCCCAGCCCATCCCCACTGCAGAGCTCTGCCAGCTACAGGCCTCCCGCCAGGAGGAACAAAGCGGAGCTGAAAGCTAAAGAAATAAACCACACAAGGGTCTCTGCCCTCAGGACTCCGTAGCTGAGCTCCAGAGCCCACAAGCTGTATGAGGCACAATCTCACCTGCCTGCAGCACAACCCTGCTCCTAACTCTCAGCTGCTTTTATACGACTTCCTGGCTTCCCTCTCCGATCCCGACTGGCCTGTCAGCCCCAGCGCTGCATCCTCGCTGCCCTCACTGCAGGCTCCTTGTCAGGCTGCAGCAGCTCCCGTCACAGCCCCGGAGCAGATGGAGGGGGAGGTGATCCAGTGAGTGACGGGGAGGGGGAAAAAGTGGGAGCAGCAGTGGCTGGGACTTGGGGCAAGAGGCGGAGAGGGGAGTGGGGCACAGAGGCAAGAGCTGGAGCAGGGGCTGTGCCTCAGGGGAATAGGTGCAGAACTGGCTGTGGCCTTGAGGGAAGATGTGTACCAGGGTCGTGGCCTTGGGGAGAGAAGCAGGGTAAGGGGCAGGGACCTGGTGGTCATGGTGGCTAGTTCTCTGAAAACATCCACTCAGTGTGCAGCGGCGTCAAAAAACTGAACAGAATGTTGGGACTCACTAGGAAAGGGATAGATGATAAGACAGAAAATATCACATTGCCTCTATATAGAATCATAGAATCTCAGGGTTGGAAGGGACCTCAGGAGGTATCTAGTCCAACCCCCTGCTCAAAGCAGGACCAAACCCAACTAAATCATCCCAGCCAGGGCTTTGTCAAGCCGGACCTTAAAAACCTCTAAGGAAGGAGATTCCACTACCGCCCTAGGGAACCCATTCCAGTGCTTCACCACCCTCCTAGTGAAATAGTGTTTCCTAATATCCAGCCTAAACCTCCCCCACTGCAACTCGAGACCATTGCTCCTTGTTGTGTTATCTGGTACCACTGAGAACAGTCTAGATCCATTCTCTTTGGAACCCCCTTTCAAGTAGTTGAAAGCAGCTATCAAATCCCCCCTCATTCTTCTCTTCTGCAGACTAGACAATCCCACTTCTCTCAGCCTCTCCTCATAAATCATGTGCTCCAGCCCCCTAATCATTTTCGTTGCCCTCCGCTGGACTTTTTCCAATTTCTCCACATCCTTCTTGTAGTGTGGGGCCCAAAACTGGACACAGTACTCCAGATGAGGCCTCACCAATGTTGAATAGAGGGGAATGATCATGTCCCTCAATCTGCTGGCAATGCTCCTACTTATATAGCCTAAAATGCCATTAGCCTTCTTGGCAACAAGGGCACACTGTCGACTCATATCCAGCTTCTCATCCACTGTAACCCCTAGATCCTTTTCTGCAGAACTGCTGCCCAGCCATTCGATCCCTAGTCTGTAAGAGTGAATGGGATTCTTCTGTCCTAAGTGCAGGACTCTGCATTTGTCCTTGTTGAACCTCATCAGGTTTCTTTTGGTCCAATCCTCTAATTTGTCAAGGTCCCTCTCTATCCTGTCCCTACCCTCCAGCGTATCTACCACTCCTCCCAGTTTAGTGTCATCTGCAAACTTGCTGAAGGTGCAGTCCCCGCCATCCTCCAGATCATTAATTCATGGCATGCCCACACCTTGAATACTGTGTGCAGATGTGGTTGCCCCATCACAAAAAACATATACACCTCTACTCTGATATAACATGACCCAATATAACACAAATTCAGATATAACATGGTAAAGCAGTGCTCCGCGGCGGTGGGGCTGCGCACTCCGGTGGATCAAAGCATGTTTGATATAACGTGGTTTCACCTATAACGCGGTAATATTTTTTGGCTCCTGGGGACAGCGTTATGTCAAGGTAGAGGTGTATTTCAATTAGAAAAGGTTGAAAAAAGGACAATAAAAATGATTAGGGGTATGGAAAGGCTTCAGTATGAGGACAGATTAATAAGACTGGGACTTTTCAGCTTGGAAAGGAAACGACTAAGAGAGGATATGACAGAGGTCTATAAAATCATGGCTGGTGTGGAGAAAGTAAATAAGGAAGTGGCATTTACTCCTTCTCATAACACAAGAACTAGGGGTCACCAAATGACATTAATAGGCAACAGTTTAAAAAAACAAAAGGAAGTATTTCTTCGCACAACACACAGCCAGCCTGTGGAACTCCTTACCTGAGGATGTTGTGAAGGTCCATCAATGGCCAAGATGGGAAGGGATGCTGTGTGTTTGCCAGCAGCTGGAAATGAGTGCCAGGGGATGGATCACTTGATTCCCTGTTCTGTTCATTCCCTCTGGGGCACTTGGTACTGGCCACTGTTGGCAGACAGGACACTGGGCTAAAAGGATCGTTGGTCCGGCCCAGAATGGCCGTTCTTATGTTCTTATATTCTCAGAGGTATCAGTAACTAGAAGGGTGGCAAACCATTGAGTTCTACACTGACCGATTCCCCAGTTTCTCACACTGACACAACACAGTAAGGTCAGGAAAGGGTCTAATGGCTCTCTGGCTGCCCAGTGAGTGATTCAGGAAGGAGGCCCAGCACCATGTCACCAGCCAGCTCTGCACGGAGCTCGGTCTGAGAGCCAGAGCACCAGGAAAAAACTTTAAGTCCCTTTCTGAGAAAATAGCCAGAGCAGCCTGTCCCGGATCTGTTTGGTCCTCACCCCGTAGATAATGGGGTGCAGCATGGGGGGCACACGGAGGTACACATTGGCAATGAGAACATGGAAATGCAGGGGCACATTGTGGCCAAACTGATATGTGAGGGAGGAGAAGAGAACTGGGATGTGAAAGGCTAAGATGGCACAGAAGTGGGAGCTGCAGGTCCCCAAAGCCTTGAGCCGGGCGTCCTTTGTGGGGAGGATGAAGATGGCCCTGAGGATCTGGGTATAGGACACAGTGATAAAAATCACATCCAGACCCCCCCCACAGAATAGCACAAAGAGGCCGTAGTAAGTACTGACGTGGGTGTAGGTGCAGGCCAGCTTCACCACAGCCATGTGCTCACAGTACGTGTGGGGGATGATGTTGGTTCTACAATATGACCACCGCCTCGCCAGGAAGGGATAGGGCAGTATGACCATGATGCCACGCAGCACCACAGCCAGGCCAATCTTGGCCACCAGGGTGTTTGTCAGGATGGTGGAATATCTCAAGGGATGGCAGATGGCCACGTAGTGATCCAAAGCCATGGCCATGAGTATCCCAGACTCCATCACAAAGAAGGAGTGAATGAAGAACATCTGGGTGAGGCAGGCACTGAAATCGATCTCCCTGGAATTGAACCAGAAGATGCTCAGTGTTTTGGGTAGGGTGGATGTGGACAGGAGCAGGTCGGTGATGGCCAGCATGGAGAGGAAATAGTACATGGGCCTATGGAGGCTCGGCTCCCTCTTCACAATGAACAGGATGGTGAAGTTCCCCAAGATGGCTATGGTGTACATGGTGCAGAAGGGGATGGAGATCAAGACATGGACTGGTTCCAGGCCAGGAATGCCCAGCAGGATGAAGGTGGTGGGGTTTGTGAAGTCGGTTTTGTTGGAATCTGACATGGTGTAGGAGAGAAGGTGTTCAACTCCGAGGCGTTCCCAGGGCCCAGGGTGATGGTTGCAGTAGAAAAGCCTGGATGGAGAGACAATGTTAATATGAGCCACTACATGCACTACTGGATACTTTTCTCATGGGTGAAAAAGACTGGTTGCTCTTCACCCACATTTTCATTTTCAGATAAATGAATTATGAACAACTGACCCTACTAATGCCAATACCATATTTGATGGTCCTCCTCGCATGAATAATTTCTATATGTTGTGGTCTAAGAAACCTTAATATGTACCAGCAGGAAACCCATGTGTGGTTAATGGTTATCCCTCATTATTTCTTAATGCAATGAAAGCCAGGCTAGAAAGTCCATGCTATTCCTGAGGCACCCGGTGGCCCAAAATCTGTAAGTGTTAAAAAAAAAGAGCTTTGTCAATCCATGTGCCGGGGGAAACATTCCAAGTAGAACCACCTGAGGGAAAAGACCCGGCAGTCATCGACAGCTGTTCCACGGAAACACCTGCTCATTCACAGTAGTGGCCAAAACAAAGAAAATGTTCAGATGCCTAAGGAATGGGATGGAGAACAATGTGCTCCGGAAACGAGCTCACTTTTGATCACCCAGTCTCTATAAAGGATATAGCAGATGGAAAGGAGATTTCTGAGACAGGCACTAAGAAAGGGGGAGGCTGCCATATGCCGACAGAGTGAAAAGTCTGGGACTGTTTAGTTTAGAGAAGCCACAAAGAAGGGGGCATATGATAGAGGAGAACAAAATAACAGAATGGAACTGATTACATTCCAATGGACAAACAGAGAACCGTTCCCAGCCAGTAATATCTATGGACATTTAGTGCTTCAAAAGGGCTAATTCCTCAAAGATGACAAATGATCCAGAAAACTGATTGAGAGGAAAAAATTATTAAGAAAAATGGGAAGAAAACTTGGGAGTTCTTTAAGAAGAGCTTATTAGCTAGCTAACAAACCACAATTCTACAGTAAAGAAAGTAGAGAACTCATATCAGATGAGGTGGTGGAATACTTTCTAGTCCATTAGCAGTCAAGGAGGATGTTAAGCAGCATCTACAGTAGAACCTGAGAGTTATAAACACCAGAAACATCAACTTTTAAAAATTAAAGGGAAAGTTTAAAAAAAAAATTGACAAGTTTAGGAAAAAATGGAAAATCTGGCCTGGGATTAGTTAACAAAAAGTCTAAGAATATAATTAATGTGAGTCACCAACAGGGTTTATGGGAACAGGTCTTGCCAAATAAGTTTTCATCCTTTGATGGCTGTACACGTTTGGTTGACCAAGGGAAAGTAGTTAAGCACACTGAGGTCAATGGTTTTACAAAAAGTAGATTGTGCCAAACCAACCTGATCTCCTTCTTTGAGAAGGTAACAGATTTTTTAGACAAAGGAAATGCCATGGCAGGGGCGGCTCTAGTCACCAGCAAAGCAAGCAGCTGCTTGGGGCAGCCCATTTGCTGGGGCGGCAGGGATCCAGCCTGACAGTTGAGAACCAACAGGGGGCTCTGGGAGCTGTAGTTCCTTGGTTAGCTCCCTGGCTATAAAGCCTGCCCTGGAGCAGGGAAAGAACTACATTTCCCAGCATTCCCTTGGCCACTACCAGCTGGAAAGGAAGGAGGGGGACCTCATGCGGCAGCATGTGCTTTGAGTGGAGAGCTGCACTGTGGATGGGAGGGACCATATTTTAACATTCAAAAAACAGGAAACTCCAGGGGGAGAGAGGGTAGCTCCACCCTGCCACCATCCACTCCCTCCGACTGCCCCCCACAGAAACCCCAACCCATCCAACCCCCCCACTCCCTGTCCCCCAATCGCCCCCTCCCGGGACCTCTGCCCCCAACTGCCCCCCAAGACCCGCCCCATCTAAGCGCCGCTGGTCTTTGAACCCTGATTGCCCCCTCCCGGGACCCTGCCCCTACCTGCCTCTTGGGACCCCACCCCCTATCTATGCTTCCCTTCTCCTTGTCCCCAACTGCCCCTCCTGAGACCCCCAAACTTCCCCTAGGACCCCACCCCTGTTCCCTGACAAACCCCTGGGACTCCCATGCCTATCCAATTGCTGCCTGTCCCCTGACTGCCTCCCCGCACCCTTGACCCATCTAACCCCCTTCTCCCTGCCCCCGACTGCCCCTGAACCTCCACCCCATCCAACCCCTGCTCCCTGTCCCTTGACTGCCCCCGGAACCCCTACCCTTCTCCAACCCCAGCCCCTTACCGTGCCACTCAGACCAGCGTGTCTGGCTCTGCGCAGCTCCAGAAATGCTGCTGCATACATGCTACCGTGCTCCCCCACGGAGCCCACAGACCCCCCCCATCAAGGATGGCTCTAGCCATTTCGCCGCCCCAAGCATGGCGGCATGCCACGGGGGGGGGGGCGCTCTGTGGCGGGTCTGCTGGTCCTGCAGCTCCAGTGGACCTCCCGCAGGCATGCCTGCGGATGTTCCACCGCAGCCGCGGCCCCAACGGAAGCTCCACAGGCACGCCTGCGGGAGGTCCACCGGAGCCGCCTGCCGCCCTCCCGGCAACCGGGAGAGCGCCCCCCGCGGCATGCCGCCCCAAGCATGCGCTTGGAGTGCTGGGGCCTGGAGCCGCCCCTGCCCCCCCCACACCCAGCACCTGCCTTCCAGATTTGAACACCTCAAAATTCAGGAGTGCTAAAGCTCAGTTTGGGCAGCTGTTACTTCATTTCTCCCAAATCAAATATACTGATCCACTGTAACTTGCTGTAGAAAAAGTAGGATGAAATTGAGCAAGAAATGCTTCCCAGTGGTTATTAGGACTGGAATTGCTGTTTTCAACAGCCATTGCCTTTTGTTTGTTTGTTTGTTTGTTTGTTTGTTTGAAAGGAAGACAGTGATGTTGCATTGGCAAATTCCCCATAGAAAGAAAGAGTGGAACAAAAGAGTAATAAAGGCACCTCAACTTTTCCTCATTGATGTAGGACAGTCTTATAATCTGCATCCAGATATCCTCCAATCACACAAGCTGAAAATTGTTCCACTTTACTGCAGCTCTGTAACCATATGGGAACCAATCCTGTCAGTGTTCTGTGCACATCCAAAATTCCTGCTGAATGACCCACCCTGGGAGCGAGTTACCAGTGACCCAGGGCTGCGGCAGAAGGAGGGTGCAGGTGGGGGTGGGGGGAGAGCCCAGGGCTGGGGCAGCAGGAGGTGTGTGTGGGGGGCACTGGTGGGGGGGAAAGGGGGAAGCCCAGCGTTGGGGCGGCAGGAAATATGGATGCGGGGGGAAGAGCCCAGGGCTGGGACAGCAGGGGGGTGTGGAGGGGGCGCAGGGCTGGGACAGGGGGCAACCAAAATTTTTTTTGCTTGGGGCAGCAAAAAACCTAGAGCCGGCCCTGCGCAGTGGATCTAATTTACCTCAATTTCAGTAAGGCATTTGATACGGTTCCACATGGGGAATTATTAGTTAAATTGGAAAAGATGGGGATCAATATGAAAATTGAAAGGTGGATAAGGAACTGGTTAAAAGAGAGACTACAATGGGTCATACTGAAAGGTGGACTGTCAGGCTGGAGGGAGGTTACTAGTGGAGTTCCTCAGGGATCGGTTTTGGGACCAATCTTATTTAATCTTTTTATTACTGACCTTGGCACAAAAAGTGGGAATGTGCTAATAAAGTTTGTGGATGACACAAGGCTGGGAGGTATTGCTAACACAGAGAAGGACTGGGATATCCTACAGGAAGATCTGGATGACCTTGTAAACTGGAGTAATAGTAATAGGATGAAATTGAATAGTGAAAAGTGCAAGGTCATGCATTTAGGGATTAATAACAAGAATTTTAGATATAAATTGGGGACACATCAGCTGGAAGTAACGGAGGAGGAGAAGGACCTCGGAGTATTGGTTGATCACAGGATGACTATGAGCTGCCAATGTGATATGGCCGTTAAAAAAGCTAATGCGGTTTTAGGCAGAGTGGTTACAATGAGGCAGCCAGGGCAGACACAAATGTTTTAATACAGTCAAATGCAGAGTTATCATCTCGGAACAGGGAACGCAGGAACGACCCACAGACTCGATCACTGTATTATGGAACTGAGTGTCACTGAAAAGGATTTATGGGTCACCGTGGAAACGAACTCATCATAGTGGTGAGTTGGAGCAGGGGAAGGATTTTAGCTCTGCATATGGCATTGGTGAAATGAAATGCATCCAGTTCCAGGGTCCACATTTCAAAATTTGAAAATTTGGAGAATGTGCAGAAAAGAGCCACAAAAAGGATTGGAGGCTGCAGAAAATGCCGGCTAGTGAGAGACTTAAAGAGCTTCATCTATTTATCATATCAAAAGGACGATCAAATGGAGAATTTCATGGGGAGAAAACCATGGGTAATAATGGGCTCTGCAATATAGCAGAGAAAGGCAGAGCTAAGCCCATGAGAGAGAAATTTCAGTTGGCAATAAGGACCAAAGGTTTATCACTGAGGGTGATTAATCGTTGGGACTGGCAGGGGGTTAGCCTAGATGTTCCTTTCAGTCCCTTCTCACTCTGTGGCTCTGTGATTCTATGACATGAAATCGTACCGTAGACCAGGTCTTCATCAAACACGAGTCTTTGGCCTCAATACAGAGGAAACTGGGTGAAATTTAACACCCTGTATTATACAGGAGGTAATACAGGATGATCTACTGGTGCCTTCTGACCATGAACCCTACGAATCTATTGATAAAGAAACTAGATCAAGAATTTATATTTACTCAGTCTCACAACACACGAACAAGGGAACATTCAGTCACATTGAAAGTCTGAACAGATAACACTGATAAAAGAAAATGCAATGGGTGCGCAGAGCAGAAAGGAGCACAGTCTTACTCGCTGTCCCATCACGCCCATGTTGCACTGGGTTTGTCGAGCAGGTGAGCTCTGCAGCGAGAGATGGTACCTGTGAATCCTGAGATCAAAGTGTCTTCCCTTCGAATCTCCCTCAGGTAGCCGTGTCCCATGCCTCTCTCACTCCAGCATCTGCAGCAGCATCCGACACTGAGAGCCGACACAGAGGTGTGCTCCATTTATAATATAGCTCTGTGCAATCCCCATGGGGTTTGCTCAGCCTCAAGGGGAGAAACAGCATCTGGATGTTAACAGGCTGGAGACCGGAGACACTCGAGGTAATGTCTCTTGTTCCATGTCTGCACTTCTGTGCTATTTATCCAGCTTTAGGAGTAAGCAGCAATTATGGGCCCTTCCCAAAGGGAGATGAGAACTCTTGGGCTCTGTGCTGAGTCCGAGAGGAATTGGCTGCTCTCTTTATCTGTCTATATTTAAAAATTATAGTTCATTACTGTGACGTTGCAATCCATATGCTCTATGAAAATAGGCTTATGAATCTGAAAATGACATGGCTGGAATGTGCTTTATGCGAAAGGTCTCTTGTACCATATAATTGGAAAAGTTATAAAGTGCTGAATTTCTTTTTCGTATTCGTAGGCAGGTATCATTCTTATACCTGAAGTTAGAAATATAAGGTATAAACTTGTACAACTAATGTAGTCAGATCAAGTGGAGACCATTGAGGCTGCTTCAGAAACAATGAGTTGTAAATGGCTCGTTTACCTGTAAGCCTTCCTGTGTACCTGTGGGTAATGGAGAATGGAGTTTCACAGGACATGTGACCATGTCACCTGACACTGAAATCCATCCTAAATCTTGTAGGGCAACTAGTTCTTTGGTGGGGAGCCCAGCAATCTTGTCCTCTGGGGTTCCTCCCTTCTGCAGGGCTACAAGCAAATCCCTCCTCAAAAGGCTTGTGAGCTCCTTCTTAGTGCCCGGACCTTCGCTTTGGTGTCCTCAATGTCCCCCAACTGCCCCAGCAACAAGCCGACCTCACCCACCGGGCAGCCCTGTGCGGGACTCAGAACAGCCAAAAGGCTGGGAAGGTCTCCCGGTCGGGACCCTGGAAGTTATTCGCATAGAGCCCTACCTGTATTCCCAGTTCCCAAAGGCGAATGGCAGCCTCGGGAATTGTACTCCAGGGTTTACCCACATCATCCCAATCCGGCCAGCAGTGCTCTACAGTGGCAAAAATCCACTCCAGCAACGTCCTACTCCCTCCATTCCCTGAGCACCCCTCAGGAGCTGATTGATCGAAATATCCTTGGAAAGGGCCCCTAACTTCAAGATCTCCCCTGGGGAAAGGTGCACTGCCTCAGATAAGGGCCAGAAGATAAGGGCCCTAACCTTGGACTGGGACACGGTGGGGCGGAGGTTCTGCGGGAGGCAACAATGGCGATCCTGGGCACAGCGGATCACCATAGTCTCCACTATTGTTATGCAGACAAAACTACACGGGATCGTTTCAGGGGACAGGGTAAGATGCCATGTTTAGTATGATAACACAATTTGATTTATGACCAATAACTAATAGCTAATACCTATATACACACACACATCAAATGTTCTGCGGCTGCTGGATAGTTACCAATCCTGAACGTAGCTTGAGTCCGTGGCTTGATTTCCCAGCTTGGGTCCGTAGCTCATGGCGGCTAACTGGCCAGGAAAGCCGGGCACGAGGAAAGGCTGGGTCTCTGTCGGGCACGCACCGATGCCCTTCCATGTTGGCAGCAGAACGTTACCCAAAGTCTTCCATCTCACCCATCCTTTTCGTAGGCTTTAGTTTGTATCAAGAGTCTATAGGTCTTGCTGTGTCAGGCTGTCTCTGGGTACTGTGTGATTGATCACCCGTCAATTGCAGACGTGACTTTCAGCCTGGGACCTGACTTTGATCTTGCTTCAATTGTATCTTTGATCTTTTCTTTTGGGGTGGACTCTTCTCACTTTGTTTGGGCTGTTGTCTGCATCTTCAGCCATTAGTGGTTGCACTTTATCAGGACAGGCTGGGGCTGGAGGTTGAGTCCATTATCCATCCATACCTCAGTCACACATCTGAACTAAACCGATAAGGTGATAGCGAGCAGCGGCACAGGAGGCAGCAAACAGGGCTGCCAACAGGGGAGTTAGCGTGGGAGTTGCCATTGGAGGAGCAGGTGAGTGTCTTTGCATCTGTTTGTGTAGTGTTTGTATCTCGCTGTAGAGGCCCAGAGGGGCAGGCTGCTGAAGGGGCAGCTGAGCCAGGATTGGCTGAGCCCTGAGTAGGGGGAGGAGCCAGGCTAGGAGGGGCCTATAAAAGCGGCCGCCCAGCCAGGCAGCGGCACAGCTGCGAGCAGCGGCACAGGAGGCAGCAAACAGGGCTGCCAACAGGGGAGTTAGCGTGGGAGTTGCCATTGGAGGAGGTGGAAGGGGAGGCCCTGCACCCCCCAGGGAAGAACCGAGGATGAGAGCATGCAGCAGCTGTGGTATGTACCTGGTCCTAGCGGGGGACCCCGAACAGTACTGTATATGCATGAAGTGTCGCCTAATAGAGCTGCTGGAGGAAAAGATCCAGGGCCTAGAGCTGCAGGTGGAAACCCTGATAGAGAATAGAAGGGGGTTTGAGAGGCTGATGGAGCAATGGCAAGCAGTAACCGAGGGGGAACGCCCAGGGTCACAGGGGGGAGCAGGGGCTGAGGCCAAGGAAGGGAGACCACCAGAGGAGGAAGATGGGCGGTGGAAGCATGTGACCGTGAGAAGCAGGCCAAGGAAAAGGAGAGCCAGTGAGGGGGAAATTGAGCTAAGGAACAGGTTTGAAGGTTTGGAGAATGAGGAAGGGGTACAGCAAGTGGTAGCTGACAGTGAGAGGCCAAAGAAAAAGAGGCGAGCGGCCAGTCCCATAGATAAAGGGGAGGAGTCGATGGAAGTAGCACCAAGTTTGGGCCCAGGGAAGATACAGGATGGCTTAAGGGGAACCACAAGGGATGATAGGAATGGAAGGAGCTTGCAACCAGGGGGAACAGGGGATAGGTTAGAGGACCGTGCTGTCCCCAGGCAAAGGCAGGTCTACGTGATTGGGGATTCCATACTGCGAAGGTTGGACAGGCCTGTGACCAGGGCCGATCCGGAGAACAGAAGGGTGTGCTGTCTACCGGGTGCTAAAATACGGGATGTGGACCTGAGGTTGAAAAGGATCCTAAGAGGAGCGGGTAAGAACCCTTTGATCATCCTTCATGTGGGAACGAATGACACGGCTAGATTCTCGCTAGAGAGGATCAAGGGAGACTATGCCAGGTTGGGTAAGACACTCAAGGAAATTGAGGCTCAGGTGATCTTCAGTGGGATTCTACCTGTCCCTAGGGAAGGGCGCCAAAGGGGTGAGAGGATCATGATGATTAATAGTTGGCTGAGGGAGTGGTGTTACAAGGAGGGCTTTGGGATGTATGGGCACTGGGAGGCTTTTGGGGACAGACAACTGTTCTCAAGGGATGGGCTCCACCTAAGTAGGGAAGGAAGTAGACTTCTAGGAGGGAGGCTGGCTCATCTGATTAAAAGAGCTTTAAACTAGACACTGGGGGGAGACGGTCGGGAGAGGTCCTAGTGCTCTCCACGCCAAATTTTCACATTGGGAGTGAGGACAACAAGATAACAACAGATATAGCCAGAGGGGGGCGGTTACGTGTAAGGAAGAGGGGGGGGACAGATTCTAGATCTACAAGTCATACTGGAAGTACTGTGTCCCTACCGAGTTGGGTGAAAAGAGTGAGAGGAGCCCAACAGGAAAAATTAGGATGTTTGTTCACCAATGCGAGAAGCTTAGGTAACAAAATAGAGGAACTGGAGCTCCTGGTCCGGGAATTGAAACCGGATATCGTAGGAATAACAGAAACATGGTGGAACGGTAGCCATGACTGGAGTACAGGTATGGAAGGGTATGTGCTGTTTAGGAAAGACCGATGCAAAGGTAAAGGTGGGGGAGTAGCACTGTATATCAATAATGAGGTAAAATGTAATGAGATAACTAGCGCTGCAATGGACAATACAGAGTCTGTTTGGGCAATGGTCACATTGGGGAAGAAAACTACCAGAGCCTCATCCAGGATAGTGATTGGGGTGTGCTATAGACCGCCAGGATCTAGCTTAGAGATGGATAGAGAGCTCTTTAATGTTTTTAAGGAGGTAAACACTAATAGGAACTGCTTGATCATGGGGGACTTTAACTTCCCGGATATAGATTGGGAAACAAATGCTAGTAATATTAATAGGGCTCAGCTTTTCCTAGACGTGATAGCTAATGAATTCCTTCATCAAGTGGTTGCTGAACCGACGAGGGGGGATGCCATTTTAGATTTGATTTTGGTGAGTAACGAGGACCTTGTTGAGGACATTGTTGTAGGGGACAACCTTGGCTCGAGTGATCATGAGCTAATTCGTTTCCAAATAAATGGGAGGATAATCAATAGTGCATCTGAGACTAGGGTGTATGATTTCAAAAGGGCTAACTTTACTAAATTAAGGCGACTAGTTAGGGAAGTGGACTGGGCTAACATATTTAGGGATCTAAGGGCAGATGACGCCTGGGGTTACTTCAAGTTGAAGTTGCAGGAGTTGTCAGAGGCATGTATCCCGAGAAGGTGGAAACGGCTCGTAGGTAGCAGTTTTAGACCGAGCTGGATGAGCAAGCGTCTTAGAGGGGTCATTAAGAAAAAGCAGAAAGCGTACCAGGAGTGGAAAATGGGAGGGATCAGCAAGGAAACCTACCTTATTGAGGTCAGAGGGTGCAGGGAAGCTGTGAGAAAGGCAAAGCGACGAGTGGAGATGGATCTAGCGAAGGAGATTAAAACCAATAGCAAACGGTTTTTTAGCCATATAAATAGGAAGAAAACCAAGAAAGAAGAAGTGGGACCGCTTAAAACTTTAAATGGAGTGGAGATTAGGGATAATCTTGGAATGGCACAATATCTGAACGAATACTTTGCCTCGGTCTTTAATGAGGCTAATGAAGGGCTAAGGAATAGTGATAGAGGGACCAATGGGAATGAAGATATGGGGGTAGACATTACGGTAGCTGAGGTAGAAGCCAAACTGGAACAGCTTAACGGAAGTAAATCGGGGGGCCCGGATAATCTTCATCCTAGAATATTAAGGGAATTGGCGAGGGATATTGCTAGCCCGTTAGCAATAATCTTTAATAAATCCCTAAATTCGGGGATTGTACCGACTGACTGGAGATTAGCTAATGTAGTTCCTATATTCAAGAAGGGGAAAAAGTGACCCGGGGAATTATAGGCCTGTTAGTCTAACATCTGTAGTATGCAAAGTCATGGAAAAAATCTTAAAAGAGAGAGTGGTTCCGGAGCATGAGGCCGATGGCAACTGGGATAGATTACAGCATGGATTTACGAAAGGTAGATCGTGCCAAACCAACTTGATCTCCTTCTTTGAGAGAGTAACAGATTTTTTAGACAAGGGAAATGCGGTGGATCTCATATATCTGGATTTCAGTAAGGCGTTTGATACGGTACCGCATGAAGAATTACTGGTTAAATTGGAAAAGATGGGGATCGAAGTGAAAATCCAGAGGTGGATAAGGAGCTGGTTAAAGGGGAGACTGCAGAGGGTAGTATTGAAGGGGGAACTGTCCGGTTGGAGGGGGGTTACCAGTGGAGTTCCTCAAGGCTCGGTTTTGGGTCCGATTTTATTCAATCTATTTATTGCTGACCTGGGAACCAAGAGTAGGAGTGGGCTGATAAAGTTTGCGGATGACACCAAGTTGGGGGGTATTGTCAATTCGGAAGAGGATCGGGATATTCTCCAGGGAGATTTAGATGACCTTGTAAACTGGAGTATTAGTAACAGGATGAAATTCAATAGTGAGAAGTGTAAGGTTATGCATTTAGGGATGTCTAACAAGAACTTTAGTTATAAGCTGGGGACGCACCAGTTGGAAGTAACGGAGGAGGAGAAGGACCTAGGAGTCCTGGTTGATCGCAAGATGACTATGAGTAGGCAATGTGATGTGGCCGTTAAAAAAGCTAATGCGGTCTTGGGTTGCATTGGGCGGGGTATTTCTAGTAGGGATAAGGAGGTGCTAGTCCCGTTATATAAGGCACTGGTGAGACCTCATTTGGAGTACTGTGTGCAGTTTTGGTCTCCCATGTTTAAGAAGGATGAATTCAAACTAGAACAGGTACAAAGAAGGGCCACTAGAATGATCCGAGGAATGGAAGGCCTTTCGTATGAAAGGAGACTTGAGGAGCTCGGTTTGTTTTCCTTAACCAAAAGAAGGATGACAGGAGATATGATTACACTCTTTAAATATATCAGAGGGATAAATACCAGGGAAGGAGAAGAATTATTTCAGCTCAGTGCTAATGTGGACACGAGGACGAACGGATATAAACTGTCAGTCAGGAAATTCAGGCTTGAAATTAGACGAAGGTTTCTAACCATCAGGGGAGTGCAATACTGGAACAGTCTACCGAGGGAAACAGTGGGGGCGAAGGACCTCCATGACTTTAAGATTAAGCTAGATAAGTTTATGGAGGGGATGGTATGATAGGATAACGGGCTTAGTCAATAGGTCAATTATGTGCCTGGTATGACATAACCTTTTCTAGAGGGTTTGGCTGGAGAGTCTTGCCCGCATGCTCGGGGTTCAGCTGACCGCCATATTTGGGGTCGGGAAGGAATTTTCCTCCAGGGAAGATTGGCAATGGCCCTGGAGGTTTTTCGCCTTCCTCCGAAGCATGGGGCAGGGTTCACTTGCTAAGGAGTGGGTGGATCGGCTTATGTGGCCTGCATCTTGCAGGAGGTCAGACTAGATGATCATAATGGTCCCTTCTGATCTTGAATTCTATGATTCTATGATTCTATGATAGCAGGGTTTTGCAAAATGGAGTGAGCATTTCAAAATGGAGTTTGAGTTACTATATGGAGTCTTCTTAATAATAGTAATGAAAGAAAAGAAACAATTTCATTCTTCAGCTCTACACCATCTTCTGCTGCTTGCGGGCCCTCTGCTGAGCTGCTTCCAAACCCTCAGTTAGTATATTATTCTTATCCAGCAGAGCCCCTTATCTCCCACCAGGACTCTTACATTCTTCTCTAGCTGCTCAGTATCTGCCGCCAGCTTTTCCACCACCGTCAGAAACAACCATCCCCACCCCCAATCCTTATAAAGTGTATTATGCCCGTACAACTCTTGCCTTCTCCATCTGCTCGGCCAATTTGGCCGGGGTGAGGGGATTTTCGTCCCTGTCCCATCCAGCCGGGGGAACCAACTGGAATAATAATTTGGCCACCGGTGCCCAGCAGGAGGTTCTGCTCCAGCCGGGTATCTTGTCGGTGGCCACAGCCCCACATCCTCACTTACCCCACATGTGGCTACACCTCCTGGGCTATCATCGAATGAATCCTGCCGACTGTGCCAGGTGTCAGGCCAAACGGGGGGGCTCGGATACACTCAATGAAGCCATACCAGGTGTATAAGTATAACCGGTTTTATTGCCGAAGTACAATAAGCTTCCCAGCCTTCACTAAATACGTGCTTTCCAGCAAGCAAGAATCAATGCTTGTGCCCCTTCTGCTACGGACAGTCCCGGACCCTCCTGCCTTGTCCTCAAGGGCTCGTAGCAGGCGCTGCTCCAGCGTGGGGAGTTCCTGGGCACCCACTAGGCCAAGGTCCACAGGTGAGACTGTTCGTCTAAAGCAATTCTCAGGGCAGTTTTTTTCATCATCTCTTTCTAAGGGGGCGCATACATCCAAAAGCAGACTCTGGCAGGAAACACTCCGGCTTTCTAGTCACACACTTACTCTCTCAGGCCCCACTTCTCTCTTCACTTCTTTATCCAGTCGAGTGGCTGCAAGCCAACCTGGCCAGTCAAAGCCAGTTCACTGCCAGCTCCCCCCGAACCATTCTGTGACAACAGGCCAAGGTGACGTGTGGTCAGCCCCAACACCCCACCCCTCAGCTCTAACCCCGCCCCTCAGCTCTAACCCCGCCCCCACACTCACACTGCTCTAACCCCGCCCCTCAGCTCTAACCCCGCCCCCACACTCACACTGCCCTAACCCCGCCCTCAGCTGTAACCCCGCCCCCACCCTCACACAGCTCTAACCCCGCCCCTCAGCTACAACTCCGCCCCCACACTCACAGTGCTCTAACCCCGCCCCTCAGCTATAACTCCGCCCCTGAGCTCTAACTCCGTCCCTCAGCTGTAACCCCGTCCCCACACTCACATGCTCTAACCCCGCCCCTCAGCGCTAACCCCGCCCCTCAGGCTCATAACATAAGAACATGAGAACTGCTGTACTGGGTCAGACCAAAGGTCCATGCAGCCCAGTATCCTGTCTACCAACAGTGGCCAATGCCAGGTGCCCCAGAGGGAGTGAACCTAACAGGCAATGATCAAGTGATCTCTCTTCTGCCATCCATCTCCATCCTCTGATGAACAGAGGCTAGGGACACCATTCTTACCCATCCTAGCTAATAGCCATTTATGGACTTAACCTCCATGAATTTATCCAGTTCTCTTTTAAACATTGTTATAGTCCTAGCCTTCACAACCTCCTCAGGTAAGGAGTTCCACAAGTTGACTGTGCATTGTGTGAAGAAGAACTTCCTCTTATTTGATTTAAACCTGCTGCCTATTAATTTCCTTTGGTGGCCCCTATTTCTTGTATTATGGGAACAAGTAAATAACTTTTCCTTATTCACTTTTTCCACACCACTCATGATTTTATATACCCCACCCCTGCGCTCACACTTCTGTAACCTCACCCCTCAGCTCTAACCACACCCCTCATCACAGTGGCAAGATGGAGTTTGGGGTCACATGATCAAGTCACATGTACATGCATGACTCAGTTCTTTACAGGGAGAGCAGCCATTGCTCACATGCTAACTTCAACACAAGCCCTTCTGTGTGCAGCCTCCTCCCTGGCTGCCTCTGCCTCCATAGTTTCCCTGGCCGGAGCTGCTGCTTTGAGCCTCATTTCTGCTTGTCACATTTGAAACTCTCAGACCTTTTCCTTCTCTGCCACTTCCAATCTGGCCAGCTGCAGTTTTGTAGCTGCCACATTGGGAGTCATTTTTCTGCTTTCTTTGCTTAGTTCCCTCACTCAAAATAAACAAACAGAAAATAACAAAACGGTGGCCTCCTCCTGAGCTGCCACGGCACTTAAAACTCACATAAAATCACAAATATCAGTGCTTAAAGTGTGAACTTCACTTGAAGTAACAAGCTGTGCATACACCCTGCTCTCTGCGCCACTGTGACATTCCCCTGGAGTTATCCGGACCGGTGATTTGCTAGACCACCCCAATCCTCGACTCTGGGAGTCAGGCTTACCCTGCTGTGAGAACCCCCACTCCTGGGCTGTTCCCGCACAGCCTCTGCCATGTAATACACTCCTTGGATTGTGCAGCCGAATGACACTAGCCAGTACCTCTGGTCTCAGACACAACCCTAGGAACCTCCGTCTTGCAGTGTCCAGTTATGCCCACTGGATGCTGCAAGCTTATATGAGTTCATCAACTGAACAAAGAAATTGATATGCACCAGGCTTGTTATCCCAAGGGGAGTCTCTGACACACTTCAACCAAGCACACTGCTCCAGGTAGAATAAACAAATATTAATTTAACTACAAAGGGCAGAAGAGCCGGGGAAGGGTGTGAGGGGTGATTGCTGTTGTGGGAATGGGGACTGCACAAAAGCACTGTAAATAAAGTCACGAAGGCGAAACAGCTAAAGGCTTTGGGACTCTTTATTCAACCAGCCCAAACACAGGGCGCCGGCACAAGAGGCTGGAAACCTGCACGGACCCTGTGACAAGCCCATAGAGAGAGCGGTTTAAAACTGGTTTCTCTGCAATGATTTTATCATCTTTAAGTTCTCCTTCTGTATCTCGATCATCCAGGGGCCCCACTGGTTGGTTAGCAGCTTCCTGCCTCTGATGTACTTAAAAAACATTTTGTTATTACCTTTGGAGTTTTTGGCTAGCTGTTCTTCAAACTCCTTTTTGGCTTTTCTTTTACACTCTTGCACTTAAGTTGGCAGTGTTTGTGCTCCTTTCTATTTGCCTCACTAGGATTTGACTTCCACTTTTTAAAGGAAGTCTTTTTATCTCTCACTGCTTCTTTTACATGGTTGTTAAGCCACGGTGGCTCTTTTTTAGTTCTTTTACTGTGTTTCTTAATTCAGGGTATACGTTGAAGTTGGGCCTCTATTCTGGTGTCTTTAAAAAGCAGCCATGCAGCTTGCAGGGATTTCACCGCTGTTTAACTAATCCCCTCATTTTTGCATAGTTCCCTCTTTTGAAGTTAAATGCCACAGTGTTGGGCTGTTGAGATGTTCTTCCCACCACAGGGATGTTAAATGTTATTATATTACGGTCACTATTTCCAAGCGGTCCTGCTATAGTTACCTCTTGGAGCCAGCTCCAAACCTATGGGCTTGTCACAGGGTCCGTGCAGGTTTCCAGCCTCTTATGCCGGCGCCCTGTGTTTGGGCTGGTTGAATAAAGAGTCCCAAAGCCTTTAGCTGTTTCGCCTTCATGCCTTTATTTACAGTGCTTTTGTGCAGTCCCCATTCCCCCAACAGCAATCACCCCTCAGACCCTTCCCCAGCTCTTCTGCCCTTGAGGGTCCCTCCAGTGGGTAAGAAGACAGAGATGTAGCCCTCCTGTCTCCTCCCAGGCTAACCTCCTCACCGAGGTTTGCCCAGGGCTTGTATAGCCCTCTCAGTCCTCAGCCCAGCTGTCTCTACTTGGCTCAGCTTATTGCTCTGAGCTAGCCCTCGTTAGGGCTTGCAGCCAGACCCCCTGCTGAGTGCCCGTGCCTCTACACCTGGCTTCCTGCCCAGGGAGCAGGGCTCAGCCAGCAGGCTAGCAGGGCCTTGAAGGGGTTCACCCCTGCCCTGCCACAGGGCTACAAATCCCCCCTTCGATGGGGTGATTACTAAAGAACCCCATCACATGGGCCAAGGGACAGGTAGTTCAGGTTTCTTGATCTATCTCCAGCATGGGCATTGTAGAGGCATAATTAGTTGGTTGTATCGGAGGTGTTTGTAATTTATTGATTTTACACTGCATACATCCTAAAGTGATGAAAACACTCCCTGCTGCAATTCCTTGGATAATCATCCATCCCATCAATCCAGTTTCCTCACAGGGAGAATCTACTTCTTGGCCTTCCCCATATAATAACTGGACAATTGCTTGTTTAGCCTTAGTCACCTCATTTGTTATCCGGATAAGGTGGGACACGAATTGTTTTACGTGTAATCCCAGAGGGGGATACGTACCCAAAAGGCTGGAGTAGATGGGATAGTCAGATCCTGATAGGAGGGATCAGATGGAACAATAGTTGTGTTTTCAAAGGCAGGAATAGGGGAAATCACTTGATTTCCCATTGAGTTAAACTGCTTAGGAGTAAAACAGATGTTTGGACCTGACACTACAAGGAACCATATAGGAAACTTTCCTGGTTGGTTACTATGCAAAATTGGCCATTTCCAGCATAGGTCACCCTCTCCGTAGGAGCCTTCCATCTGGTTAGCTGGACCATACACTCTAACGATGATTGATTCTGGAACTGTCCCTGCAGGCCACACAAGATAGTATTTGCCTCAAAGACATTACATCTGCAGATATACTGAGCCCTTTTTTAGAGCAACAGGCCACCTGCAGAACTTTCCATGACTACCAAGGGAGGCACATTGACACGTACCTTGTAGATGCCACCTTCGAGGTGACCTATGGACTGTACTGCAGCCAACCTGTTATACAAATCCTTGTCTGAGTCAAACACGGGTACAGAGACTGTGAATACCAGGATCGTGCTACCACACAATTTTGAGAAGATAAACAACTGTCTCGGTTGGGATGTGGTATCACAGACCTCGTGTGTCTCATCATTCCAATGGATACTTGTGGACATGCATTCACACATGTAGATCTCTCCCCTTCAGGCCTTTCAAAACATTTACGGCAATACCAATTTAATAATTGCTCCTCTTTGATTAGATTGGGGAATCTTCCCAATTCTAGGGATTGTAATGCCTCAGTGACGTTATCCTACAAAGCACCAGAGCACAGGCTGTGTAATCGGTGGATCGGACCTTTCCGAATCATCGATAAACTCAGCTCAGCAGAGTACAAGACTAGAGTAACAGGAGGCAAGCGTACTGAAGATAAAATCTACCATGCTAACCAGTTAAAGCTGTTAGAATCATCCAGGTCCCCGGAGCAGCTTGATTCCCAGGAGGTGATCCAGTGAGTGACGGGGAAGGGGAAAAAGAGCGAGCAGCAGTGGCTGGGACTTGGGGCAAGAGGCGGAGAGGGGGGTGGGGCACAGAGGCAAGAGGTGGAGCAGGGGCTGTGCCTCGGGGGAATAGGTGCAGAACTGGCTGTGGCCTTGAGGGAAGATGTGTACCAGGGTCGTGGCCTTGGGGAGAGAAGCAGGGTAAGGGGCAGGGACCTGGTGGTCATGGTGGCTAGTTCTCTGAAAACATCCACTCAGTGTGCAGCGGTGTCAAAAAACTGAACAGAATGTTGGGACTCACTAGGAAAGGGATAGATAATCAGACAGAAAATATCGTATTGCCTCTGTATAAATCCATGGAATGACCACGTCTTGAATACTGCATGGAGATGTGGTCGCCCCATCCCAAAAAAGATATATTGGAATTGGAAAAGGTTAAAAAAATGGCAACAAAAATGATTAAGGGTATGGAATGGCTTCCATGTGAGGAGAGATTAATAAGCCTGGTACTTTTCAGCTTGGAAAAGAGACGACTACGGGGAGATATGACAGAGGTCTATAAAATCATGACTGGTGTGGAGAAAGTAAATAAGGAAGTGGCATTTACTCCTTCTCATAACACAAGAACTGGGGGTTACCAAATGAAATTAATAGGCAACAGTTTAAAACAAACAAAAGGAAGTATTTCTTCACACAACACACAGCCAGCCTGTGGAACTCCTTACCAGAGGACGTTGTGAAGGTCCATCAATGGCCAAGATGGGAAGGGATGGTGTTTGTTTGCCAGCAACTGGAAATGGGTGACAGGGGATGGATCACTTGATGATTCCCTGTTCTGTTCATTCCCTCTGGGGCACTTGGTACTGGCCACTGTTGGCAGACAGGACACTGGGCTAGATGGATCCTTGGTCCGGTCCAGTATGGCATTATTATGTGCACAGAGGTCCAGTTATCAGTAACTAGAAGGGTGGCAAACCATTGAGTACTACACTGACCGATTCCCAAGTTTGTCGCCCTGACACAGCACAGTAAGGTCAGGAAAGGGTCTAATGCAGAGGTGGGCAAACTACGGCCCGTGGGCCACATCCGGCCCATGGGACCATCCTGCCCGGCCCCATAGCTCCCGGCTGGGGAGGCTCGTCCTGCCCGGCCCCTCCCCTGCTGTTCCCCCTCCCCCGCAGCCATGCCGCCGTGTGGCAGCACGGCTTACTCCAGCTGGGCGGCGCGGCTGCCAGTCCTGCTGCTCTGAGTGGCATGGTAAGGGGGCGGGGAGCGGGGGGTTAGATATGGGGCAGAGGGTCCCAGGGGGTAGTCAGGGGACAGGGAGCAGGGCGTGGTTGGATGGGGCAGAGGTTTTGGGTGGTGGTGGCCCGGGAGCGGAGCCGGGGGGTTGGATAGGCCGGGGAGTCCCGGAGGTCCAGTCAGGGGGCGGCGTGTGGATAGGGTCAGGGAAGTCAGCGGACAGGGAGCAGAGGGGGTTGGATAGGGAATGGGGTCCCAGGGAGGGGGTTAGGGGCAGGCGGTCATGGGACGGAGTGGCCACGGGACAAGGAGCGGGGTGTGTGTGTGAATGGATGGAGGGTTCTGAGGAGGGCAGTCAGTGGGTAGGAAGTGGGAGGGGGCAGATAGTGCGCAGGAGGCCAGGATCCTTGGGGAGGCACAGCCTTCCTTACCCGGCCCTCCATACAGTTTTGCAATTCCGATGTGGCCCTTGGGCCAAAAAGTTTGCCCACCTCTGGACTAATGTCTCTCTGGCTGCCCGGTCAGTGATTCAGGAAGGGGGCCCAGCACCATGTCACCAGCCAGCTCTGCACGGAGCTCGGTTTGAGAGCCAGAGCACCAGAAGTAAACTTTACATCCCTTTATGAGTGAAGAGCCGGAGCAGCCTGTCCCGGATCTGTTTGGTCCTCACCCCGTAGATGATGGGGTTTAGCATGGGGGGCACGAGGAGGTACACGTTAGCAATGAGAACGTGGAAATGCAGGGGCACATTGTGGCCATACCGGTGTGTGAGTGAAGAGAAGAGAGCTGGGATGTAAAAGCTTAAGATGGCACAGAGGTGGGAGCTGCAGGTCCCCAAAGTCTTGAGCCGGGCGTCCTTTGTGGGGAGGCTGAAGATGGTCCTGAGGATCTGGATATAGGACACAGAAATAAAAATCATATCCAGACCCCTCACACAGAGTACCACAAAGAGGCCGTAGTAACTACTGACGCTGATGTCGCCACAGGCCAGCTTCACCACGGCTATGTACTCGCAGTATGAGTGGGGGATGATGTTGGTGCTGCAATATGGCCGTTGCCTAACCAAGAAGGGATAGGGCAATACGACCATGATGCCACGCAGCACCACGGCCTGGCCAATCTTGGCCACCACGGCATATGTCAGGGTGGTGGAATATCTCAGGGGATCGCAGATGGCCACATAGCGATCAAAAGCCATGGCCACGAAGATCCCAGACTCCATCACGAAGAAGCAGTGAATGAAGTACATCTGGGTGAGGCAGGCACTGAAATCGATCTCCCTGGAATTGAACCAGAAGTTACTCAGCATTTTGGGCACGGTGGACGTGGACAGGACCAGGTCGGTGATGGCCAGCATGCAGAGGAAATAGTACATGGGCTCATGGAGGCTTGGTTCCATCTTCACGATAAACAGGATGATGAAGTTCCCCAAGACAGCTATGGTGTACATCGTACAGAAGGGGATGGAGATCCAGACATGGGATGCCTCCAGGCCAGGAATGCCCAGCAGGATGAAGGTGGAGGGGTTGGTGAAGTTGGTTTTGTTGGAATCTGACATGGAGTAGGGGAGTTGTTCAACTCTGAGGTGTTCCCAGAGCCCAGCGTGATGGCTGCAGTAGAAAAGCCTGGATGGAGAGACAATATTAATATGAGCCAGTACATGCACTAGTGGATACTTTTCTCATGGGTGAAGCAGATTGGTTGCTTTTCACCCACATTTTCATTTTCAGATAAATGAATTATGAACAACTGTCCCTACTAATGCCAATACCATATTTCAAGTATCAGAGGGGTAGCCGTGTTAGTCTGGATCTGTAAAAGCAACAAAGAATCCTGTGGCACCTTATAGACTAACAGACGTTTTGCAGCATGAGCTTGCATCCGAAGAAGTGGGTATTCACCCACGAAAGCTCATGCTGCAAAACGTCTGTTAGTCTATAAGGTGCCACAGAATACCATATTCGTTGGTCCTCCATGCATCAATAATTTCTACATGTCGTGGTCTGGGAAACCTTAATAGGCACCAGTAGGAAACCCAAGTGTGGTTACTGGTTATCCCTCATTGTTCCTTAAGGCAATGAAAGTCCATGCTATTCCCCAGGCACCCGGTGGCCCAACATCTGAAACTGTAGGAAAAAAAGCATTGCCAATCCATGTACCAAGAGGAAACATTCCAAATAGAACCAGCTGCAGGAAAAGACCTGGGAGTCATCAATAGCTGTTCCATGGACACACCTGCTCATTCACAGTAGTGGCCAAAACAAAGAAAATGTTCAGATGCCTAAGGAATGGGGTGGAGAACAACATGCTCTGGAAACGCACTCACTTTTGATCACCCAGTCTCTATAAGGGATACAGCAGATGGAACGTAGATTTCTAAAACAGGCTGTGAGAATGGGGGAGGCTGCCATATGCCGATGGACTGAAAAGTCTGGGACTGTTTAATTTAGAGAAGCCACAAAGAAGGGGGCATATGATAGAGGAGAACAAAATAACAGAATGGAACTGATCACATTCCAATGGACAAACAGAGAACAGTTCCCAGCCAGTAATATCTATGGACATTTAGTGCTTCAAAAGGGCTAATTCCTGAAAGATGACAAATTATCCAGAAAACTGATTGGGAAGAATAAACATATTCAGAAAAATGGGAATGAAAATTGGGAGTTCTTTAAGAAGACCTTATTACATAGCTAACAAGCCACAATTCCACAGTAAAGAAAGTAAAGAACTGTTCTTATGTTCTTATTATGTTATGTAAAAGGAAATTTAGTTTGATATTTTCTGTCTGGTAAGAACTCACTTATCAATAGACACAGCTGAGAAACCCTTATGTCTGTATAGATGTAGTTGTGAAATCCTCACTTCTGTATTGTTTTGGCATTAGAGTTCCCACTTTTCTCCTGTTTATTTGCAAGGTCTCTGTCTGGTTCTGTGATTGTTTGTGTCTGATGTATAATTAATTTTGTTGGCTGTAAACCAATTAAGATGGTGGGATATAATTGGTTAGATAATCATATTACAATATGTTAGGATTGGTTAGTTAAATTTCAGTAAAATGGTTGGTTAAGGTCTAGCTAAGCAGAACTCAATTTTTACTATATAGTCTGCAGTCAGTCAGGAAGTAAGGGGGGTATGGGAATTGGAATCATGGTTTGCTAAGAGGGGAAATGGGAACAGGGAAAGGGAACAGGGACACAGGCAAGGCTCTGTGATGTCCGAGCTGGGAAGGGGACACTGAGGAAGGAAACTGGAATCATGCTTGCTGGAAGTTCACCCCAATAAACATCAAATTGTTTGCACCTTTGGACTTCGGGTATTGTTGCTCTCTGTTCATGTGAGAAGGACCAGGGAACATAAGAACATAAGAACATAAGAACGGCCCTACCGGGTCAGACCAAAGGTCCATCTAGCCCAGTATCTGTCTACTGACAGTGGCCAATGCCAGGTGCCCCAGAGGGAGTGAACCTAACAGGCAATGATCAAGCGATCTCTCTCCTGCCATCCATCTCCATCCTCTGATGAACAGAGGCTAGGGACACCATTCTTACCCATCCTGGCTAATAGCCATTTATGGACTTAGCCACCATGAATTTATCCAGTCCCCTTTTAAACATTGTTATTGTCCTAGCCTTCACAACCTCCTCAGGTAAGGAGTTCCACAAGTTGACTGTGCGCTGTGTGAAGAAGAACTTCCTTTTATTTGTTTTAAACATGCTGCCTATTAATTTCATTTGGTGACCCCTAGTTCTTCTATTATGGGAATAAGTAAATAACTTTTCCTTATCCACTTTCTCAACAACACTCATGATTTTATATACCTCTATCATATCCTCCCTTAGTGTTCTCTTTTCCAAGCTGAAGAGTCCTAGCCTCTTTAATCTTTCCTCTTATGGGACCCTCTCTAACCCCCTAATCATTTTAGTTGCTCTTTTCTGAACCTTTTCTAGTGCTAGAATATCTTTTTTGAGGTGAGGAGACCACATCTGTACACAGTATTGGAGATGTGGGCGTACCATGGATTTATATAAGGGCAATAATATATTCTCAGTCTTATTCTCTATCCCCTTTTTAATGATACCTAACATCCTGTTTGCTTTTTTGACCGCCTCTGCACACTGCGTGGACATCTTCAGAGAACTATCCACGATGACTCCAAGATCTTTTTCCTGACTTGTTGTAGCTAAATTAGCCCCCATCATATTGTATGTATAGTTGGTTTTGTGAGATCTTTTTGAAGTTCTTCACAATCTGCTTTGGTCTTAACTATTTTGAGCAGTTTAGTATCATCTGCAAACTTTGCCACCTCACTGTTTACCCCTTTCTCCAGATCATTTATGAATAAATTGAATAGGATCGGTCCTAGGACTGACCCTTGGGGAACACCACTTGTTACCCCTCTCCATTCTGAGAATTTACCATTAATTCCTACCCTTTGTTCCCTGTCCTTTAACCAGTTCTCAATCCATGAAAGGACCTTCCCTTTTATCCCATGACAGCTTAATTTACGTAACAGCCTTTGGTGAGGGACCTTGTCAAAGGCTTTCTGGAAATCTAAGTACACTATGTCCACTGGATCCCCCTTGTCCACATGTTTGTTGACCCCTTCAAAGAACTCTAATAGATTAGTAAGACATGATTTCCCTTTACAGAAACCATGTTGACTATTGCTCAACAGTTTATGTTTTTCTATATGTCTGACAATTTTATTCTTTAGTATAGTTTAACTAATTTGCCCGGTACCGATGTTAGACTTACCGGTCTGTAATTGCCGGGATCACCTCTAGAGCCCTTTTTAAATATTGGTGTTACATTAGCTAACTTCCAGTCATTGGGTACCGAAGCCGATTTAAAGGACAGGTTCTAAACCTTAGTTAATAGTTCTGCAACTTCACATTTGAGTTCTTTCAGAACTCTTGGGTGAATGCCATCTGGTCCCGGTGACTTGTTTATGTTGAGTTTATCAATTAATCCCAAAACCTCCTCTAGTGACACTTCAATCTGTGACAGTTCCTCAGATTTGTAACCTACAAAAGCCAGCTCAGGTTTGGGAATCTCCCTAACATACTCAGCCGTGAAGACTGAAGCAAAGAATCCATTTAGTTTCTCTGCAATGACTTTATCAACTTTAAGTGCTCCTTTTTTATTTCGATCGTCAAGGGGCCCCACTGGTTGTTTAGCAGACTTCCTGCTTCTGACGTACTTAAAAACATTTTGTTATTACCTTTGGAGTTTTTGGCTAGCCATTCTTCCATCTCCTCTTTGGCTTTTCTTATTACACTCTTGCACTTAAGTTGGCAGTGTTTGTGCTCCTTTCTATTTGCCTCACTAGGATTTGACCTCCACTTTTTAAAGGAAGTCTTTTTATCTCTCACTGCTTCTTTTACATGGCTGTTAAGCCATGGTGGCTCTTTTTTAGTTCTTTTACTGTGTTTCTTAATTTGGGGTATACATTGAAGTTGGGCCTCTATTATGGTGTCTTTAAAAAGGGCCCACACAGCTTGCAGGGATTTCACTTTAGTCACCGTACCTTTTAACTTTTGTTTAACTAACCCCCTCATTTTTGTATAGTTCCCCCTTTTGAAATTAAATGCCACAGCGTTGGGCTGTTGAGGTGTTGAATGCTATTGTATTATGGTCACTATTTCCAAGCGGTCCTGCTATAGTTACCTCTTGGACCAGCTCCTGCGCTCCACTCAGGATTACATCTAGAGTTGCCTCTCCCCTTGTGGGTTCCTGTACCAGCTGCTCCATGAAGCAGTCATTTAAAGTATTGAGAAATTTTATCTCTGCATTTCGTCCTGAAGTGAAATGTTCCCAGTCAATATGGGGATAATTGAAATCCCCCACTATTATTGGGTTCTTAATTTTGATAGCTTCTCTAATTTCTCTTAGCATTTCATCATCAGTATTACTGTCCTGTTCAAGTGGTCGATAATAGATCCCTAATGTTATATTTTTATTAGAGCATGAAATTTCTATCCATAGAGATTCTATGGAACATGTGGATTTGCTTAAGATTTTTACTTCATTTGAATTTACATTTTCTTTCACATATAGTGCCTCTCCCCCGCCTGTACGGCCTGTTCTGTCCTTCTGATATATTTTGTACCCCGGAATGATTGTGTCCCAGCCCCCTAACACTCACCACTCACGAACAAGGGAACATTCAGTTGCACTGAAAGTCTGAACAGATAACACTGATAAAAGAAAATGCAATGTCTGCTCAGAGCGGAAAGGAGCACAGTCTCACTCTCGATCCCATCACACCCGTGTTGCACTGGGTTTGTCGAGCAGGTGAGCTCTGCAGCAAGAGATGGTACCTGTGAATCCTGAGATGGAAGCGTCTTCCCTGGGAATCCCCCTCAGGTAGCCGTGTCCCACACCTCTCTCACCCCAGCATCTGCAGCAGCATCTGACGCTGAGAGCCAACACAGAGGTGTGCACCATTTATAATACAGCTCTGTGCAATCCCACTGGGGTTTGCTCAGCCTCAAGGGGAGAAGCAGCATCTGGATGTAAACAGGCTGGAGACCGGAAACACTCTAGCTAATGTCTCTTGTTCCATGTCTGCACTTCTGTGTTATTTATCCAGCTTTAGGAGTAAACAGCAATTATGGGACCTTCCCAACGGGAGATGAGAACTCTTGGGCTCTGTGCTGAGTCCCAGAGAAATGGGCTGCTCTCATTATCTGTCTATATTTAAAAATTAAAGTTCATTACTGTGACATTGCAATTCATATGCTCTATGAAAATAGGCTGATGAATCTGAAAATGACATGGCTGGAATGTGCTTTATGCAAAAGGTCTCTTGTACTATATCATTGGAAAAGTGATAATGTGCTGAATTTGATTTTCCTATTCGTATGCAGGTATCATTCTTATATCTGAAGTTAGAAATATAAGGTATAAACTTGTACAACTAATGTAGTCAGATCAAGTGGAGACCATTGAGGCTGCTTCAGAAACAACGAGTTCTAAATGGCTCGTTTACCTGTAAGCCTTCCTGTGTACCTGTGGGACGGTCTGTGGGCAATGGAGAATGGAGTTTCACAGGACATGTGACCATGTCACCTGACACTGAAATCCATCCTAAATCTTGTAGGGCAACTAGTTCTTTGGTGGGGAGCCCAGCAATCTTGTCCTCTGGGGTTCCTCCCTTCTGCAGGGCTACAAGCAAATCCCTCCTCAAAAGGCTTGTGGGCTCCTTCTTAGGAAGACTGACTTCACTCCACCCTTCCCTTTTGTCTAGCCCCAGCCAGAGGTGTCACCTCCCCTCCCCCAGGCCTAGCTCATGTTACAGTCTGAATACCTGCATCTCACCTAAAATTGTCCCTGCTTTCCCATCCCCCACACAGACAGCCCCTGCTCCATCACACCGGGTAATGGAGAATGGGGTCTCACAGGGACATGTGACCATGTCACCCAACACTGAAATCCATCTAAAACCTTGTACTTTTCCATGCAGGAGGGGTGTGGGCAAAGCACAGACAAAGGATCCCTGCCTTGTGCCACAGCTATAAAAGGGGGTGGAGCAGGACAAAGGGGTGGCAGTGATGAGGGAACCCCTGCTTACTGCCTGAGATGTCTGCCGGAACTAACAAGGACTGTACCAGGGGACAGGATCGGGCCCACTCTAGGAAGGCGACTAGTCTGAGAAAGAAGCTTATTGGGACATCTCTGAGGGTGAGATGTTACCTGTCATCAGTTTCTTAAGGTATTAGGCTTAGACTTGCCTGTTTTGTTTTATTTTGCTTTGTGACTTACTTTGTTCTGTCTTTTGTTACTTGAAACCACTTAAATCCTACTTTTTATACTTAATAAAATCACTTTTGTTTATTAAGAAGCCCAGAGTAAGTAACTGGTACCTGGGGGAGACAAACAGCTGTGCATATCTCTCCACCAGTGATACAGAGGGAGGACATTTTATGAATTTACCCTGTATAAACTTTATACAGAGTAAAGCAGATTTATTTGGGGTTCAGGCTCTCAGAAAGCTCTGGCAGGAGGGTTCTCACCAGTGGTACCCCAGCGCATCGAGTGACAGTCTCGAGGGGGTCTCTACTTAATTAGGCATGTGAAAACTCTAGGTTTTGGGCAGATAACTTAGCAATTAGCTGAAAAGGGCACTATATCTAATTTCTGTCTAAAAGAAAGAAAAATAAATAAATATTAGACCAACTCAGCTCTTACATCTTACATCAAGTCACTTAAGGGACACTGGTGAGTTTTAAAATTTGAATGTATATTCTTACTTTGTTATTAACTCAGGGTATGTCTACACTACGGGATTATACCGATTTTACAGAAACTGGTTTTTTAAAGTCGAGTGCACGCAGCCACACTAAGCACATTAATTCAGCGGTGTGCGTCCATGTACCAAGGCTGGTGTCAATTTCCGGAGCGTTGCACTGTGGGTAGCTATCCCATAGCTATCCCATAGTTCCCGCAATCTCCCCCACCCTTGGAATTCTGGGTTGAGATTCCAGTGCCCGATGGGGCAAAAAGCATTGTCGTGGGTGGTTCTGGGTACAGCATCACCCTTCCCTCTGTGAAAGCAGGAGACAACCATTTCATGCCTTTTTTCCTGGGTGAACTATGCAAACTCCATAGCACAGCAAGCATGGACCCTGCTGAGCTTAAGACAGCAATCATGGACGTTGTAAACACCTTGCACATTCTCGTGCACTCAATGCTGAACCGGGACCTGCAAAGCCAGGCGAGGAAGCGGCGGCTACGGCAGCGCGGCGACGAGAGTGATGAGGACATGGACACAGAATTCTGTCAAACTGCGGGCCCCTGCGCTTTGGAGATCCTGCTGGTAATGGGGCAGGTTCTAGCCATTGAACACCGATTTTGGGCCTGGGAAACAAGCACAGATTGGTGGGACCGCATAGTTTTGCAGGTTTGGGACGATTCCCAGCGGCTGCGAAACTTTCGCATGCGGAAGAGGACTTTCATGGAACTTTGTGACTTGCTTTCCCCTGCCCTGAAGCGCCAGAATACCAAGATGAGAGCAGCCCTCACAGTTGAGAAGTGAGTGGCAATAGCCCTCTGGAAGCTTGCAACGCCAGACAGCTACAGGTCAGTCAGGAATCAATTTGGAGTGGGAAAATCTACTGTGGGGGCTGCTGTGATGCAAGTAGCCAAAGCAATCACTAAGCTGCTGCTAGGAAAGGTAGTGACTCTGGGAAATGTGCAGGTCATAGTGGATGGCGTTGCTGCAATGGGATTCCCTAACTGTGGTGGGGCATTAGATGGAACCCATATCCCTATCTCGGCACCGGAGCACCAGGGCACCCAGTACATAAACCGCAAGGGGTACTTTTCAATGGTGCTGCAAGCACTGGTGGATCACAAGGGACGTTTCACCAACATCCATGTGGGATGGCCGGGAAGGGTTCATGACGCTCATGTCTTCAGGAACACTACTCTGTTTAAATGGCTGCAGCAAGGGATTTACTTCCCAGACCAGAAAATAACAGTTGGGGATGTTGAAATGCCTATAGTTATCCTTGGGAACCCAGCCTACCCCTTGATGCCCTGGCTCATGAAGCCATACACAGGCAGCCTGGACAGTGGTCAGGAGCTGTTCAACTACAGGCTGAGCAAGTGCAGAATGGTGGTAGAATGTGCCTTTGGCCGTTTAAAGGCGCGCTGGCGCACATTACTGACTTGCTCAGACCTCAGTCAAACCAATGTCCCCTTTGTTATTGCTGCTTGCTGTGTGCTCCACAATCCCTGTGAGAGTAAGGGGGAGACCTTTATGACGGGGTGGGAAGCTGAGGCAAATCACCTGGCCTCTGATTACGTGCAGCCAGACAGCAGGGCGATTAGAAGAGCACACCAGGAAGCGGTGCGTATCAGAGAAGCTTTGAAAACCAGTTTCATCACGGGCCAGGGTACAGTGTGACTGCTGTGTTTGTTTCCCCTTGATGAACCCCCACTTGATTGACTCATTCCCTGTAAACAACCCACCCTTCCCCTTCGAATACAGCTTGCTTAAGGAAATAAAGTCACTATCGTTTAAAAATCATGTATTCTTTATTAATTCATTATAAAAAGCGGGAGAGAACTGACAAGGTAGCCCAGGTGTGGTTTGGGAGGAGGATAGGAGGGAAGGAAAAGGCCACTAAAAAAATTTCAAAGTAATGACAGCCTTTTGGTTGGGCTGTCCACTGGGGTGGAGTGGGCGGGTGCACAGAGCCTCCCCCCACGCGTTCTTACACATCTGGGTGAGGAGGATGTGGAACATGGTGAGGGTTGAGGGTGGTTACACAGGGGCTGCAGCGGCACTCTGTGATCCTGCTGCCGTTCCTGAAGCTCCACCAGATGCCGGAGCATGTCAGTTTGATCACGCAGCAGCCCTAGCATTGCATCCCACCACCGCTGATCTTCCTGCCTACACCTCTGATCTTCCTGCCACCACCTCTCATCTTGAGCGTCCCTCCTGTCCTCACGTTCACTGGCATCTTTCCTGTAATTTGATACCACGTCCTTCCACTCATTCAGATGAGCTCTTTCATTGCGGGTCACTTCCGTGATTTCCGAGAACATTTCATCTCACATCTTTTTTTTCCGCCGCCTTATCTGAGATAGCCTTTGGGATGGAGTAGGGAGGCTTGAAAAATTTGCAGCTGCATGAGGGAGGGAAAAAAGGGAGAGAAGTATTTTAAAAGATACATTTTACAGAACAATGCTTATACTCTTTCACGGTGAACAACACTATTCACCTTGAATAGCACATGTGATTTCACTACAAGGTTGCATTTTGCATCTTAATAATGAGTGCCTGCTGCTCTGGTGTTACAGATCTCACAGACGCAGGTCCAGGCAGCAGAATTCAGCTTGCATGCGGCCATGCTAAGCCATTGTCTTTCGGCTTCTGCAGCCTTCATATACACAGTGCCCTCCTTTCCCAAATACCAAGCAAAGCCCGTTCAGTGATGCTTCTTTCCTGTTAACATGCAGCAGCAGAAACCACCCCCCCATCCAATTCTCTGGGATGATCGCTTTACCCCTCCCCCCACCACGTGGCTGGTAGCAGGGAAGATCACTGCTAAACACCCCCCTTTCCTCCCCACACCGCGTGGCTGGTAGCAGGGAAGATCCCTGCTAGCCAAACGCGAAAAAGCTCAGCGCCAATCACACCCACCCCTTCCCCCTGCTTGGCTACCTGCAAGGAAGGATTTCTTTTAAGCAACAGGCAAACAGCCCAGTAGGAATGGCCATCTCTGTCCCCTTAATTAAATTCTGGAATTTCAACCCAGGTTACCATGAACGATATCACTCTCCTGAGGATAACACAGCGAGATAAAGAACGGATGTTGCTTCAATGCCAGCAAACACTGGGACCATATATAGCTAGGCTTTGTCATGCAATGATACCAGATTACTTGCTACATGCATGGCGTGGTCAAGTGACCTACCATGGAGGATGGAATAAGGCTGCCCTGCCCAGAAACCTTCTGCAAAGGCTTTCGGAGTACCTCCAGGAGAGCTTCATGGAGATGTCCCTGGAGGATTTCCACTCCATCCCCAGACATGTTAACAGACTTTTCCAGTAACTGTACTGGCCGCAAATGCATCCCAAGTCCTCAGGGCAAATTAATCATTAAAAACACTTGCTTTTAAACCATGTTTTATATTTACAAAGGTACACTCACCAGAGGTCCCTTCCCTGGCTTCATTGTGTGGGATAGTTGCTTGGGAGGGCTGGGAGGGTAATTCCGTCAGGGTGAGAAAAAGCTCCTGGCTGTTGGGGAGAACGGAGTGCTGTGTGCTCTCTGCAAGCTCGTCCTCCTCTTCCTCCTCATCTTCCCCATCCGCAGAATCCTCAGCCATGGCTGAGATTACCACCCCCACCTCGGAATCCACAGACAGGGGTGGAGTAGTGGTGGCGGACCCCCCTAGAATTGCATGAAGCTCAGTATAGAAGCGGCATGTTTTTGGCCCTGCCCCGGACTTTCCGTTTGCTTCTTTGGTTTTCTGGTAGACTTGTCTGAGCTCCTTAACTTTCACACGGCTCTGTACTGAGTCCCTGCTGCGGCCTCTCTGCATCATGGCCTTGGAAATTTTTTCAAATGTTTTTTCATTTTGTCTTTTGAACGGAGTTCTGTTAGCACGGAATCCTCTCCCAATACAGCGATCAGATCCAGTACCTCCTGTGCGGTCCATGCTGGAGCTCTTTTTCGAGTCTCAGGAGACTGCATTGTTACCTGTGCTGATGAGCGCTGTGTGGCCACCTGTGCTGGTGAGCTCTCCACGCTGGCCAAACAGGAAATGAAATTCAAAAGTTCACGGGGCTTTTCCTGTCTACCTGGCCTGTGCATCCGAGTTCAGATGGCTTTCCAGAGCGGTCACAATGGTGCACTGTGGGATACCGCCCAGAGGCCAATACCGTCGAATTGCGGCCACAGTAACCCATATCCGACATGGTAATACCGATTTCAGCGCTACTCCCCTTGTCGGGGAGGAGTACAGAAATCGGTTTAAAGAGCCCTTTATATCGATATAAAGGGCTTTGTTGTGTAGACGGGTGCAGGATTAAATTGGTTTAACTCTGCTAAATTTTGTATAAACGCATAGTGTAGACCAGGCCTCAGGAGAGAAATAGACCCCATCAGGACTCCTGGTTCTATCTCAGCTCTACGAGAGGAGAGGGGTCTAATCGATTACAGCAGGGGGTGATACATCTGCAATCTAGATAAGAACATCAGAATGGCCATAGTGGTCCATCTCTCCCAGTATCTTATATTCCAACAGTGGCCAATTCCAGGTGCTTCAGAGGGAAAGAACTGAACAGGTGATCATCAAATCATAGAATCCTAGAAAATTAGAGTTGGAAGTGACCTCCGGAGGTTATCCAGTCCTATCCCCTGCTCAAAGTAGGACCAAAGAAAGCTAAGTCATCCCAGCCAGGGCTTTGTCAAGCCTGACTTTAAAAACCTCTAAGGAAGGAGATTCCACCACTTCCCTAGGTAACCCATTCCTGTGCTTCACCACCCTCCTAGTGAAAAAGTTTTTCCTAATATCCAACCTAAACCTCCCCCACTGCAACTTGAGACCATTGCTCCTTGTTCTGTCATTGGGAGTGGGGAGCCCCGAGCTGGACCCAATACTCCAGGCCTGGCTTCACCAGTGCCGAATAGAGGGCAATAATCACTTCCGTCGATCTGCTCACAGTGTTTCCACTAATTCAGCCCAAAATGACACTAGTCTTCTAGGCTACCAGGGCACACTGCTGACTCATATCCAAATTCTCATCCACTGTAATCCCCAGGTCCTTTTCTGCAGAATTGCTGCTTAGCCAGTTGGTCCCCAGCCTGTAGCAGTGCATGGGATAAATGCCAAATTTCCTATACTATGGACACCATTAACATCTACATTGACTTGATGTTAATTGGGTTCCAGACATTTGCTAGCACTTGTATGGATAAAGTAGCTATGTTCTTTAGCTCTTGGCAAGTTCACATGAGACATACAGGAACCATGCTGGAAGAGCAGATCCAATCCACTATTGTTCCAACTAAGTTTTACCTTGAGTTTGTAAAGAGATTCAATCATGTTATTGAACATGGCTTTGATGAACCATTTCTGTTATACACTGGTACGGCCTCTAACCCAACACTAGCTGTAGTAAGAGAGAACCAAGGATGGGGAGCTCTTGAGATGCAGTCACCGATGTTTGTGTCATCTCTTCCTGCATGAATTTTGTGTTGGGGGTGTGACTTTATGTAAATGAACTGTGACCGTAAAGATCATTTTTGCAACCAAGATCATATAGTTGCACCAAATCTTGTACAAGTTACTTGTCTATGAAAAGGTTATAGTTTTCTGATTGTGATTATGCTCTTTGTATGTGTGTAGCATTTTTGTATTTAAAGTTATGAATATTGGCTATCTACTTGTATTTCAATGTGTTTGATTCTAAGTAGCACCAATGAAGCATTTGGCCAACTTATTGAGAAGGACTCTTCAGATTAAGTGCCCAATCAAGAAACTTTTAACTGACAATGGACCTTGGGAGACTCCAATCCACATCTGAGGAGCGTTCCTGGGAACATTCAAGGTAGCTTGTTAGCAATGGCTGCTCTACCTGTAAACAACTGAGTCATGCATGGACATGTGACTTGCCCATGTGACTCCAGACTCCATCTTGCTGCAGTGATTTTCCATGGGAAGAACAAAGGGGTGTCCTTGCACATGGCAGAGGATATATAAGGCCCTGGAAAGCCCTCCATTTTGTCTTCAATCGTGCTTCTAACCTCTGGAGGGACAATGCTACAAACTGAAGCTCTGAATAAAGGACTGAACGACACATCCAAATATGTAGATGTACTCCAGAGACTTGTCTTGAGCCAGCCAGTTTATTCCACCATTGCTATAAGCCTAAACCAAGAACTTTGCAATTGTTGTATTTATTTGATTTCATTTAACCAATTTTAACTCTCATCTATATTTCTTTCTTTTTATGAATAAACTTTTGGATTTTAGATTCTAAAGGATTGGCAACAGCATGATTTGTGGGTGAAATCTGAGTTATATATTGACCTGGGTCTGGGGCTTGGTTCTTTGGGATCGAGAGAACCTTTAATTGGGGACACTGATTTTCATAACCATTTGTTCCTAAAAGGGGTGCTATTGGTGGTGATACAAGAGAACTGCGGCATCGGAGGGAATTGCTTGTATGATTCCTGGTTAGCCAGTGGGGTGAAACCAAAGTCCTCTCTGTTTGGCTGGTTTGGTGCCTTAATAGTGAAGGACATGCCCCGTGCCTGCCCCCGCCTTGGGCTGTGACTGCCCTGCTCTGAGCAATTTTTCCTGCATTGATACTCTCAGTGTGAGGCAGGTATAGCTCCATATTTTTTTTTACCACAGCAGCTCTAGCTGGGCTGGACAGGGCCAGGCCAGGACAGGGGAGGGGCACCGTTCCCTGCCAGTATGGCTCTTGATAGCTTACTGTGCGTCCACACAGCTTAGAAGGAACTTAGGGGGTGACCCCTAGTTTTTGTCTTATGTAAAGGAGAAAATAACATTTCCTTATTCAGCTTTTCCACACCCTGAGCTCCTCACCCACCTTTCACACAGCCCCTAGCGACCCCCTCCTGCACCTGAGCTTCCCCTGCCCCCACACAGCCCCTAGCCAACCCCTCCTGCACCCTGAGCTACCCCTGCCCCCACACAGCACCTAGCGACCCCCTCCCTGCACCCTGAGCTACCCCTGCCCCACACAGCCCCTAGCGACCCCTGCCTGCACCTGAGCTACCCCCTGCCCGCACACAGCCCCGAGCGACCCCTCCCTGCACCTGAGCTTCCCCTGCCCCCACACAGCCCCTAGCGACCCCTCCCTGCACCCTGAGCTACCCCCGCCCCACACAGCCCCTAGCGACCCCCTCCTGCACCCTGACCTCCCCACTGCCCCCACAAGCCCTAGCTACCTCCCTGCACCCTGAGCTACCCCCTACCCCCACACAGCCCCTAGCCAACCCCTCCCTGCACCCTGAGCTACCCCTGCCCCCACACAGCCCCTAGCGACCCCCTCCCTGCACCCTGAGCTACCCCCTGCCCCCACACAGCCCCTAGCGACCCCTGCCTGCACCTGAGCTACCCCTGCTCTCACACAGCCTCTAGTTACCCCTCCCTGCACCTGAGCTTCCCCTGCCCCACACAGCCCCTAGCGACCCCTCCCTGCACCCTGAGCTACCCCGCCCCACACAGCCCCTAGAGACCCCTCCCTGCACCCTGACCTCCCCACTGCCCCCACACAACCCCTAGCTACCCCCTCCCTGCACCCTGAGCTACCCCATACCCCCACACAGCCCCTAGCGACCCCCTCCCTGCACCCTGAGCTACCCCATGCTGGCTCCCTCAGTGATTTTGAGACTTTTTGAGCTGAGCCCCCCCTTGAGCTATGATTTTTGGCTGCCCCCCTCCCCCCATCCCAGGCAGGTGGGGTGGCTGGCTGAGGGGAGCGCTGTCCCCCCAGATGTAGAAGTCAGACTACGCCAATGAAGAAACGAGGTTTCAGGTGCTAAGTAGCCCCTGGAGTCACTTTTCTGATCTTCACCGCAGTCGCTGCCCCCTTGCGGAGGGGTCTCCAGGCCAGGGGCAGGCTCGGCCGGGTCTGCAGGGTCACATACCCCATGCTGTCTGCCAGCGCTGCGGACCCGGCTGTCTGCAGAGCTCAGGAGTTCACAGATAAAGCCACTCGGGAGGAAATGCCGCGGCTGAGCGAGAGCTGTTAGCGTGAGGCCCAGGCCGAGCACAGCCAGGCCACCTGGCCCTGAGTTCTCGCTCCCTGCCCGGCCTCCTCTGCTGAAGTTTATGGTCTGGGAAGAAAACCTGCCTCCCAAACCCAGGCCAGTGGAATCGGACCCCCTGCCAGCAAACCACCCATGCCGGCACCTCCCTCTCCGAGCCACTCAGCCCCCCCTTGTCACTGCCCTGAAGCTTTGCGCAGCCCAGCCTGGGCTGGGACATGGCAGGCAGCAAACTCACCCCGAGAGCAGAGAGAGGATTGTCCGGGAGCGTCGGGATCCTGGCACGCCGTGGAATGGCCGAGAGCCACGACTGCGCAGCTGGGAACCCGGGAGTGTTAGTAACATATCCCAGGAACCGCCGTGGAGCAGCCTCCCTGCCTGGCCCCCAGGGACCTGAGCAGAAAAACCTCTCCAGCCCCAGATCACCCCTGAGCGTCCCTCCCCAGGTCCGTGTCTGCAGACGCAGGGGAGCAGGGAGAGTTAATGGTCCCACCGGCTCTGCCCATGCTGGGGGTCAGGACCTGCCAGGAGTCTGTGCGGAGCTCGGGGGGGCTGGGGCTGGGGGAGAATGAGCCTCCCAGAGAGGACAGCCCAAAGCCATGCAACGAGCAGAGATGGGCCCGGCCCCAACCCAGGCGCTGACTGCCCCAAGCTCAGGGAAAGCTCTGACCTGGTTCCAGACAGCCCAGTGCGGGCCCAGTCTGCCAGCTCCCCGACAGGGTGAGGGAGGGAGCCTGCCCTGTGGCCCTGTGCTCCCCGTGAGATGCACCCAGCTGGGCTCCCAGGGCTGGTGCCAGTTTCACCCATGGCCCACCGGAACAGGTGTGAGCCACGAGCCATGGAACAGCTGCAGGCCTCAGAACAGCCATGAGCCACCGAACAGGTGTGGGACATGGAACCAACCTCCACGGAACAGCCACGAACCAGAGAACAGGTGTGGGACACGGAACCACCACCCATAGAACAGCCACGAGCCACTGAATAGGTGTGGGACACGGAACCAACCCCCATGGAACAGCCACGAACCACTGAATAGATGTGAGTCACAGAACAGCCATAAGCCATGGAACAGACACAGGACACAGAACACCCGCGACCCACGGAACAGCAGTGAGCCACCATGGAAGGGGCATGGAACAGGCACAAACCACAGAACAGGGACAGGCCATGGAGTGACCCATGGAACTGCAATGAGCCACCGTGGAAGAGGTATGGACCATGAGCCACAGAACAGGCATGGACCTCTCAACAGGCACCAACCATGAGCCATGGGACAGACACACGCCGTGGAACAGCCACAAGCCATGGAACAGGCATGAGTCACGGAAAGACGCAGGTCATGGAACAGGCATGAGCCACGAGTCATGGAACAATGATAAAAATGGCCCTATTCAATAATTCATCATCACACCATGTTCTCGACCCACGATGGTGCTACAGCTGCTAGCCGTGTAGGGAAGGGGCATTGCCCGGGATCTAGCAGAGGTAGCAGCTGGGACGCTAGAGCCATTGGAGGACGGGAAGAGCAGATAAAAACCTGTTTTGCTGCAGGGAGCCTGCTCCTTGTACAAAGATAGGAGGAAAGGGATCTTTAAAAGGGAGAGGTGGACATCCGGGAACTTGGCTGTTTCCTCCAAGTGTCTCCAGCCAGCCCCCCTGGCTTTGAACAAACTTAACTTGTGTTTGACTAAAGCATCTTCCAGAAAGGTGTCCAGGGCTAGATCCACAAAGGCACTCAGGGAAATACTGAACTTAAATGCCGCTTCCTTTCTCAAACCCGGCTCATCTCCTGCCTGACCCAGCGGGAGCCTAGGGCTCTGCCAGTAGCCTGCACAAAGCAACCTGAGCACTGATGCTGCTCCACAGCTAACGAGCTGCTCAGAGTCTTGCTCAGGCCTCCATTCTGGTGGGATTCTCCAATGAGGTGTGCGCCCCCTCATCTCCCCAGCAGGACTGATCTGTTCAGGGTTCTCAGACCACACCTCCTGGATGGGGCCTTGCAGGTTGGGAATGTGTGTGTGCATGTGCTTCCATGTGTGGGACTGTGTGTGTGTTTATGTGTGTGTGTGTGTGTACATATATGTGTTTGTGTGTGTGTGTGTGTGTACATATGTGTTTGTGTGTGGTTATGTGTGTTTGCATTTGGCTCTGTGTGCGTGTGCATGTGTGTGTGTGTGTGTGTGTGTGCAGGTGCATCTATGTGTCTGCACCCCCAGAATATCCCATAGCCCAGTGGTTCAGCGCCCTCACTTGGAGTGTGAGAGACCCAGATTCAAATCCCTGCTCCACTGAAGGTTTGTTTGTACAAACTGGAACAGCTACAGGCAGACAGACTGAGAGGCCCACCCAGAACTGCCATTTGCCTGGTGCTCAGGGCACTCATGTGGGAGGCCTGCGTTTAATTCCCTGCTCTGAATCAGATAGAGCAGAGATTTTGGATCTGGGTCTCCCACATCTCTCTTGTGTCTCTCACGAGAAAGCGCTGACCTGTCCTAGGCACCTCGCTCCAGGAGAGGGCTCACAGCTGACATTCCCAGGTGGAAATAGGCACCTCTCTCCTGCCCATCAGCCCGGCCCCTAGAGACCCACATGAGTGGGAGTTAGGTGCCTAACGTCTGTGTATGGGCTTTGGAGACCAGAGTGGCTGAACTACCTCATCTTCTATGATGCCACTGGTGAGTGACTAAACCAACCCTAGATCAGCAAATCCAATCGCAGATGTCACAAATTAATCTGCCGTCTGCGGGCGCCATGTGCTCTTTTAGAATCCGACACGCTTCTTGTAACGTCTGGGTACGTTGTCTCTCAAAGCGTTTGAGGGCCTGTGCCACCAGAGAAATCTGTCCTGAGCTACATTTCCAGCTCGCCAGGAGATATGCCGCAAGACTTCACATTGGCATTTAGGAGAGCTTTCTAACACTGATACTGACCACCAGCAGAGCGTTTTCCTCAGGCAAGCTGGTGACAGAATGCCATCTCTGGTATCCACGTGTCATCCATTGACTTGTGCCTCCTGCTTAGCTTGAACGTAGGCTTGCATGTATGCTGATTTCCTGGAGGCATTCTCCGTATCATTGACCCAAGCCAGGTGTGTCAATCAAGTGCCGGGCATTTCCTTGGTAGAGCCGCCAACTTCTGGCAACTTGTGTTTAACTGCCCCTCCCCCCGCGGGTCTGCTGCCACCCTGCTCCTGCCCTCTGCCTTGAAGCCCCTGGCCAGCTGCTCCTGGGACCCTCCTGCTTGCTGTGCAGAGGGAGGGGGGTGTCCTCCTCCCCCACCTTCCCCCATCCATGTACCCCATCTCCACAGAGTGGGGATGAGGAGCAGGGCTCAGGAGGGGAATGGAGGTTCTGGCAGCTGCTGTGGCATGAAGAAGCCGTCAGAAAGGTGGGTGCCGCAGTGCTTAAAGAGACAGAGCATGGTCCCTCGTACCCTCCCCACCAGCCAGCACACACCCACTGCATCAGTCTCACACACACAGTCTGTGTGTGTGTGTGTGTGTGTGTGTCTCTCTCTCTCACACACACACACACACACTACATACATGTGGTGGTGTTGTTCTGACTTCTTCATACTTCCTGCAGTGCACATCTACCCTCTGTAATTTTATTCTTTCCACGTGCTGTTATTTTAGGGGTTTGAATGGTTGGTGCATTTCAAATTTTATTTCTCTCTTACGCTTAAATTGAATTCTTTGAGTAGTGACTGAGTTCTAACCGGTCCTGGCTGGAGTAATTAGCCTGAAAGTAACTTTATATATACACCTCTCCCCCGATATAACTCTGTCCTCGGGAGCCAAAACATCTTACCGTGTTATAGGTGAAACCACATTATATCGAATTTCCTTTGATCCAATGGAGTGTGCAGCCCCGCCCCCCCTCCCCGGAGTGCTGCTTTACCGCGTTATATCCAAATTCGTGTTATATCGTGTGGTGTTATATTGGGGTAGAGGTGTGTGTATATATATATTGTGACAGCTCCAAACCAGTGGGGTACAGGAGTCTGGTAGAGGGCAAATATACTGGTCACTGGCTGAGTAGTTTTCTGTTCCCTGAGTGACCAGAGCAGGGGCTGCACTAGAGTCATCAGGAACCTGCTAGAACCAATTCAGGCAGACAGGCTGATTAGATCACCTGCAGCCAATCAAGGCAGGCTAATCAGGGCACCTGGGTTTAAAAAGGAGCTCACTCCAGTTTGTGATGGGCATGTGAGGAATTGGGAGCAAGAGATGCAAGGAGCTGAGAGTGAGGGGGTGCTGCTGCTGCTGGAGGACTGAGGAGTACAAGCGTTATCAGACACCAGGAGGAAGGTCCTGTGGTGAGGATAAAGAAAGTGTTTGGAGGAGGCCATGGGGAAGTAGCCCAGGGAGTTGTAGCTGTCATGCAGCTGTTACAGGAGGCACTATAGACAGCTGTGATCCACAGGGCCCTGGGCTGGAACCTGGAGTAGAGGATGGGCCCGGGTTCCCCCCAAACCTCCCAACTCCTGATCAGACACAGGAGGAGTTGACCCAGACTGTGGGGAAGATCACTGAGGTGAGCAAATCTGCCAATAAGCACAAGACCCACCAAGGTAGAGGAGGAACTTTGTCTATATATATATATATATATATACCTTTTTGTTTCTACTGGTGGTGCACATCCACACATTTCCTTGATATTGGTGCAAATAACAAAATTCATTCTGCAAATGGATGGGAAAAAAATAAGATGTAACATTGATTTTTTAGCCTGTCTTAAGTATCAGAGGGGTAGCCGTGTTAGTCTGGTTCTGTAGAAGCAGCAAAGAATCCTGTGGCACCTTATAGACTAACAGACGTTTTGCAGCATGAGCTTTCGTGGGTGAATACCCACTTCTTCGGATGCAAGCAGTGGAAATTTCAAGGGGCAGGTGTATATATAAGCAGGCAAGAAGCAAGCTAGAGATAACGAGGTTAGATCAATCAGGGAGGATGAGGCCCTGTTCCAGCAGCTGAGGTGTGAAAACCAAGGGAGGAGAAACTGGTTCTGTAATTGGCAAGCCATTCACAGTCTTTGTTTAGTCCTGAGCTGATGGTGTTAAATTTGCAGATGAACTGGAGCTCAGCAGTTTCTCTTTGAAGTCTGGTCCTAAAGTTTTTTTGCTGTAGGATGGCCACCTTAAAATCTGCTATTGTGTGGCCAGGGAGGTTGAAGTGTTCTCCTACAGGTTTTTGTATATTGCCATTCCTAATGTCTGATTTGTGTCCATTTATCCTTTTCCTTAGAGACTGTCCAGTTTGGCCGATGTACATAGCAGAGGGGCATTGCTGGCATATGATGGCATATATTATATTGGTGGACGTGCAGGTGAATGAACCGGTGATGGTGTGGCTGATCTGGTTAGGTCCTGTGATGGTGTTGCTGGTGTAGATATGTGGGCAGAGTTGGCATCGAGGTTTGTTGCATGGGTTGGTTCCTGAGCTAGAATTACTATGGTGCGGTGTGCAGTTGCTGGTGAGAATATGCTTCAGGTTGGCAGGTTGTCTGTGGGCAAGGACTGGCCTGCCACCCAAGGCCTGTGAAAGTGTGGGATCATTGTCGAGGATGGGTTGTAGATCCCTGATGATGCGTTGGAGGGGTTTGAGCTGGGGACTGTATGTGATGGCCAGTGGAGTCCTGTTGGTTTCTTTCTTGGGTTTTTCTTGCAGTAGGAGGGGGACCTGCATGAACACCTCTAAGCTTAACTACCAGATTAGATCTGGTCTCACTGCCACCATCCAGATTTCTGAGTTATCTGGAAAACTCAGTCTTCCTCCCCAAAACCTTCCCCTCCCTGGGTAGCCTTGAGAGACTCCTCCACCAATTCCCTGGTGAACACTGATCCAAACCCCTTGGATCTTAAAACAAGGAGGAATTACCCCTTTCTCCTCCCTTCCCCCCCCAATCCCTGGTGAGTCCAGATCCAATCCCCTTGGATCTAAAAAACAGGGAAAAAAATCAATCAGGTTCTTAAAAAGAAGGCTTTTAATTAAAGAAAAGAAAGGTAAAAGAAAAAAAACCTCTGGGAGACAGCATACAAGCCCATCTCAGACAACAGATTTAAAACACAGGATATTCCCCTGGGCAAAAACCTTAGTACACACAAGAATACCCAAATTTGATTATTCCCCTAATTGCACAAAGACAAGTTACAAAAAGAAAAAAAACATAAACCTATTTATTCTTTTCTAAACTTACTACTTTGATAAGAGGCTGGTTCCTTGATCTTTTTCACTCCGGCTGAAACTGAAACTGACTCTAAACAAAGGAAACTTCCCTCCTTCCTTTTGAAACATCTTGTTCCCCCATTGGTTCTTCTGGTCAGGTGTCAGCTAGGCTAGGTGAACTTCTTAACCTGTTATAGGTAAAAGAGGCATTAACCCTTAACTATCTGTTTATGACATAGCCTTTTATTTTATTTAAAGTAAATTTTTGTAATGTGGTGTTACACCACCGTGGCTTTGGCTCTGGTGGTCACAGTTTCAATCTTAACAGAGTGAAAGTCACTTCTGCGGCTTGCTTCAAATTTAGAGTCTCTAGGAACACGTAAAGACCAAAGGTAGTGACCACACATTCATTCATCCATACAAGGCCTAATCTACTTGATAAGTTTTATTAACGTTACAATTACCCAAGCCTATAGCAATTCTATACACACCTCTGCACCAGTTACAACTCTAGTTCTATTCCCATCCTTAACAATAGTGTTAGGGTCTGATGGGTCTCTCAGAGCTCGATCATCAGTAGACGGGTGGTTCCTGCTGGAGTCTTCCATAGGGGCTGAATTTCCCACTCTGGGCATCCCCTTTTTATACTGGGATTCTGTCTATACCTACATTCTGCGCATGTCCCTAAAAGTGTCCACCCTCTTTTCTCTTATTGGTCTGTATCCCCATGAAACTTAAGGGACCCCAATCTTCTATAGGTTGGGTAAGTTCCTGTTATTCTCATTACAATTGAAGCACAACCCGTATCCTGTGATTAAGACACATGTCTGAGACAGGCGTGCTTTAAAGGTGTTGTTACGATCTAATATTAAACTTCTGGGTAATTTTGTGCAATACTATCACTTAGTGCCTCTTTTCCCACAATCTTAGGGCATCGGGTTATTTTCCAGTCACTTATGCCATCATTTCTCATCTCCAAAGCTTCCCTGGGGGGGAGGGATAGCTCAGTGGTTTGAGCCTTGGCTTGCTAAACCCAGTATTGTGAGCTCAGTCCTTGAGGGGGCCACTTAGGGATCTGGGGCAAAAATCAGTACTTGGTCCTGCTAGTGAAGGCAGGGGGCTGGACTCAACAACCTTTCAGGGTCCCTTCCAGCTCTAGGAGATAGGCATATCTATATTATATTATATTAATAGCTAAACTAAAGTCTCCCAGGCCTCAGCCTACAGCTTCTTGCATTTCAGCCTGTCTTACTCATGTCTAGTACTTGGTTCCTCTAAATACTGATCAGCCTCACACGTCTATAATTCCACAACTTAACCCTAATTAACATACAGTGAAAATATAGTATAACATATTGATTAATCAGAACATCACAAAATAAATGAATAATGAACTAAAATTATTGGCTACAATTTAGACCCCATCATTTTATATGTCTGGTTGGGATGATGTTTTCCAATGTGCATTACTGTGTTCACATCATCCTGGAGCATCTTTGGGATTGGTCAGAGCTCTCCAGGGTGTTCAGGGGCCTGGAACTCCTGGCTTCTCTTCCAGCTGGAACTCGTCTCTGCTGCAGCCAGAGCCCTGCAACCAAAGAGTCTCCTCTGCTGCCCTGGTGCCTCTCTCCTGCCCCCTCTCTCCTGCCCCGACTTCTTCAGGCTCATCCAGTCTCTGTGTTTTTGAAGGGCTGGAACAACACTTCCTTTCTCTGTTCTCTCTTCTGGGGAGGTTCCATTTCTTCCACGCCTGCCCCTGTGCAGAGAAGCTGGAGAAAACTGCTTTTATCTAGAATTCAGTTACTCCCTGCTTCTACTGGGCGAGCTCTTGCTGGGGCTGAGAGCCAATGACCAACCTATTCACAGAGAGATGTCTCTGCCTCAGCCTTCTGCCCCTTCATACAAGGTGGGTGAGAGCAGAGTACAGGAAAAGCCCAAAGACATAGGGGATACAGATCATCTAGGTTTTATCCGGATGCTCCGTTCTTTGGCTTCTGTGTCTAGGTGCCATGCAGGGTTCTCAGGTACCTGGTTTTGAACTAGAAAGTCCAGCCAAGAAAGGGATGGGTCTCGATGGACTAGGTGGGTCATGGGAAGGGGCCTAGGGGAAATATGTGGGACAGAGGTCAGGGCCTTAAGGGAATGAGGGGGTAAGGGGGAGTCACGGGGTCCAGTTACCAGCAGTTAGAAAGGTGGCAACCCAATGAGTTACACTTTAGGCTTGAGGTTTGAGGTGGGGGATGCTATGAGATAGTTAACAGCTCCCAGGTGCTCTTGGACTGTAAATGGCCCTTCCCATGATGTTTCCATCTTATGGGCCTGGAGCGCCTTTAAGACCATGACCTGGTCCCCTACTTTGAAGAAATGCTCTCTGGCATGTTTATCATACCAGGCCTTTTGCTCTTTCTGAGCATCTTGTAGGTTCTTTCTAGCAAGGGCTAAAGAGTGTCGGAGGGTATTTTGTAGATTGGTTTCAAAGTCCAGAATGTTAGTTCCTGGAGAAGGCGTAAACCCCTCTCATTGCTGCTTCACCAACTGTAATGGCCCCTTAACCTCACGGCCATACACAAGTTCAAATGATGAAAAGCCCAGACTGGGATGTGGTACAGCCCTTTAGGCAAAGAGCAACCGCTGCAATACTAGGTCCCAATCATCGGAGTGCTCATTCATGAATTTACGTATCATGGCCCCCAAAGTTCCATTAAATTTCTCCACCAGGCCATTGGTTTGATGGTGGTAAGGGGTGGCAACCACGTGGTTCACTCCATGAGCTTCCCAGAGACTTTTCATGGTCTGTGCCAGGAAATTAGTTCCCAAATCCATAAGGATGTCTGAGGGTCAACCTACCCTGGCAAAAAGGTCTGTTAATGCCTGGCATATGCTTTTAGCCTTGGTGGTGCTTAGAGCTACTGCTTCCAGCCATTGGGTGCCAAAATCCATGAAAGTCAGTATGTACTGCTTTCCTCTGGGGGGTCTTCTTTGGGAAAGGACCCAGAATATCCACAGCTACTCGCTGAAATGGAACCTCAATTATGGGGAGTTCTGGTTCTGGGACTGATTCTGGTTGGGTCTCTGGGACAGAGACTACTAAGGGTGTACTGCCCATTAAACTTAAAGATTATTATGTGATTGGTTCTCTATAGTCTTTAATTAATGTTATCATGTATAGTGTAAAGAAGAGGACATGGGACGTCAAGTATGTTAAATGTACTTTTATTAATTGTTAATTTTTTTATATTCTATATAACATGATGTGGATATATGTGGATAATATGGGGCCCACATGTACTGGTGTGAATATTGTTGTGGCTGTTGCAGAATTTTAGCAAGGGGGGAATGTAAAAGAACTTTTAACCCCTCACTAAAACTTGGTGAGGATTTTTGTTTGACCAGCCCCTAGTATCAGAATGAAGGGGAAGAGTCAATGGAAAACCAGCTCTCAGGGGCAATGGGGAGAGGCCAATGCGGGAGTCAGGAGGTCATAGCATCATAGAACTGGAAGGGAACTTGAGAGGTCATCTAGTCCAGTCCCCTGCACTCATGGCAGCACTAAGTATTATCTAGACCATCCCTGACAGGTGTTTGTCTAACCTTCTCAGAGGTGAAAGTAAGCTGGAACGGTCTGGTACGGCGTACCAGCAAGAGCCAGTATGCCGTGCTGGACCGCATCGGCTTCCGCAGCAGGGATTTAAAGGGCTCTGGGCTGCCCGTGGCTGCGGGCAGCCCAGAGCCCTTTAAATCCCAGCCGCGGCTCTGGCAGCCAGGTTGAGCCCAGGATTTAAAGGGCTCTGGACTCCCCTCAGGGGCAGGAGCTCTGGGCCCTTTAAATCCCGGCCCCAGCCCCCCAAAGCTTGGTGTTCCCCATGGCGGCCGGAGCCCCGAGCCCTTTAATATGCCCCTGAGCCCCGGGGGGCTCCCAGCCACCTCTTCAGCTGGGAGCCCCTGGTTGATTTAAAGGCTCTGGGGCTCCCAGCCACAGCCAGTGCCCCAGGGCCTTTAAATCTTGAGAGGCCCCGCCTCTTCTGGTTGAGGCCGCACACCCCCTCAGGACTCCGGCAGTACTGGTAAGTCCTGTAAGTTACTTTCACCCCTGAACCTGCTCTTAAAAGTCTACAATGATGGAGATTCCACAACCTCCCTGGACAATTTATTCCAGTGCTTAACCACCCTGACAGTTAAGAATTTTTTCCTAATGTCCAACTTAAACCTCCCTTGCTGCAATTTAGGTCCACTGCTTCTTGTTCTATCCTCAGAGGTTAAGGAGAACAATTTTTGTCCCTCCTTCTTGTAACAACCTTTTAGGTATTTGAAAACTGCTATCATGTCCCCTCTCGGTCTTCTCTTTTTTAGACTAAACAAACCCAATTATTTCAATCTTCCCTCATAGGTCATTTTTTCTAGACCCCTAATCATCCTTGTTGCTCTTCTCTGGACTCTCTCCAATTTGTCCACATCTTTCCTGAAATGCAGCACCCAGAACTCGACACCATACTCCAGATGTGACCTAATCAGCACGGAGTAGAGTGGAAGAATTACTTCTCGTGTCTTGCTCGTGTCACTATGACCCCTAGATCCCTTCCCGCAGTGCTCCTTCCTAGGCAGTCATTTCCTATTCTGTATGTGGGCATCTGATTGTTCCTTCCTAAGTGGGACTGGAGCTGGGGATGGGTTAGGACTGGTGGTGGAGCAGTCCAGTGCCTGATCTCGTGAGCAGCTACGAAGAGTGAGAGGGACCCTTGGCAGATGGTCCAGCACAGGGAGACACTGCTAGCCAAGAGGGGGCAACACTGGGAAGGAGGGTCCTGCCGCCCAGAGCCTGAGGGCGTGTGGCAGTGCCAGAGCGAGTGTCCGACCCACGGCATCCCTGCAGCACAGCCAGGGTGTGGGCAGGGGCCTGGAAAATGTGAAGAACAGACTGTGAACTTTCCTTACATTCCAAAGATGGCTGTTGGGAGTTCCCTGCTGCCCACAGGGCAGAATTACAGGTTTTCCAGTAACCTTTCCCATTTTTTTCTTATTTTTGAATTGGTTGCTGTTTAATAAATTGTATTTGCTTGAACTATAGGCAGTGATCAGTGTGTCAGAGAAATGTGCAGAGAGGGGAGAGCACCCCAGAGTGCGGATACTCTACCTCCTGTCCTAAGCGACCTCAAAAGGTTTTGGCATTGAGTCCCTCAGGAATCCTGGGCCCAATGCCACACAGGACAGAGGAAGTCCTCAAGGTCAGGGAGGCCTCTGGGTAAAGGGATTGGGAGTGAGAACTCTGATCCTTTTGATAGCCAATTCCACTGGGGTGGTGTATAATCCAGGAAAGTTCTCCCAAGAGCTGGACCATTCCCACACTTCCATTTGTTATGCAAAGCTCTGGCTGGGATGATTTAGTTGGTGTTGGTCCTGCTTTGAGCAGGGGGTTGGACTAGATACCTCCCGAGGTCTCTTCCAACCCTAATCTTTTCTGATTCTCTGCACTGTACACTAGCTTCCCAAAGAATATCACGTCATGTTCAAGGTCTTGGTCCTTATCTTCAAGGTACTCAACAGCCTGGGGATTCAGAGACCCTAAAGTTCCAGCAACAGCACTTCTCTGGCACAATGGGGCTCTCGACAGCAGGGGTAAAGCTCGTCTGTGCAGGAGACAGGACTTTTTCATGGGGCCAGTGCAAGGCTGCCCCAGTTACTCAATGAGCTCAGTCTCTTACCAAGGAGAATGTTATGGAGTTACGTGATTGCATTCTACCAGATCTTATCATGGGGAACAGACATTTGATAACAGAGTCAGTGGCTGGACATTGGTGATGGACAAATTAAGAAAAGAGACAAAATAGAAATGTTTAACGTAGGGTAATTGACCATTCAAAGAGTTTAACGAGGATCGTGGTGTGTCTCCGTCACTGACAACATTTCAGTCGAGATGGGATGTTTTTCTCAAAGCTCTGCTCTAGTTCAAACAGGAATTAATTCAGGGCTCTCTTACGGCCTGTGCAATGCAGGTCAGAGTAGGGTCCTTCCTATCCATATAATCTACACATCTATTTAGTGTCCAGTGCATGGATAATATTCTGTAGGCCTCAGTCACGGGCCTTGTCGCACCTTAAGGGCCACATTCTGGGTCTGGACAGGTTGAAAGGAATATAGAAAATTGACAAAGCTCAGTGATGCTTGCTACTGAATGCTTGCTACCCCTTCTTCTCTCTCTCTAACACTCCCAGCCTCCTTCAGTGCACGAATCAAACCATTGTGTGTCTGGTGCTTTGTATCTGTCATTCCAGGTGCACTGAATTCGAGCTACATAAGAACATATACTCTGCAGTCTGGCGTATGACTGGAGAATGGGCGCAGTCTCCTGCTCCAACCCCACTGGCCTGAGCTCTGAAGGCTTCTGTGATTGGCTCCCTCCCAGTTGCAGGTTGGGCTCATTAGATTCAGCTCTGTGTGAGGGGACTGTTGGCCGCTTAGTAAAACTTAGTGAGGATTTTGGGATGGCCAGCTCCCATACCGAAACACCCCCACTGAATGTTAGTAAGGGGACAACAGTCCCCTTACACATAGATAGATCTCAAAACTGTCTGAATATCTCCCCAGAGTCTGCTGCATTACTTGAATGTTTCATCTCCTTGGGGACTTCCAGTTGTTCCATCTCCAGGGTGGCTCCTTCGTTCCTTCCCCACAGCCCTGTTACCTCTGCCCTCTCCTCTGGTCTCCCCTCCAGTGCCGGGGGTTGTCCTGGGAATTCATGAGAAGGAGGCTCAGTCTGCACTGGAAGGAGGGAGGCGTGAGTAGAACTAAAGCAGGTTACAAAAGCTAACGGAGAGTCACGCGCTCCCAGCTGTGTGTCTGCTGCAGCCGCCACTCAATGGCCAGTTCTCGCTCACCCCAGTCTAGTTCCCCGAACACGTGATCTGCTCTTAACGGCCCAGGAAACACTTCAAACAGCCAGGGCCGGGCTGTGCATTTCCGCTGTCTCACACCCACCCAGCAGCCTATGGAACCACCCGTTCTGAGTGCTGCTCCTACCCATCTCCCGCCTGCCAAATCAGTGATCCAGCCAAATCAGGGCCTAGCCCCCTCCCCCACTTTGCCTTTAGCTGCAGACGAAGGTCAAACCAGGCTGGCCAGCCACAGAGTGTCAGTCACCTGAGTACAGGTGGACATGGGGACCCTGTTGCGCTCAGACAGGAGAATTTATTCAGTCCCATTCCAGTGCTGAAAAGCCCAGGTGCTGTGTACCGGGATTGGCCAGAGGAGCAGGCAGAGAGTTCAGCTGTGGGAATCCAAGCGCCCTCCAGCCAGGGCAGTGCTGGAAAGTCTGACTCAGCCTGGAACATTCGATATCAATTCCCCCTGGGAGAGACTGGGAGGAAAGGAACCGAGAGGGAGAGAACAAACCCAGTGCAAACACTGATCCAGTCTCTATCCCGCCCATAGGGCCCCCTTTGTTCCAGGGCAGCTTTGGGGCAGGGAGGAAGGAGGAGGCCTCTATCCCCAGGACAGGCCCCCTGCTGCCCTCTGTCCACGGGAACATTCTGTTGGTGGTGGTTTCACTGCGTCTGTTTCCCTGAAGTCGCCCCAGTGACTGTGATGCGCTGGCAGGTTTCTGAGTGGGAACAGAAGTGGGGTGCCCGAGTTCACACTGGGTTCTGTCTGTCATCCTGACACTCAATCTCTGTGACACCTTGGCCAAGTCACCTCTCCCTGTGTCTCACTTTCCTATCTCTATAATGGGGATATGTTCATGGTGACTTCCTTTGCTTGGTGTTTTGAATGAAAGGTGCTGCACAGTATGAGGACTAAAAAAACAACTAAGAGTCCTTGTGGCACCTTAGAGACTAACAAATTTATTTGGGCATAAGCTTTCGTGGGCTAAAACCCACTTCATCAGCTGTATTGAGTGAAAAATACAGTAAGCAGTATAAATAGTATAGCACACAAAAGATGGGAGTTGCCTCACCAAGTGGGAGGTCCTCGTTGTTTTTGCTGATACAGACTAACACAGACTAACATCTGAAGTCTAATGAACGTTACTGATGAGAATTACTGATCTCTGATCCCTTAGCGATAGTCCAGTATGGCTGCAGAAAGTGTTCGTATCTCCCCAAAGTCATCTATCCCCAGATCTGCCTGTCTACTACCTACCCATCCCTCCTGGGCATTTACAGGGCATCAGACCCTATGGAGACCAAGACACTACCCCTAGTTTTCTTCCTGATCTATTATAATTTTTAAATATACACAAATGAACAGAGCAGCCAATTCCTTTGTGGCTCAGCACAGAGACCAAGAGTTCTCATCTCCCTTTGGGATGGTCCCTTAATTACTGTTTACTCATAAAGGTGGATGAATAGAACAGAAGTGCAGACAGGCCTGTCTCCAGCCTGTTTACGTTGAGATGCAGCTTCTCCACTAGAGGCTGAGCGAACCCCACTGGGATTGCACAGAGCTATATTATAAATGGTGCACACACCTGTGTTAGCTCTCGGTGTGTGATGCTGCTGCAGATGCTGGGCTGAGAGAGGTGTGGGACACGGCTACCTGAGGGGGATTCCCAGGGAAGACACTTCCATCTCAGGATTCACAGGTACCATCTCTTGCTGAGGAGCTCACCTGCTCGACAAACCCAGTGCAATGTGGGTGTGGTGGGATAGAGAATAGGTCTGGGGTCCTTTCCGATCTGCACAGCCAGTAAACATCTCAGGGATCTTACCACAGGGGATGAGTTTCCTCTAGTATCACTGGCCAAAATGTCCCTCTTTCTGTGCACTCCCTCCTACCCTGGCTGATGGCCTCTAGCCCTGAGGTGGCTGCATTTCAGTGCCACAGTAGATCCTTGAGGATGAAAGTTGTTAGTAGATGTGCAATACAGGGCCAAATTCTGAGGCCACGGCTTGTAGTTTGTTCAGGCCCCAAAGAGATTAAAGTCCCCGTGGAGTAAAAACTGATTAAAGACCTTGGGAGCAAGGTGACTGCAAAGACACTGTCACCTCCTCCTCTTGCATTTCTGGGCTTTGGCTGTTAACGGGGACGGGGGCTGTTACCTGACTTGTATCTGCTGCAAGGCATGGAGGTGCTACAGCTCCTCACTGGAACAATTCTAAGAATTTTTCAACGTGGGCAAGACATCATCTCTCCTGGCTTCATTCGAGAAGTCGGCTGAACTGTTACATCTGAAACTTTCAAAAAGCAACTCAGCCAGAAGCAGACACCCAGCGTGGGAAATTTTAGCCAAAGGGTTAAAATTTGGCAAACTTAGAAGCAAATGAAAATCAGGTCTCCTAACGGAAGGTGTCAGACAGACTTAACTAACTGTGGTGCCACCACCTACACTGGCCAATCCATTGGTGAATCCCATTGAGCTAAGCTCTTCTAGAGTAATGTCAGTGCCAAGGAGTTCCACAGGCCAAATATGGAATATGTAAACAATTTTCTTTTCTCAGTGTTATATGTTCAGATTTTCAATGTAATTGAATATTCCCTTGTTCATATGTTGTGAGACAGAATAATTATAAATGTCTGATCTTTATCTTTTCTTTATGAATGGATTTGTTGGGTTCAACATTAGAAGGCACCATTAGATCATCCTGTCTGAACTCCTGTGTAACACAGGCCATGAAATTTTACCCAATTACCCCTAGATTGAGCTCAGTAACTTGTGTGTGACTAAGGCCTGGTCCACACTAGGATTTTACATTATAGAATCATTGAGCCAGAGGGTGAGAAGAGACCATAAGGAACATCTAGTCTAACTCCCTGCTACAATGCAGGATTTGTTGCATCTAAACCATCCCAGACAGATGAGGATCCAGCCTCCTTTGAAAACCTCCAGTGAAGGAGATTCCATGACCTCCCAAGGCATCTGTTCCATTGTCCTCCTGTCCTTACAGTTAGGAAGTTTTTCCTGAAATTTCATCTAAATCTGCTCTGCTGTAGTTTGAACCCATTGACTCTTGCCCACCAACTATGGTGAGACAGAACAACTTTTCTCCATCTTTTTTATGTCAGACTTTCAAGTAGGTGAAGACTGTTGTCATGTCCCCGTTCAATCTTCTCTTTTCCTAATTAAACATACCCAGTTCCTTCAGCCTTTGCTTGTATGGTTTGTATTCCATCCCTTGGATCCTCTCTGTCTCTCAGCTCTGGATCCTTTCCAGTTTCTCTTCAAACTTCCTATACACTGGTGACCCAAACGGGACACAATGCTCCAGCTGAGGCCTAACCAGCACTGAGTAGGGGAATACTATCACCTCCAGAGACTTGCATGCTATGCCTTTGTTAATGCAACCCACAACTGCATTTTCTTCCTTTGCAATAGAAAAAAATCCACACCCCAGAGATATGTCGCCGAATAAATCTAACCCTGGTGTAAACAGCATGACGTCGATGGAAGAATTCTTCCATCGACCTAGTTACCACCTTTTGGGGAGGTGGCTACTTACGTTGATGGGAGAACCCCTGCCATCGGTGTAAATAGTGTCTACACTGAAGCACTATGGCAGCGCTGCTGTAGCATCTTAAGTGTAGACAAGCCCTCAAGCAGATCTTCCAGAAAAGCATCCAGTCTGGGTCTGCAGAAATGGGGAGTTGGAGAATCCACCACTTCCCTTCGCAGTTTGTTCCAAAGGTTAATCACCCTCAGTGCTAAACATTTGGACCTTATTTCCAGCTGGCATTTGTCTGGCTTCAGCTTCCAGCCATTGGGTCTTGCTCTGCTTTTGTCCACTTTACCAATAGTTTTCACCCCATGAAAGTCTCTGCTTGATCGTCTTTTTGATAAGTTAAGTATATGATGCCCTTTAAATCTCTCTCTGTCAGGCATTTTCTCCAGCCTCCAAGCATTTTTGTGGCTCTTTTCTGCATCCTCTCCAATTTCTCAACAGCCTTTTTGAAATGTGGACCCCAGACCTGGACGCAGTTCGTTTCACCAATGCCACATGCAGAGGTAAAATCCTTCCCCTGCTCCCCTGTTTATGCATCCAAGGGTCACATCAGCCCTTTTGACCACAGCACCTCACTCGGAGCTGATGATGAGTTGGTTTCCACCGTGACCCCTAAATCCTTTTCAGGGTCCCTGCGTTCCATAATACGGTGCCCTAGTCTGTAGGCCTAGCCTGCATTGCCGGTTCAGAGAGAATAACTTTTCATGTGACTGTATTAAAACATTTTGTTTGTATGGGCCCAGCTCTCCAAATGCTTCACGTCAATGGGTGTGCTGCCCTGGCCTCCTCATTGTGACCACGCTGCCAGTCTTTGGGTTGCCTGCACATTTTATCTGCAGTGATTTCCTTCCAGATCACTGCTGAAAATATTCAATAGCACTGGGCCTAGAACTGTCCCAGCAGAACCCCGCTAGAAACAGCCCCATTTGCTGACAATGGCCCCTTGACAATGGCTTTCTGAGATCTGTCAGTTAGCCAGTTTTTAATCCACTTCACATGTGCTCTGCTGATATTGTAGACTGGTCATTTTTTTATCTGAAAATTTTCCCCTAATGAATCAAATGTCTCAGAGAAATTGAAGTTCATTGCTTCTCTGCAGTACCCTTGATCAACCAAACGTGTGCTCTCATTAAAGGATGAAATCAGTTTTATTTGACAAGACCTGTTTTCCATAAACTATATTGTTTACTGGCATTAAGTATGTTCCTAGACTTTTTTTTAACTAATCCCATACCAGCTTTTCCATTGTTTCCTAACCTTGTGACATCTTTTATTTTTTTAAATTTCCCCCTTTTTAAAATACTTTACATTTAACACAGAACTGTCCTGTGTTTGTCCCTTTTTTTTCCCCTGCTGCTGACAGGATGTGCACTTCTACTTCCGAAGGGGATGTGTGGTGGATCAGTCGGTTCATACCTCTCGTGTTCGTAACTCTGAGGTTCTGCTGTAGATGCTGTTTAACATTCTCCTTGCAGCTAATGGACTGGAGACTATTCCATCACCTCATGTGATAGGAGCACCTCATACTGCTTCTTTCCAAATGCAGAACAAAACTATTTCTGCAACACATCTACGTTTTCTGCAACATTAAGAAGTTACCTTTCTCCCTCTAGGAATTGGCCTAAACCTTTTCTAGGATTTTTCTTGTTCTTAATATACTTAATAACCTCCTTTTTTTTATCCTTAGCCCTGCCAAGCATGGATTTTTCCCTGATGTCTTTAACATCCGTTATCAATTTTCATAACTTCCAATTTGTATTGCTTGCTGTCTATTTTCCCTTTTTTCCCATTTGTATTGTGATAAACTCAGGACAGACAGCTTCAAGGGGGGGGGGGGTAGGAGTCAGTCCCAAAGGGTTAAAAGGCCTCCTCCTTATCAACTGGGAGGCAACTACAGGTCAATCAGGTTCAGCTGAGAAAGGGTTACCAAGGTAGCAAATTAGGATCAGCTGAGGGAGAGCTCCCTGAGGGTATTTAGGATCAGCTGATTCCAACTTGGGGCTGCCTGAGACCTTTTTAAACCCCTCCCTGGGAGGAAGGAAGGGGGGAAGCAGAGAGAGAAGGAGCCCTGCTGCCAGGAGTGCTGGAGCAGCAAGACAGCGAGCCTCACCAGGAGGAGAGGCAGTACGCTCCCCCACAAGGGAGTAAAAATACTTTAAACAGGACTGGTGGAGAGACAGGGAGCAGACTTCCCCTGTGTCCTAAGGGGGACCGCGTTACCCAAGCCTGTCTCATCAGGGCTAAAAGCAGCAGAGGCTGGGGAGACTGAGAAGGTGCCTTGCCACAGTATATATTGCTTTTTTCCATATAATTCCTGCCTTCACTTAGCCATTGAATTGGGTTTTTAGCCAAAGGTCTCTACTTCCTTGACTGTGGAATCGTGACTTTTTAGCTATCGAATAAACTCTTCTTAACGAACTCCCAAGCTTCAGTCCCATGTTTCTGTCCAATATTTTCTGCCCAATCAGTTTTCTTGATAATTTTCTACAGCTTTGGGGAATTAGCCCTTTTGATGCACTAAGTATCTACAGGTATTACTGGCTGGGAACTGTTCTCTGTTTCTCCAATTGAATGTAATCAGTTCTATTCTTTCCCTCTATCATATGCCTCAATTAGTGTCTCTTCTCTAAAGTAAACTGTTCCAGATTTTTCAGTTTGTCGGCATATGGCAGCCTCCCCCATTCTCAGAGCCTGTCTCGGAAATCCCCTTTATAATGCTGTATCCCTTTTAGAGACTGGGTGACCAAAACTGAGCACATATCCAGAGCAGGTTATTCTCCATCCCATTTCTTAGGCATCCAAACATTTTCTTTGATTTGGCCACTATTGAGAATGAGCAGGTGTTTCCATGGATCTGCTATCAATGAAGCCCATGTCTTTGCCCTGAGGTGTGTTCTAGTTGGGATGTTTCTCCCTGGAACATGTCCTGGCAAAGGTTTTTTTGTTTCTTTGTTTGTTTGGGGTTTTTTTCCACTTTCAGATTTGAGATAGGAACTCCCTACAACATGGACTCTCTAGCCTGGGTTTCATTGCACTAAGGAACAATGATGGAAAACCAGTGTCCACACTCACGTTTCGTGCTGGTGGCTATTAAGGTTTCCCACACGACGACATGTAGAATTATTGAGACATGGAATTGGCATTGGTAGGGTCAGTTGTTCATAATTCATTAATCTGAGTAATGAAAATGTCATTTTTCAGTGTGAGAAGAGAGATCAATCTGCTTTACCCATGAGAACAGCCCCCAGTAGAGCATGTAATGTCTCATATTAACATTGTCTCTCCATCCAGGTATTTGTACTGTGACCATCACCCAAGAGCCTGGGCATATAAAAGAAGTCAGGGGAACATATGTTACATGCAGGACACACGGTTCTGTCTCAGACTTGGACACCTTCTCCCCTACTCCATGTCAGATTCCAACAAAACTGACTTCACCAACCCCTCCACCTTCATCCTGCTGGGCATTCCTGGCCTGGAAGCCGCCCATGTCTGGATCTCCATCCCCTTCTGTGCCATGTACATCATAGCCATCCTGGGGAACTTCACCATCCTGTTCATTGTGAAGAGGGAGCCGAGCCTCCATGGGCCCATGTACTATTTCCTCTGCATGCTGGCCATCGGCGACCTGGTCCTGTCCACGTCCATCCTGCCCAAAACGCTGAGCAACTTCTGGTTCAATTCCAGGGAGATCGATTTCAGTGCCTGCATCACCCAGATGTACTTCATTCACTGCATCTCTGCGATACAGTCTGGGATATTCGTGGCCATGGCTTTGGATCGCTATGTGGCCATCTGTGACCCCCTGAGACATTCCACCATCCTGACAAACCCCATGGTGGCCAAGATTGGCCTGGCCGTGGTGCTGCGCGGAGGGATGCTCGCACTGCCCTATCCCTTCCTTGCGAGGCGGTGGCCATATTGTAGAACCAACATCATCCCCCACTCGTACTGTGAGCACATGGCCGTGGTGAAACTGGCCTGCGCTGACATCCGCGTCAGTAGTTACTATGGCCTCTCTGTGGCATTTTTGGTGATGGGTCTGGATGTGTTTTTTGTCGCCGTGTCCTATATCCAGATCCTTATGGCCATCTTCAGCCTCCCCACAAAGGACGCCCGGCTCAAGACATTTGGGACCTGCAGCTCCCACCTCTGTGTCATCTTAGCCTCTTACATCCCAGCTCTTTTCTCCTTTCTCACACACCGTTTTGGCCACAATGTGCCCCTGCATTTCCACATTCTCATTGCCAACGCGTACCTGCTTGTGCCCCCCATGCTAAATCCCATCATCTACGGGGTGAGGACCAAACAGATCCGGGACAGGCTGCTCCGGCTCTTTACTCATAAAGGGACCTAAAGTTTTCTCCTAGTGCTCTGGCTCTCAGACTGAGCTTTGTGCAGAGCTGGCTGGTGACATGGTGCTGGGGCGTCTTCCTTGATTCACTTACCGGACAGTCAAAAAGACATGAAATCCTTTCCTGACATTAATGTGCTGTGTCAGCATGACAAACTGGGGAATAGGTCTATGTACAATTCTGTGGGTTGCCACCTTTCTAATGCTGGTAACTTGACCCTGAAACCCCACCCTTTGCCCCACCTCTTCTGCTAAGGCTCCGACCCTGCTGTACGTCTTCCCCTGCAAGGCCCCGCCCCTGTCGCTTGCTCCTCTATTCCCCTCAACGTGTCACTTGCTGGATCATTTCCACCACCCCCACCAGCTACAAAGGAGCCATTTCAGATTTTGGTGGGGGTGGCAACTTTAACCATGATTCCAAGGGCTACTTAGGGTCTTGAAAACTCTAGTTTTGTGTCAGATAAGTTAGCAATTAGCTGACAGGAGCACTGTGTCTAATTCTGATATAAACAAAAGAAAATAACGTACATATTAATGTATTGTTGTGGAAAATCGACCACACGATTGATTTTGGATCAGATCAGCCCGATGCACCTTTATTGATTAATCAAACATGCATGCATGGGGGAGTCAGCCAAGGCAGCCGAACCGCCCCTTCCCAACAGACAAAATACAAAAGCTTATATAGGATAAACTCACAACAATTACATATACTGCCTTAAAATTGTATATCCACAGAAGGGCTAAAGTAAGGCAAGCTTTTTTCCTGTTTTTCTACCCTTTGCGGTCCCTTGCTCTGCCCCCGGACAGCCATTAATCACTAACTGTTACAGACGGTTAGTTCTGCTTCTATAGTTTCTTTCTACCCTTCTCCTTCTACCTCCCCCCTCCTGCCTCCAGGCCATACACACAGTTTACTTAACCAAAGTTTAGGCCTCGGGCCTTTTCCTCCACAATTCCCCCCTTTGGGTCCTCTTTGGCACCATTTTTGGCCTAAACTTTCACATTCATGAGCCCATTTTTTTCTTTCCTTTTCCTTTTCCTTTTTCTCATTCCAACTTTTATCAAAAATGTTATTAACAATCATTATATCCACTTGCTCCCTTGCACTGGGCTTAGCAGAAAAATTACAAGCACAGCAATGTTTCTTGCAACAGCAATAACAAAGGCACAATCCCAAACCAACCAACACCACTACAAGTGTTAGCCTACTCATGGTAACAATATGATGGGGTTTGCGCATAATTTTGATTACTGTACACAGCACATCTCAACTAATACACAAAGGAAACAGTTTATAGGCTGTCTGAAAAGCACCCTTTTCTACCTGATACATATTTTCAAGGATATGAATTTGCCCTTGTAAATCAAAAAAAAATTTTTTTGGGACCTCTGATAAGAATAAAAGCAGATTTAAAAAATGGTTGGGAACCAGGGTCATCCAGTTGAAGAGCATTTGATATCTAAGGGTGATTGCAAATTTTTGTCTGCAGGCCAATAGATAATCTGGCTGCCTGCAGTCATAGTGATGTTAAAATTGACATCGTATACAATATGGGCCTTAACAAGTACACAACTGTTACTAGCCTGGCAGAGCATGTCTCCTCTCAGGAGGGTTCCTAGTCTCATACCCTCCCAACAAACATAGTCATGAACAGTGACAATTCCCCCTGGCTTGAATTTACATATACACTGAAGCTGTGGGTGTTCTAATGGCCAGAGTGTCCATTGGTTTCTTATCCCAATCCAAATATTGGGTGTTATTTTAGGAACACTGACTATGAATCGGCTAGGCATACCAGGTGGCTTGATTTCCCAAATGTCTTGGTGAATTACCCAATCCCACATTCATTTTCCTTACAGACCCGGCAGGATTCGGTATGTGGGAGCCCACATCCCTCTAACCGGTCTGTAAGCTTGGAAGGAGCACTGTGAATATCCACACCTTCACCCAGAGAACCTCCAAGTATGCCTCCATGGCCATAGATCAGCTGGTACCCCTGAAGTGTCTGTAAGGGCAGTGGGCCAGGCCTGGTGTTCGAGATCACTCCGAATGGCCATTAGCTGGTCATTCAGGAAATCTCGAACTTCTGAACATGCCAAGTCACACTGCAATGCCTTTTCAGCCTCAGTGACATTTAATACCATTTCTCTTAGCAACTTCTGGATTATTGAACTAAGGGCGGAAATAACATTCAATTTACCAACCCCAGCCTGAATCTGCGTTAGCTGTGCTCCAGTAATAAGACCAGTGGTTTTTCCAATTGGCCTAATTTTTCCTCATGCTGTTGGTTTTCGTGACTATTCCAAATTGCAGCTGCGCTATTGGCCCCATCCCACAGGTGTCCAGTTAAATCTCTTCTCTTTTTGGAAGAAGCTGTGACGATGCGGTTCTGGCGGGACCCAACTGAGAGTGCCAATTCAGGACCAATTGCTCAAACAGGGCAGTCACAGCCCTAGGCTGGGGTTTTTCCACCTCTAAGGCAAACCAAACCAGCCAGACAAAAGGGACTTCGGTCTCACCCTACTGGCTAACCACAAGTCACACAAGCAATTTCCTTAGACACTCCAGTCTCCCAGTATCACCACCAGTGCACTCGTCCTGGGGATGAATGGTTATGAAAACCAACACCCCAATAAAAGGAAAAGATTCTCTCGATCCCAAAGGACCAAGCCCCAGACCCAGGTCAATATACACATCAGATCTTACGCACAAATCACGCTCTTGCCAATCCTTTATTATCTAAAATCTAAAGGTTTATTCATAAAGGGAAAAGGTAGAGATGAGAGCTAAAATTGGTTAAATGGAATCAATTACATACAGTAATGGCAAAGTTCTTAGTTCAGGCTTGCAGAAGTGATGGCATAAACTGCAGGTTCAAATCAAGTCTCTGGAGAACATCCCCCGCTGGGATGGGTCATTCAGTCCTTTGTGTAGAGCTTCAGCTTGTAGCAAAGTCCCTCCAGAGGTAAGAAGCAGGACTGAAGACAAGATGGAGATGATGCATCAGCCTTATATAGGCTTTTCCAGGTGTAAGAACCTCTTTGTCCTTACTGTGGAAAATTACAGCAAAATGGAGTCCGGAGTCACATGGGCCAGTCCCTGCATACTTCGCTGAGTCATAAGGCGTGTTTGCCTTCTCTCCATGGGTCAATTGTGTAGCTGATGGTCCTTAATGGGCCATCAAGCAGGCTAAGCAGGGCTAACACCAACTTGTCTGCGGTGTCACCCAGAAGCACATCACCAACTTGAAATACAGACAGTATACAGCCAATATACATAATTTCAACTAAAAATGATACATGCACACAGACAGCATAATCATAACCAGCAACCCATAACCTGGTCTTAGACACCTTATATGACCCCCTTTACCTAAGATTTGGTGCCACTACAGGACCTTGGTTGCAACCCATGTTCTATATGGTCCCAATCTATATCAATAACATCACACCCCCAACGCAAAATTGATGCAGGAAGGGATGACAAAACATCACTGACTGCATCCCAAGAGCCCCCTTTCCTTGGGTCTGTCTCACTACAGCTAGTGTTGGGCTAGAGGCCGTACCAGTGTATAACAGAAATGGTTTATCAAAGTCATGTTCAATAACATGATTGAATTTCTTTACAAACTCAAGGTATAACTTGGTTAGCTTTTGCAGCAGGGTTCCTGTATGTTTCATGTGATCTTGCCAAGAGCTAAAGAAAACAGCTACTTTATCCATACCATCTTTGGCCAATGTTTAGAACCCAATTAACATTAAACCAATGTAGATATTGATGTTGTTCATAGTACAGGAATCTTGGCATTTAGCCATGAAAGCAATATGGTAGTGTGCCTCAGTTTCCCCTTTCATACAGCACATCAGGTCTGGAATGTATTTTCCCCTGTGAAAAGTTCCAATACTATTTACAGGCATTAAGTGTGAAACATCAGTATAGCAAGGCCCTTTAACTTAAAGTGTGTTTTCATGTGTTCCTTTCAACATGTTCAAGGGATTTTCCAAAAGATTAGGCACATTGTACATTGTTACAGTTCTTGGCAATAGCAACACATTAGTTACAAAAATTAGCATTAGCAATAACAACAAATTCATTGCAAGTGTCCATTTACAATCATGTTTGTCATGCCACACCCTTGGCTCAATACCATTGGGGTTTGGGCATTTTAGGGTTAACCTGTGGCTTTCCTTTGCAAAATTCAGTTTTTTCTTTCCTCCCTGTCCTTCAGGATTAAATCCTGATTTCTCTTGCTTAACAGAATTCACTGGCTGATGGGGTGGGCCCTCTGTGCTAACAGCTATTAGCAAGTCTTTCTTCTCCCTGCCAGCCAGGTAATTTGCATTAACACAGACACTAGCTTTTAACTTCTTAGCTGCTACCATTTCCAATCCTGGACTTTGTCTTATAGAGATACCACACAAATTCAAAGGGTCTGAGGGTGAGAGCTGGCTTGCTCTCCCCTGCATCTTTAAGAGTTCCACCATAAAACTGTTCTGCTCTGAGACACCAGTAACCCAATCTGTCCTCAGACCCTGAAGCACTGACTGCTCACTCACAGATTCAGCATGGAGACATTCCTGTTCCAACACCATTGTCTTCCCAACACGCTGGCCACACACAGCCACCTGGTTATATGGCTGCTCAACTTTCTCAACAGCTCCTACTTCATCTGAGACCTTTTTAAAGCTACCCACACTGGATCTCTCAAAAGGAAAGTCAGTGGATCCATTCACAACAGAAAATTTCTGGCTGTTAGGAACTAAAACTTTCTTGATTAAATCACTTTCACACCCTTCAGTTGCAGTAAACTGCTTGCACAAATTACCATGAGGATTCCCTTCCCTAGGAGCTTTTCTAAGCAGCAATTCACCCCTCTCAGAAATTCTGTCCTTCCCTGCTTCACTTAGGACTTGCTCTAAAGGAACACTTTCCTGAGCAACCACAAACTTTTGCTGGGTCTCACTTACATTTAGAATCACCTCTGGCCCATCAGGCAGATCTCTACACAATCCCCTTTCAGACAAACTTATAGACTTTCTCGATAACAGGTTAGAAGGATTCTCCTTTCCCTGGCCTGCAACAAGTTCAGGAATCTTTTCCTTCTTGCTACAAGTTGTCAAACTGTCAGTAGGTAACACAATTAAATCACCTTTATGCTCCCTTTGTGCCCTGGCTAGGGTATCACCCTGATCAGGCAGAGTTGCTACACCCTTTTCCAACCACACATTAGCAACTGGCAAACTACAAGCACCAGAATTGTCTGGTTTCTGGGATCTTGCTAAGACACTAACTGGATGCAACCTAGTCACAGGGCCATTCTCCCCAGCAGACACAAACTTAGGACCATTCCGTTCCTGGGCTTTAGCTGTATTTACAACTAACTTTGAAACAACTGAATCACCCTCAGCCATCACAGGCTGAAAGGCATCTTCTGTCTGCTCCACAGACACAGAAGAGCCAGAGACACATTCTCCTTCACCAGACACACAGCTTGGGATCTCATTTCCGTTGTCCCAGCACACAGGGCTGTTCACAGACAACTGCTTGGAGACCAAGGTAGCTCCCTTCACAGGTGAGTCAATACCCGTGACAGACACAGGCACATTCCCTTCACGGTTATATTTATTCACACAGGAAACAGGAAAGGGACAGGGACACTCATCTTCCACTATCCCTCTCTGCCCAAACTGCTGACTAGACAAAGCCATCAGCTCACAAGGCTGCCTAGGCTCCTCCAAATTTTCCCTACCAGGCACATTGCCACTCCCAATGGATAAGCTGCTGCTTTTTTCACTACACTGAGCTACTTCCAGCAAATCACCATTACCCATTTCAGGTTCACTTTTACAAGCTGCACTAGCCACCAATTCATTACCCATCACAAATTTACCCTTTCCTTCCTCAGTTAGGGCTTTAACCTGACCATCTACTTTAATCTGCTCCTGAGAAACATTTTCCTCACCCATGAGATCTTTCTGCTCTTGATCTAACTCCAGATTTCCTTCCGAGACATCAGACAGACATTCAGAAACTCCATTCACAGACACACTGCTTTCTTGCACAGACAAACAGATATTTCCCCCCAGGTTAGAACTCCCATCTCCCCAGTCATAGCAAAACTGGTTAAACACAGAAAACTGCCCAGAGTAATACCACATATCAACACAGTTATAAACTGGATTTTGAAGAGGATACAGCTTCTGCTGTTCTTCTATTGCTTTTTTGACTTGGAGTTGGAGTCTAGCCATCTCCTGTTGCATCTGTCGAGTTTTCTCCTCAGCAGCCAGCAGCTCCAGACGCCCCTTACGAGCTTTTTCTTCTCTCTCAGCAGCTTCTTTCTTTCTCTCAGCAACCTCTTTCTCCATTCGAATTTCTGCCAGTTCTTGCTCATATTCAAACTGCAGGCTGTCTCTCAAGGCTTGCAGTTTCCTTGCTTTTCCTGACGCTTTCTGTCTCATGGTCACTGATCTTTAACCAACCAAACTCTCAATCCCAAATTTAAAATTTGGATAGCGTGGGGTTCTGACCCAAAGCTTAATTGACCTGGTTCTGTGGATCCTAGCACGACTACACCACTGTGACGATGCGGTTCTGGCTGGACCCAACTGAGAGTGTCAATTCAGGACCAATTGCTCAAACAGGGCAGTCACAGCCCTAGGCTGGGGTTTTTCCACCTCTAAGGCAAACCAAACCAGCCAGACAAAAGGGACTTCGGTCTCACCCCACTGGCTAACCACAAGTCACACAAGCAATTTCCTTAGACATTCCAGTCTCCCAGTATCACCACCAGTGCACTCGTCCTGGGGATGAATGGTTATGAAAACCAACACCCCAATAAAAGAAAAGGATTCACTCGATCCCAAAGGACCAAGCCCCAGACCCAGGTCAATATACACATCAGATCTTACCCACAAATCACGCTGTTGCCAATCCTTTAGAATCTAAAATCTAAAGGTTTATTCATAAAGGGAAAAGGTAGAGATGAGAGTTAGAATTGGTTAAATGGAATCAATTACATACAGTGATGGCAAAGTTCTTAGTTCAGGCTTGCAGCAGTGATGGCTTAAACTGCAGGTTCAAATCAAGTCTCTGGAGAACATCCCCCTCTGGGATGGGTCATTCAGTCCTTTGTGTAGAGCTTCAGCTTGTAGCAAAATCCCTTCAGAGGTAGAAGCAGGATTGAAGACAAGATGGAGATGATGCATCAGCCTTATATAGGCTTTTCCAGGTGTAAGAACCTCTTTGTCCTTACTGTGGAAAATTACAGCAAAATGGAGTCCGGAGTCACATGGGCCAGTCCCTGCATACTTCGCTGAGTCATAAGGCGTGTTTGCCTTCTCTCCATGGGTCAATTGTGTAGCTGATGGTCCTTAATGGGCCATCAAGCAGGCTAAGCAGATCTAACACCAGCTTGTCTGGGATATCACCCAGAAGCACATCACCAACTTGAAATACAGACAGTATAGAGCCAATATACATAACTTCAACTAAAAATGACACTTGCACACAGACAGCATAATTATAACCAGCAACCCAGAACCTGGTCTTAGACACCTCATATGACCCCCTTTACCTAAGATTTGGTGCCACTACAGGACCTTGGTTGCAACCCATGTTCTATATGGTCCCAATTTATATCAATAATGTCTCAGAAGCCTAGGTCTTTTGCTGTGCTAGCCGAATGGCAGCTCCTTTAGAGCAATTCGGATAGATAAAGGTAACTTGAAAACTGGATAAGGACAGCATGAACTTTATGGTTCCCAGTATAACATTGATTACAGTCCATCGGTGTTCAAACACATCTCTTCTTTGTGAAGTATTATACCACATCCGTTGGTTAAACACCTTTACAAAGGGCAAACTAATAATTTAGAAAAATATTATTTTCCCATCCCCACCCTAAGTTCGTGAAGAAGGAGAGGCTAAGGAATATTAAAAGTTTTATGTTCAGGCAGTTTTGGCTAGCTATTTTTTGCAGTCTTAGATCACGTAGCTGTCCGGTAGTGAGGCAGCAAGGGAGAAGTTACTAGCACAATCACCTTGCTTGGTTGGAGGCTTTATTATGTCCTCAGGTGGAGAGGTTGTTTTAGCAAGATCCAAAGACACAGTGGGTCTATCAGTGGACAAAGGAGAGGTTACCAGCTCTTTTACCTTGTCTTTCACTCCTGCTGTCCAGAAAGAACAACAATGCCAGAAGGAAAGATAGACTGATCATTAGTCGGAGAGCTATTACAGTGAGAAACATGGGCAGGTAGTCAATTCTTGGCACTTTACAGCAGTGTTGGTAATTAACAGGACTTGATAAGGGTCTTTCAGCATGGGGCCAGGGCAATTCCTCACTGATGGACCTCTATGTAGATCCAGCCTCCTGGTTTCAGCGAGTGGCAGGGCTGCTGTATATAAAAAGACCAAACACATTTAATTAGTGCATGGCAATAATTAAGTGTTGTCTTATTTATTAAATGAATGTCCATCTGAGCCAGGGCCAGCAGGGCACTGCCGGTAGTCGCATCGGGCACCCGGGTAGAAATTTTATGAGGGTTGAGTCAGTTTTTCGATTGGGAGTGGCCTTCAAAGGGCATTTGACCCTACTGGATCTGTGAAGCTGCACATAACTCTTTTATAATCAGTCCAGATATGCCAGACTGTGATACAAAATTCTTAAACAAAAGTTTTACAATAGTTTTGGCATCTGCCTTTTTAAAAGGAAATACATTACTAAAACTAACACATACTTACAATTATAACATTTACACATTTGAATAAAATCAATCTGCATATTTACAAAAGGTCCCCAGGGTTGGGGACGCGCTGTCTGCCTAACTTTGACAGCTTTACCAACATTATGTTGCTGGCAGTAGTGCTGGGTCACAGAGGAAAAGTCTTATTTAAATGTAGCAATCAACCCCCCCCCCCTTTGCTCACGCGTGTCATCCAGTGATGCATGTGAGCAAATAGGGCCAGAGCACCTGAGGCGCAACCAGGCGGCCGTCCGGGAGCCCCAAAGGTGATCAGGCTGTAAGGTGTACCCAGCAACACTGTAAGAACATTTTGCCGCTTTTCAGTTGGTATCAGATTTTCCTAGTTTTTTTTGGAAGCCAAAGAGACATATTTCTACCCCTTTTGGGTTGGCAGATTATTGCTTAAAATATTTCTTTCTTTATAAATACCCTTGCTGATTGCAGACAAAACTGAGAAATTACTCAGATTAATCCTCATATTTTCCTGTATTTGTTTTATAGGTAGGTCAGGTGTTAATGGCTTCTATCTTTATTATTTAGGTGATTTACATTAACACAGACATTTTTGGCTTGCTTTTGGATTCAAAGTTATTAGCCGCTTAGAGACTCTGTCTCAAAAGGACACAATTAAGTTTTAACTTCTGCTTTCAGATACGTTGATTTGAAAGGAAAACGCAACCTACTTTGCTCCCCTTTGGGAAAGTGAGTGTTGATTACACAGAACCAGCCTAAGGCTTAGTGTGGGGTACTGACTACAGCTTTTATCTGCTATTTGTTACCAAAACAGATTTCAATTTTTTCCCATTCTCCTGGCTTTGGCTGCCCTGCTGCAGCCACAACTTTGTTTTTTTTTAATTAAAAAACAACAATTTAAATTTTATAACACATTAAATTACCTTAAGGATCAAATGCTAAATACAAAAATTAAACAACACTAGTTTCTTTTGTTTGGAAAAATATTTCTTGGTTTTATAACCCCCAAGCAACATCAATTTATTTTAAACTTATAAAACAAAGTTTGTACACACCAGGAGTGTTCTTTAACAAATTTGACTAATTTTTTCATAGTCAAATGATTTCACTGAGATAGCCTCTTGCCTGGATTATTTACAGACATTCCCAAAGGAATGGCTGCAAGGAAACCAAGAATTTTTCTTAGAATCATAGAATCTCAGGGTTGGAAGGGACCTCAGGAGGTATCTAGTCCAACCCCTTGCTCAAAGCAGGACCAAACCCAACTAAATCATCCCAGCCAGGGCTTTGTCAAGCCTGACCTTAAAAACCTCTAAGGAAGGAGATTCCACCACCTCCCTAGGTAACCCATTCCAGTTCTTCACCACCCTACTAGTGAAAAAGGTTTTCCTAATGTCCAACCTAAACCTCCCCCTCTGCAACTTGAGACCATTACTCCTTGTTCTGTCATCTTCTACCGCTGAGAACAGTCTAGATCCATCCTCTTTGGAACCCCCTTTCAGGTAGTTGAAAGCAGCTATCAAATCCCCCCTCATTCTTCTCTTCTGCAGGCTAAACAATCTCAGTTCCCTCAGCCTCTCCTCATAAATCATGTGCTCCAACACCCTAATCATTTTTGTTGCCCTCCGCTGGACTCTCTCCAATTTATCCACATCCTTCTTGTAGTGTGGGGCCCAAAACTGGACACAGTACTCCAAGGTCCTTTTCTGCAGAACTGCTGCCCAGCCATTCGGTCCCTAGTCTAAAGATGCGCACTACATTAGCTTTTTTCCAGTCATCCGGGACCTCCCCCGATCGCCATGAGTTTTCAAAGATAATGGCCAATGGCTCTGCAATCTCATCGGCCAACTCCTTTAGCACCCTCGGATGCAGCGCATCCGGCCCCATGGACTTGTGCTCGTCCAGCTTTTCTAAATAGTCCCGAACTACTTCTTTCTGCACAGAGAGCTGGTCACCTCCTCTCCATACCGTGCTGCAGAGTGCAGCTGTCTGGGAGCTGACCTTGTCTGTGAAGACAGATGCAAAAAAAGCATTGTGTACACTAGCTTTCTCCACATCCTCTGTCACTAGGTTCCCTCCCTCATTCAGCAAGGGGCCTACACTTTCGTTGACTTTCTTCTTGTTGCTAACATACCTGAAGAAACCCTTCTTGTTACTCCTAACATCTCCGGCTAGCTGCAACTCCAAGTGTGATTTGGCCTTCCTAATTTCACTCCTGCACTCTTTTATAACATTTTCTTTTAACATTTATACAAAGTTTTACTGCTTAATTCTTTTTAGTAATTATAGAGTTAACTTCTCACTTTTTTTCTTTTAACTTCCTCATACTTCGGTTGCCTGCTTGTCTGGGCCCGATCCTCTTTTCTTGGTACATTATTTCTTTCCATGGGTACAGGCATTGTTTCACTACCAATTTAGTAAAGAGGGAGGGGTTTTTTTGACTAACCCCCCTTTTATTTATTAATACACACCTATGTATATATATACACCTTTTTTTTTTACATCTAGATGTATTTTATTTAACAATAACCATAATTCTTTATGTCCGGACTTAATACCATCTTTCCTTGAGGAGGTAACAACCCCTCAGCACCGGTGCATTGTAGGAAAGGATAATCTCAGGGTTAGGGACAACGGGAAAGTTAGGAAAAACAGTCACATTAAGAGCACTATGAAATGGGGGAGTTACGCTCACTGACCATAGGAATAAATACTCCTTGCTGAATGCAGGAGGTAATAACAGGTTGGATTTTTCCTTGGCCTGTTTTGAGAGAGGGTACTGCTGCACCTTGGGAAGGAGTCTTGCTGGGTTTAGGTGAATCTTAACAGGTTGGGCAGACCCAATGCACCCAGCCTAGTCGCATGATCGGCTCACAAGGCCCACAGGGAGGGAGAGACCTTAACCAGCGGTTCCTGTTGCAACGAGGAAGGGCTGGGGTCGGTTTTCTCCTATAAACTGCCAGGACCTCACTGTGAGCGGGACCAGGCACATCCAGAGACACACCATCTGGGATACCGCAGATTATACAATTTAATTTACACAGCAAGTCTTTTCCCAAAAGGTTAACCGATAAACAAGGACTGAGGAGGAAAACGTGATAATAGCAGGTCTATAAGATCATCAGGAGGTGCGCAGGGGATACTCCAAAGGGGATTTGCCTCCTGAAGGGGTCTAGATGTGTAGAGGCAGATCTGCTAACCCAGTGGGGTTACGGAAAAGAGTCAATTTCCTTTTTGTCTTTTTTAGTTGGGTTTTAAGCTTTTCTTGGGAGTCCTTGGGACTCCCTACTTGAGATTTATGGCACCGTTTTACTGTTTCCTTACACCAATAAAAGTATACATCAAACTGACCTTGTCCGACTTTGTTGGCAAGAAGTGTGCCCTTGGGGTGCACAATCTTGTCAAGGTCGAAACTTCCCTCCAGGGGAACTGTAAATTTGGATCCTCTTTGGGGTATACCAATTTCATTTGTTCAGAAACTTGCAAGCGAAAGGACCAAAATTCATTTACATGTAGTGTGCAGGGGTGCCTTTTGGTGGGACTCAGCGGCCCCCATTTTTTTTCCCCTGGTGAGGTGATTGGCCTCCCAGTAACCTTCCTGGTCCGGTCCCAGTACCTTCCTGGTGAGGCGGAGGTCACCTTGGACCCACCGGCTCCCAATACCCGGAGAACTTTCACTTAGGTCACTCACACAGGGAAGACTGTCCACATCCCCATCCAGCAAAGAGCATCAGCTAGTCTCAGAGAGAACAGCGCTGCTCACTCTGCTGCCTTTGGTGGGGCGTTTGGACCCGTCAGTGGATCTTCAGACCGCCTTTTGCTGGCGGAGGAGGGGAACCAAGGGCAGAGGGTGAGGAAACCAGACTGTTCACAGACGGAAGAGGACAGGGTCTCACACGCCTAGACCCAGACAGGCCCCTCGCCGGCCATGCCATGCAGAGGAAGCCTTATCCCAGTCAGGGCCTTTTATTGATCCACTAAGGTGCAGTCACAGGGCTTGCGTTTGAGACACCTCTGGTCACGAGCCCAAGGCTTATATAGGACAAAGCCACAAAAATTACATGTACTTCCCTAGAATTGTATATCCGTAGAAGGGCTAAAGCAAGGCAAGCTTTTCCCTGTTTTTCTACCCTTTGCGGTCCCTTGCTCTGCCCCCGGACAGCCATTAATCTCAAACTGTTACAAGCGGTTAGTTCTGCTTCTATAGTTTCTTTCTACCCTTCTCCTTCTACCTCCCCCCTCCCCTCTCCCTCCTCCCTCCAGGCCATACACACAGTTTACTTAACCAACATTTAGGCCTCGGCCCTTTTCCTCCATAGGATATTCTTAGTTTGTTACTAACTCTGCGGAGAGAGAGATCACATCAGGACTCCTGGTTCTATCTCAGCTCTGGGAGGGGACTGGGGTCTAGTGCATTACAGCAAAGGGGCGGGGAAGATACATCCGTGGTCTCTATAGGACCATCAGAATGGCCAGACTGGGTCAGACCAATGGTCCATCTAGCTCAGTATCTCATCTTCTGATGGTGGCCAGTGCCAGGTGCCCCAGACGGAATGAACAGAACAGGGAATCATCAAGTGATCAATCCCCTGTCGCCCATTCCCAGCTTCTGCCAAACAGAGGCTAGGGACACCATCCCTGCCCAGCCTGGCTAATAGCCATGTATAGACCTATCCTCCATGAACTTATCTAGGTCATATTGGAACCATGTTCTAGTTTTGGCCTTCACAGTTTCCCTTGGTGAAGAGTTCCACAGGTTGACTGTGAAGAAATATTTCCTTTTGTTTGTTTTAAATCTGCTGCAGACTAATTCTATTGGGTGACCCTTAGTTCGTGTGTTATGAGAAAGAGTAAATAACACTTCCTTCTTCACTTTCTCCACACCAGTCATGATTTTATAGACCTCTGTCATATCTCCCCTTAGTTGTCTGTTTTCCAGGCTGAAAAGTCCCTGTTTTCATAGAATCATAGAATCTCAGGGTTGGAAGGGACCTCAGGAGGTATCTAGTCCAACCCCCTGCTCAAAGCAGGACCAAACAAAACTAAATCATCCCAACCAGGGCTTTGTCAAGCCTGACCTTAAAAACCTCCAAGGAAGGAGATTCCACCACCTCCCTAGGTAAAACAGTCAGCATGGATTCACCAAGGGCAAGTCATGCCTGACTAACCTAATTGCCTTCTATGATGAGATAACCGGCTCTGTGGATGAGGGGAAAGCAGTGGATGTGCTAGTTCTGGACTTTAGCAAAGCTTTTGATACAGTCTCCCACAGTATTCTTGCCAGCAAGTTCAAGAAGTATGGGCTGGATGAATGGACGGTAAGGTGGATAGAAAACTGGCTAGATGGTCGGGCTCAACGGGTTGTGATCAATGGTTCCATGTCTAGTTGGCAGCCGGTATCAAGTGGGGTGCCCCAAGGGTCGGTGCTGGGGCCGGTTTTATTCAATATCTTCATTAATGATCTGGAGGATGGTGTGGACTGCACCCTTAGCAAGTTTGCAGATGACACTAAACTGGGAGGAGTGGTTGATACGCTGGAGGGTAGGGATAGGATACAGAGGGACCTAGACAAATTAGAGGATTGGGCCAAAAGAAATATGATGAGGTTCAACAAGGACAAGTGCAGAGTCCTGCACTTAGGACGGAAGAATCCCATGCACTGCTACATACTAGGGACCGAATGGCTGGGCAGCAGTTCTGCAGAAAAGGACCTAGGGGTTACGGTGGACGAAAAGCTGAATATGAGTCAACAGTGTGCCCTTGTTGCCAAGAAGGCTAATGGCATTTTGGGTTGTATAAATAGGGGCATTTCCAGCAGATCGCGGGATGTGATCATTCCCCTCTATTCAGCACTGGTGAGGCCTCATTTGGAGTAGTGTGTCCAGTTTTGGTCCCCACACTACAAGAAGGATGTGGATAAATTGGAGAGAGTCCAGCGGAGGGCAACAAAAATGATTAGGGGGCTGGAACACATGACCAGTGGGGCCACTGGCCCATCAAGGTGCTAACGGAGCGCTCAAGGACGATAGGGCCATTGAGGAGAAACTAAATGAAATCTTTGCATTGGTTTTCACGGCTGAGGATGTGAGGGAGATTCCCAAACCTGAGCCCTTCTTTTTAAGTGACAATGCGGAGGAACTGACCCAGGCTGAGATGTCATTAGAGTTGGTTTTGGAGCAAACTGATAAAATAAATGGTAATAAGTCACCAGGCCCAGATGGGATTCACCCAAGAGTTCTGAAGGAACTCAAATGTGAAACAGCTTCCAACAGCCAGGGCCGGGCTGGGCATTTCCGCTGTCTCACACCCACCCAGCAGCCTATGGAACCACCAGTTCTGAGTGCTGCTCCTCCCCATCTCCTGCCTGTCCCCTCTCTGGTGTGTTACACTCAGTAGCTGGGTCTTGTCTGAATTTGATTTCTAAGCTCCTTGGGACAGGGGCTGTTTCTGCTTCTGGGTTTGCGAAGGGCCCAGCACGAGTGGCCCTGAACTGGAGCGGGGCCTCTGCAGGCTTCCACAATTCAGACAATAATAATAAATGATAGACACAGTGATCCAGCCAAATCAGGGCCTAGACCCCTGTGACATTGCACCCCATAAGGTTTTATGGAAATATGCTCATGAATGTAAATATGACATTACTGGAATATGTTTTACGCTACATATGTAACATATCTCTGTAAAGGTTACGCTCTACTGAATCTATTCATCCTATTTGTCTGCATTTGTCATTTTTGTATTCAAAGTTATGAATATTGGCTGTGTACTTGCTTTTGTTTTTAAGTAGCCTTGGTAATGCATTTGGGCAGCTTCTTGAGAAAGGAATGTGCATGTTAAGTGCCCAGTCAAGAAACTCTTAATGGACAATGGATCTTGGAAGGCTCCAATCCACATAAGAAGTCTACATGAGGATGTTCAAGGCAGCATGTGAACCATGGCTGCTACCTTTAAGATGGGACTCCAAAACTCCATCTTGTAGCTGGGATTCTACACAGGAGGAGGGGGGTCTCCACCCACAAGAGAAAGTCTACTTCAACCCCTTGGAGACCCCTCCATTTTTTCTTCAACTGGCTAAAGAGGGAGCCTCTCCACCCCCAAAGGATACCTGAAAGAAACTGGAACAAAGGTCAGTAATTATGGGGGGTGGGGGGGTGAGCGATTGCTGGACCCAGACTAGAAGGAGACTAGTCTGTAAAAGGGAGCTTACTGGAACACCTCTGAGGGTGAGGTTTTATCTGTATTCAGTTTTCTTACTGTATTAGTCATAGACTTGCATGTTCTATTTTATTTTGCTTGGTAATTCACTTTGTTCTGCCTGTTAGTACTTGGAATCACTTAAATCCTACTTTCTGTATTTAATAAAATCACTTTTTACTTATTAATTAACCCACAGTCTTTATTAATACCTGGGGGGAAGGGAGGGTAAACAGCTGTTCATATCTCTCTCTCAGTGTTATAGAGGGTGAACAATTTATGTATAAGCTTTATACAGGGTAAAACAGATTTATTTGGGGTTTGGACCCCATTGGGAGTTGGGCATCTGAGTATTAGAGACAGGAACACTTCTTGAGTTGATTTCAGTTAAGCCTGCAGTTTGTGGGACGTGGTTCAACCTGGGTCTGTGTTTGTGGCCAGCAAGCGTGTCTGGTATAACCAGGCAGAGTTCTGGGGTCCCAGGCTGGCAGGGAAGGCAGGGGCAGAAGTAGTCTTGGCACATCAGTTGGCAGCCCAAAGGAGGTTTCTGCGAACCAACCCATCAAACCCCCCTTTGCCTTTAGCTACAAACACATCAAACCACGCTGGCCAACTACAGAATGTTAGAAACTTGAATACAGGTGGACACGGGGCCCCTGTTCAGTTTGGACAGGAGAATTTGTTTAGTCTCCTTCCAGTGCTTCAAAACCCAGGCACTCCACATGGAGAAATACCCTCGATGAGCCAGAGGAGCAGGCAGGGAGTTCAGCTGTGGCAATCCAAGCGCCCTCCAGCCGGGGCAGTGCTGGAAAGTCTGACTCAGCCTGGAACATTCTATTTCAATTCCCCCTGGGAGAGACTGGGAGGAAAGGAACCGAGAGGGAGAGAACAAACCCAGTGCAAACACTGAACCAGCCTCTATACTACATATAGGGACCCCCTTCTTCCAAGGCAGCTCTTGGGGAGAGAGGGGGCAAGGCCTCTGTCCCCGGGACAGGCCCCTGGCTGCCCTCTGTCCACAGGGACGTTCTGTTGGTGTTGGTTTTCCTGAGTCTGTTCCCCCAAAGCGACCCCAGTGACTGTGATGTGTTGGCAGGTTTCTGAGGGGCAGTGGAAGTGGAGTCCTGGAGTTCAAACCTCACAGGGGCAGGGAGCTCACAAATACCTGCTAGTTCTGAAAACCTCAGATTTGCTAAGTGTGTTGAAGATCCTTCAGTGAAAGGTCCTGCACAGTTTGATGATTGTTACAGATGAGAATTACAGATTTCTGATCCCTTAGCAACAGGCCAATACAGCTGCAGAAAGTGTTCGTATCTCCCCTAAGTCATCTATCCCCAGATCTGTCTGTCTACTACCTACCCATCCCTCCTGGGCATTTATAGGGTATCTGGCGCTATGGAGGCCCAGACACTCTCCTTAGTTTCTTCCAAATCGACTAGAATTTTTAAATATACACAAATGCACAGAGCAGCCAATTCCTCTCTGACTCACTAGAAAGCACATGGGTTCTCATCTCCCTTTGGGAAGGTCCCTTAATTGCTGCTTACTCCTAAAGCTGGATAAATAGCACAGAAGTGCAGACAGGCCTGTCTCCAGCCTGTTTACATTCAGATGCTGCTTCTCCCCTAGAAGCTGAGCGAACCCCACTGGGATTGCACAGAGCTATATTATAAATGGTGCACACCCCTGTGTCGCTCTCAGTGTGGGATGTTGCTGCAGATGCTGGGCTGAGAGAGGCGTGGGACACGGCTACCTGAGGGGGATTCCCAGGGAAGACGCTTCCATCTCAGGATTCACAGGTACCGTCTCTTGCTCAAGAGCTCACCTGCTTAACAATCCCAGTGCAACATGGGCGTGATGGGATAGTTAGTCTGGGGTCCTTTCTCTTCTGCACAGTCATTAAACATCCCAGGGCTCTTGCCACAGGTGATGAATTTGCTCCAGTATCACTGGACAAAATGTCATTAGAACATAGAAATGGCCCTACTGGGTCAGACCAAGGGTCCATCAAGCCCAGTATCCTGTCTTGCGACCGAGGCCAGTGCCAGGTGCCCCAGAGGGAATGAACAGAACAGGGAATCATCAAGTCATCCATCCCCTGTTGCTCATTCTCAGCTTCTGGCAAACAGAGGCTAGGGACACCATCCCTGCCCAGCCTAGCTAATAGCCATTGATGGACCTATCCTCCATGAACTTCTCTAGTCCTTTTTTGAACCCTGTTATGGTCTTGGCCTTCAGAACATCCTTTGGCAAGGAGTTCCACAGATTGACTCTGCGTTGTGTGAGGAAATACTTCCTTTTATTTGTTTAAACCTGCTGCCTATTCATTTCATTTCATGATCCCTAGTTCTTATGTTATGCGAAGTAGTAAACAACACTTCCTTATCACTTTCTCTACACCAGTCCTGATTTTATAAACCTCAATCATATCTCCCCTTAGCCGTCTCTTTTCCAAGTTGAAAAATCCCAGTCTTATTAATCTCTCCTCATATGGAAGCCATTCCATACCCCTAATAATTTTTGTTGCCCTTTTCTGAACCTTTTCCAATTCCAAGATATCTTTTATGAGATGGGGCGACCACATCTGTACGCAGGCAGTATTCAAGATGTGGGTGTACCATGGATTTATATAGAGGTGCCATGATATTTTCTGTCCTGTTAGGTATCCCTTTCTTAATTATTCCCAGCATTCTGTTTGCTTTTTTGATGCCGCTGCACATTGAGTGGATGTTTTCAGAGAACTATTCACAATGACTCCAAGATCTCTTTCTTGAGTGGTAACAGCTAATTTAGACCCCATCATTTTATATGTAGAGTTGGGATTATGTTTCCCAAGGTGCATTACTTTGCATTTATCAACATTAAACTTCATCTGCCATTTTGTTGCCCAGTCACCCAGTTTTGTGAGATCCTTTTGTAGCTCTTGGCAGTCTGCTTGGAACTCAACTATCTTTAGTAATTTTGTATCATCTGCAAATTTTGCCACCTCACTGGTTACCCCTTTTCCCAGATCATTTAGGAACATGTTGAACTGAAAACTTATCATTTATTCCTACCCTTTGTTTCCTATCTTTCAACCAGTTACCAGTCCTCTCATCCCATGGCAGCTGACTTTGCATAAGAGCCTTTGGTGAGGGACCTTGTCAGAGGCTTTCTGAAATCTAAGTACACTATGTCCACTGGGTCCACATGCTTGTTGACCCCCTCAAAGAATTCTAGTAGATTGGTGAGGTATGATTTCCCTTTACTAAAACTATGTTCACTCTTTTTAAACAAATTATGTACATCTATGACACATCTATGTACATCTATGTACATCTATGTGTCTGACATTATTGTTCTTCTGAGTGCCCCAAGGGTCGGTGCTGGGGCCGGTTTTGTTCAATATCTTCATTAACGATCTGGAGGATGGTGTGGACTGCACCCTTAGCAAGTTTGCAGATGACACTAAACTGGGAGAAGTGGTTGATACGCTGGAGGGTAGGGATAGGATACAGAGGGACCTAGACAAATTAGAGGATTGGGCCAAAAGAAATATGATGAGGTTCAACAAGGACAAGTGCAGAGTCCTGCACTTAGGACGGAAGAATCCCATGCACTGTTACAGACTAGGGACCAAATGGCTGGGTAGCAGTTCTGCAGAAAAGGACCTAGGGGTTACGGTGGACGAAAAGCTGAATATGAGTCAACAGTGTGCCCTTGTTGCCAAGAAGGCTAATGGCATTTTGGGTTGTATAAGTAGGGGCATTTCCAGCAGATCAAGGGATGTGATCATTCCCCTCTACTCAGCACTGGTGAGGCCTCATTTGGCGTACTGTGTTCAGTTTTGGGCCCCACACTACAAGAAGGATGTGGATAAATTGGAGAGAGTCCAGCGGAGGGCAACAAAAATTATTAGGGGGCTGGAGCACATGACTTATGAGGAGAGGCTGAGGGAACTGGGATTGTTTAGTCTGCAGAAGAGAAGAATGAGGGGGGATTTGATAGCTGCTTTCAACTACCTGAAAGGGGGTTCCAAAGAGGATGGATCTAGACTGTTCTCAGTGGTAGAAGATGATAGAACAAGGAGTAATGGTCTCAAGTTGCAGAGGGGGAGGTTTAGGTTGGATATTAGGAAAAACTTTTTCACTAGTAGGGTGGCGAGGAACTGGAATAGGTTACCTAGGGAGGTAGTGGAATCTCCTTCCTTAGAGGTTTTTAAAGTCAGGCTTGACAAAGCCCTGGCTGGGATGATTTAGTTGGTTTGGTCCTGCTTTGAGCAGGGGGTTGGACTAGATGACCTCCTGAGGTCCCTGCCAACCCTGAGATTCTATGATTCTATGATTATAGTTTCAACCAGTTTGCCCGGTACTGAAGTCAGGCTTACTGACCTGTAATTGCCGGGATCACCCCTGGAGCCCTTTAAAAATTGGTGTCACATTAGCTATCCCTCCAGTCATCTGGTCCAGAAGCTGATTTAAATGATAGGTTACAAACCACAGTTAGTAGTTGTGCAATTTCACATTTGAGTTCCTTCAGAACTCTTGGGTGAATCTCATCTGGGCCTGTTGACTTATTGCTGTTTAATTTATCAATTTGTTCCCAAACCTCCTCTAATGATACCTCAATCTGGGATAGTTCCACAGATTTGTCACGTAAAAAGACTGGCTCAGGTTTGGGAATCTCCTCACATCCTCAGCCACGAAGACCAATGCAAAGATTTAATTTAGTTTCTCCACAATGGCCTTATCGTCCTTGAGTGCTTCTTTAGCACCTCGATTATCCAGTGGCCCCACTTGTTGTTTAGCAGCTTCCTGCTTCTGAGGTACTTAAATTTGGTTTCGTATTACTTTGGAGTCTTTGGCTAGCTGTTCTTCAAATTGTTTTTGGCCTGCGTAATTATATTTTTACACTTCACTTGCCAAAGTTTATGCTCCTTTCTATTTTCCTCACTAGGATTTAACTTCCACTGTTTAAAGGATGCCTTTTTGCCTCTCACTGCTTCTTTTACTTTGTTGTTTAGTCACAGTGGCACTTTTTTGGTTCTCTTACTGTGTTTTTTAATTTGGGGTGTACGTTTAAATTGAGCCTCTATTATGGTGTCTTTAAAAGTTTCCATGCAGCTTGCAGGGATTTCACTCTTGGCGCTGTACCCTTTAATTTCTGTTTAACTAACCTCCTCATTTTTGTGTAGTTCCCCTTTCTGAAATGAAATGGGACAATGTTCAGCTGCTGTGGTGTTTTTAAATTTAATTATATTATGGTCACTATTACCAAGCAGTCCAGCTATATTCACCTCTTGTATCACATCCTGTGTTCCACTTAGGACTAAATCAAGAATTGCCTCTCCTCTGGTGGGTTCCAGGACTAGCTGCTCCAAGAAACAGTCGTTTAAGGTGTCAATAAACTTTATCTCTGCATCCCTTCCTGAGGTGACATGTACCCAGTCAACATGGGGATAATTGAAATCTCCCATTATTATAATTGATTTTTTTTATTTTTCTAGCCTCTCTAATCTCCCTGAGCATTTCACAGTGACTGTCACCATCCTAGTCAGTAGGTCGGTAATAGATCCCTACTGCTATAGTCTTATTATTAGAGCATGGGATTTCTATCCTTAGAGATTCTATGGTGCAGTTTGATTCATTTATGATTTTTACTTCATTTGATTCTACGCTTTCTTTCACATCTAGCGCCAGTCCTCCACCAGCACAACCTGTTCTGTCCTTCCGATAGATTTTGTACCCTGGTATTACTGTGTCCCATTGATTATCCTCATTCCACCAAGTTTCTGTGATGCCTCTTATATCCCTATCCTCGGGACTCTTTTTTATTGACTGTTTCTGATCAGACCCTGCCGTTATTTTATCATCTTCCATCCTCTGGTCCTCGCTAGGACAGAGAGAATCTCCATTAATAGATCCTTCCCTAAAGGATGTCGCTGTCTGAACCACACGCTGCTCTGCACCTGTCAGCTTTCCCCCAGCCCCTAGTTTAAAAACTGCTCTGCGACCTTTTCAATGTTTAGTGCCAGCAGACTGGTTCCCTTTTGGTTTAGGTGGAGCCCATACTTCCTGTACAGGCTCCTCCTTTCCCCCAAATGTCCCCAGTTCCTAATAAATCTAAACCCCTCCTTCCTACACCATCATCTCATCCATGCATTGAGAGACTCTGCAGTAATGCCTGTCTCATTGCAAACCCAGCTATCTATTTTTCTAATGATCGAATCGCCCATTACTAATACCGGTGTCTTCCTAATAGCTGGAGTTCCCTCCCCCAGAGAGGTACCACAACATCATTTGGAAGGAGGGTCCCAACTATGGGATCGTTTCCCTCTGCTCCGGTTGGATGTTCTCCTTCCCTGGGACGTTCATCCTCCTCAGCAGCACAGAGACTGTCAGACCGGGGCTGGGACCATTCTACTGTGTCCTGGGAAGTCTCATCTGTGTCCCTCTCTGTCTCCCTCAGCTCCTCCAGCTCAGCCACCAGGGCCAGCTCCAGACCCCAGCGCGCCAAGCGCGCGCTTGGGGCGGCATTTTGCCGGCAGGGCTGCAGGCGGGTCCGGCAGACCTTCCGCAGTCATGCCTACAGGAGGTCCACCGGAGCCGCGGGTCCAGCGATCCTCCCGCAGGCATGACTGCGGAGGGTCCGCTGGTCCCGCGGCTCCAGTCGATCTCCCTCAGGCATGACTGCGGCTGATTCGCTGGTCCTGCGGCTCGGGTGGACCTCCCGCAGGCATGACTGCGGATGCTCCACTGGAGCTGCGGGGCCAGCGAACCGCCAGCAGTCATGCCTGCAGGAGGTCCGCTGGTCCCACGGCTCCGGTGCACCTCCCGCAGGCATGACTGCTTGGGGCGGCCAAATTCCTAGAGCCGCCCCTGTCAGCCACCCTGGTCCCCAAAGCCCGTACGCAGTCTCTGAAGACCAGGAGCTCCTTTCACCGAATGCTCACATACGCCACCCGCCCCTAGGGCAGGTAATCAGACATGCTGCCTTGGGTGCAATAACCTGGATGGCTCCCACTCTGCTGCCGGACTCCTGCCGGCGTTCTCTTTGAACTGCTGCAGCTGGTTCCTTTTTTGTTGTTTGGCTTTTAAGTTTAAAGAACGTTGAGTTCTAGCCCCTGATCACACTCCCCCTCTAAACTCCTTCGCCAAAATCCCCGTTAGCCGCTCCTGTTTGTAGCTCTTCTGGTCGCTTAAGAGCCGGCTTTTTGAAGCCCGGCTCTCCCTGAGGAGCCCTCAGTAGCCCCGCCCCCTGGTTAAGGGTTGATGGTGCTAAAAGGCTTAGGGATCACAGAAGCTCTCAGCTGTCAGCCTTACCTAGCAGGCCGCTAGGCTCAGCACCCACACGGTCAGCACACAATCCCCCAAACAAACAGCGCACACGGTATAGTTCAGTCAAGCAGCAAGCACCCCACAAACACAGATACATACACTACGGACAACAAACTTACGTCAAGGGTCACAAAATCACTCCTCCATCCCTCACAAAACTCCCCTGTTAGCCGCTCCTGCGCGTTAGCTCCTTCTCTGCACTCCCTGCCACTGCGGCTGACAGCTGATGGCCTCTAGCCCTGAGGTGGCTGCATTTCAGTGGCACAGGGGATCCTTCAGGATGGAAGGTGTCGGTAGATGTACAATGCAAGGCTAAGTTCTGAGGCCATGGCTTGTACTATACTAAGGCTGCACCGAGGCAAAATTCCCCTTGAAGTAAAAACTGATAAAAGACCTCAGGAGCCAGCTGTGTGTTACTGCACAGACTCTGTCACCTCCTCCTCCTGCATTTCAGGGCTCTAGCTGTGAACAGGATGGGGAGTTGAGGCTGTTACCTGACTTTTATCTGCTGTAAGGCATGGAGGTGCTAGGGCTCCTCACCGGAATAATTATAAGAATTTTTCAAAATGGGCAAGACATCGTCTCTCCTGGCTTCACTCGAGAGGTTGGCTGAACTGTTATGCCTGAAACTTTCACATAACAATTCAGCTGGAAGCAGACACCCAGCGTGGGAAATTTCAGTTCAAACACATAAAATTTGGCAAACTTAGAAGCAACTGAAAATCAGGTCTCCTAATTGAAGGCATCAGACAGACTTAACTAACTTTGGTGCCACCAGCACCATCTACAATGGCCAATCCATTTGTGAATCCCGTTGAGCTAAGCTCTTCTCCAGTAATGTCAGTGCCAAGGAGTTCCATAGGCCAAACAGGGATTATGTAAACAATTTTCTTTTCTCAGTGTTATATGTTCAGATTTTCAATGTAATTGAATATTCCCTTGTTCATGTGTTGTGAGACACAGTAAATATAAATGTCTGATCTTTATCTTTTCTTTATCAATGGATTCGTAGGGTTCAATGTCAGAAGGCACTATTAGATCATCCTGTCTGAACTCCTGTATAACACGGTCATGAAATTTTACCCAATTACCCTAGATTGAGCTCAGTAACTTGTGTGTGACTAAGGCCTGGTCCACACTAGGATTTTACAGTGTAGAATCACAGACCCAGAGGGTGAGAAGGAACCACAAGGGTCATCTAGTCTAACTCCCTGCCTCAATGCAGGATTTGTTGCATCAAAACCATCCCAGACAGATGAGGATCCAGCCTCTCTTGGAAAACCTCCAGCGAAGGAGCTTCAACCACCTCCCAAGGCATCTGTTTCACTGTCCTGCTGTTGTTACAGTTAGGAAGTTTTTCCTGAAATTTCATCTAAATTTGCTGTGCTGTAGTTTGAACCCCTCGACTCTTGTCCACCCACTATGGTGAGACAGATCAACTTTTCTCCATCTTTTTATGGCAGCCTTTCAAGTAGCTGAAGAGCATTGTCATGTCCCAGCTCAATTTTCTCTTTTTCAGATTAAACATATCCAATTCCTTCAGCCTTTGCTCGTATGGTTTGTATTCCATCCCTTGGATTATCTTTGTCTCTCGCCTCTGGATCCTTCCCAGTTTCTCTACATACTTCCTATTCTCCAGCTGAGGCCTAACCAGCACTGAGTAGGGGAATACTATCACCTCCAATAACTTGCATGCTACGCCTTTGTTAATGCAACCCACAACTGCATTTTCTTCCTTTGCAATAGGAAAACATATCCACACCCTAGAGAGCTGTTGCTGTATCAATCTAACACCGGTGTAAACAGCATGGGGTCGATGGAAGAATTCTTCCATCGACCTAGTTACCACCACCTGGGGAGGTGGCTACCTACGTGGACGGGAGAACCCCTGCCATCGGTATAAATAGTGTCTACACTGAAGCGATATGGCAGTGCTGCTGTAGCATTTTAAGTGTAGACAAGCCCTCAAGCAGATCTACCAGAAACGCATCTAGTCTGGGTCTGCAGCCACGAGGAGATGGAGAATCCACCACTTCCCTTGGCAGTTTGTTCCAAAGGTTAATCACTCTCAGTGCTAAACATCTGGCCCTTATTTCCAGCTGGAATTCCTCTGGTTTCAGCTTCCAGCCATTGGGTCTTGCTCGGCCTTTCTCCGCTTTACTAATGATTTTCACCCCAAGAAAGTCTCTGCTTGATCATTTTTTTGATAAGTTAAATATCTGATGCCCTTTTAGTCTCTCACTGTCTGGCATTTTCTCCATCCTCCAAGCATTTTTGTGGGTCTTTTCTGCACCCTCTCCAATTTCTCAACAGCCTTTTTGAAATGTGGACCCCAGGACTGGACACGGTCGGTTTCACCAATGCCACATGCAGAGGTAAAATCCTTCCCCTGCTCCAACTCACCACTCCCCTGTTTATGCATCCAACGATCACATCAGCGCTTTTGGCCACAGCATCGCACTGGGACCTCACAGTAAGTTGGTTGACCACAATGACCCCTAAATCCTTTTCAGGGTCCCTGCGTTCCATAATGCAGTGATCTAGTCTGTGAGTCCGGCCTGCATTGTCTTTTCTGAGACAATAACTTTTCACGTGACTGTATTTGTATGGGCCTATTCTCCCAATCAATCAGTATGCCTGCCCTGGCCTCCTCATTGTAACCAGTGATTTTCTGTTTCCTTCCAAATCATTGATGAAAATGTTGAATAGCATCGGACCAAGAACTGATCCCTGCAGAACCCCATTAGAAACACCCCCATTCATCCCCTTGACAACTGATTTCTGAGATCTGTCAGTTAGCCAGTTTTTAATCCACTTTACATGTGCTCTGCTGATATTGTAGAGTGTTAATGTTTTATCTGAATGTTTTCACCTAATGAATACATCTCAGAGAAATTGAAGTTTATTGTATCTGCGCAGTGCATTTGATCAATGAAATATGTACTCTCATTAAAGGATGAAATCAGTTTTATTTGACAAGACCTGCTTTTCATAAACCATGTTGTTGACTGGCATTAATTATATTCCTAGACTTTTTTTTTAAACTAATCTCATACCAGCTTTTCCGTTGTTTCTTAACCTTGTCAAATCTTTTTTTTTTAAATTCCTCTTTTTTACTAGTTTACATCAGAACTGTCCTGTAGTTGCCTTTTTTTTTTGTTTTTTTTGTTTTTTTGTGGCTCTGCAGCTGACAGATTGTGTACTTCTACTTCCCAAGGAGATGTGTGGTGGTTCGGTCAGTTCATACCGCTGGTGTTCATAACTCTAAGGTTCTATGTAGATGCTGTTTAACATTCTCCTTGGAAGCTAATGGACTGGAGACTATTCCATCACCTCATGTGATAGCAGCCCTCATACTGCTTCTTTCCAAATGCAGAACAAAACTATTTCTGCAACACATCTATGTTTTCTGCAACATTAAGAAGTTTCCTTTCTCCTCTAGGAATTGGCCTAAACCTTTTCCGGGATTTCTTTTGTTCTTAATATACGTAATAACCTTCTATTTGTTGTCCTTAGCCTCACCAAGCATGGATTTTTCCCTGATGTCAGTAGCTGTCGCTTATCAATTTCCATAACTTCCAATTTGTATTGCTTGCTATCTATTTTCCTTTTTCCCCATTTCTATACATTGCTTTCCCCGCAAATTCCTGCCTTCACTTTGCCACTGAATTGGGTTTTTAGCCAAAGATCTCCACCTCCTTGACTGTGGAATCGTGACTTTTCAGCTATCAAATAAACTTTTCTTAAAGAACTCCCAAGTTTCATTCCCATTTTCCTGTGTAATATTTTCGTCCCAATCAGGTTTCTTGGTAATTTTCTTCAGCTTTGGGGAATTAGCCCTTTTGAAGCACTAAGTGTCTATAGATATTACTGGTTGGGAACTGTTCTGTTTCTCTAATTGAATGTAATCAGTTCTATTCTTTCCCTCTATCATATGCCTCCATTAGTGTCTCTTCTCTAAAGTAAACTGTTCCAGATTTTTCAGTTTGTCGGCATATGGCAGCTTTCCCCATTCTCAGAGCCTGTCTCAGAAATCCTCTTTATAATGCTGTATCCTCTTTAGAGACTGGGTGACCAAAACTGAGCACATCTCCAGAGCAGGTTTTCTCCATCCCATTTCTTAGGCATCCAAACATTGTCTTTGATTTGGCCACAACTGCAAATGAGTATGTGTTTTGTTGATCTGCTGTCAATGACCCCCAGGTCTTTTCCCCGAGGTGTTTTCTGGTTGGGATGTTTCTCCCTGGTACATGTCTTGGCAAAGGTTTGATTTTTTTTACAATCTCAGATTTTTAGCAACCGGGTGAATGGGGAACTCTTTACAGCATGAAATTTCTAGTCTGGCTTTCATTGCATTAAGGAAAAACGATGGATAACCAGTATCTACACTCGTGTTTCCTGCTGGTGCCTATTAAGGTTTCCCACACCACGACATGTAGATTTATTGATGAATGGAGCACCATCAAATATGGAACTGGGATTAGTAGGGCCAGTTGTTCATAATTCATTTATCTGAATAATGAAAATGTCATTGTTCAGTGTGTGTAGAGCGACCAATCTGCTTCACCCCTGAGAACAGCCTCCAGTAGTGCATGCAGTGTCTCATGTTAACATTGTCTCTCCATACAGGCTTTAGTATTTTGACCATCACCCTAGACCCTGGGCACATACAGGAAGTCTGAGGAACGTATGGTACGTGCGAGAGACATCGTTCTGCCTCAGAGTTGGACACCTTCTCCTATACTCCATGTCAGATTCCAACACAACCGAGTTCACCAACCCTCCACCTTCATCCTGCTGGGCATTCCTGGCCTGGAGGCAGCCCACGTCTGGATCTCCATCGCCTTCTGTGCCATGTACGCCATAGCCATCTTGGGGAACTTCACCATCCTGTTCATCGTGAAGACCGAGCAGAGCCTGCATGGGCCCATGTACTATTTCCTCTGCATGCTGGCTGTCAGCGACCTGGTCCTGTCTACATCCACCCTACCCAAGACGCTGAGCATCTTCTGGTTCAATTCCAGGGAGATCGATTTCAGTGCCTGCCTCACCCAGATGTACTTCATTCACTGCTTCTTAGTGGTTGACTCTGGGATCCTTGTGGCCATGGCTTTGGATCGCTATGTGGCCATCTGCCATCCCCTGAGACATTCCACCATCCTGACAAACCCTGTGGTAGCCAAGATCGGCCTGGCAGTGGTGCTGCGTGGCAGCATGCTCATAGTGCCCTATCTCATCCTGGCCAGGCGGTGGCCATATTGTAGAACCAACATCATCTCCCACTCGTACTGTGAGCACATGGCTGTGGTGAAGCTGGCCTGTGCTGACATCCGCATCAGTAGTTACTACAGCCTCTCTGTGACTTTCTTGGTGATTGCTCTGGATGTGTTTTTTATCACCGTGTCCTATATCCAGATCCTCAGGGCCATCTTCAGCCTCCCCACAAAGGATGCCCAGCTCAAGACTTTTGGGACCTGCGGCTCCCACCTCTTTGTCATTTTAGCCTCTTACATCCCAGTTCTCTCCTCTGGCCTCATGCACCGGTTTGGCCAGAACGTGGCCGTACAGTTCCACATTCTCATGGCCAACGCGTACCTGATTGTGCCCGCCACGCTACACCCCATCATCTACGGTGTGATGACCAAACAGATCCGGAACAGGCTGCTCCTGCTACTTACTCATAAAGGGGTGTAAAGTTTTCTCCTGGTGCCTTGGCTCTCAGACCGAGCTCTGTGCAGAGCTAGCTGGTGACATGGTGCTGGACCCTCTTCCCTGAATCACTTACCGGACAGTAAAAAAGATATTAGATACTTTCCTGACCTTTCTGTGCTGTGTGAGCATGACAAAGTGGGGAATAGGTCTGTGTACAATTCCGTGGGTTACCATGTCTCTAATTGCTGGTATTTGGACCCCTGAAACCCCACCTCTTCCCCACCTCTTCTGCCAAGGTTCCCACCCTGCTTTACCTCTTCCCCCCAAGGCTCCACCCCTGTCTCTTGCTCCTCTGTTCCCCTCTCCCTGTCTCTTGCTGGATCCTTTCCATCTCCCTCCCCCCATACAAGCTACAAGAGAGCATTTTCAGATTTTGGTAGGGGTGGCAACTTTAACTGTTATTCCAAGGGCTACTTGAAAACGCTATTTTTTTTGGCAGATAACTTAGCAATTAGCTGACAGGAGCACTGTGTCTAATTCTGATATGAACAAAAGAAATTAAAATAAATGTTAGACCCATTCAGCTCTAATACTAATATGTTCTGACATCTTGTGTCCAGTCACTTAGAATATAATGTATATTCTTACGTTGTTACTAACTCAGCAGAGAGAGACAGACGCCAGCAGGACTCCTGGGTTCTATCTCAGGTCTGGGAGGAGAGTGGGGTCTAGTTCATTGCAGCAGGGAGGGGTGGTGGTGCAAAGGGTGGAGATATATCTGGGGTTTCTATAAGAACATCAGAGTGGACATACTGGGTCAGACTAATGGTCCATCTAGAGCATTGTCCTGTCTTCCATCAGTGGCCAGTGCCAGGTGCCCCAGAGGGAATGAACAGAACAGGGAATCACCAAGTGACCCATCTCCTGGGCCCATTCCCAGCTTCTGGCAAACAGAGGTTAGGGACACCATCCCTGCCCATCCTGGCTAATAGCCATTGATGGACCTGTCCTCCATGAATTTATCTAGTTCTTATTGGAACCATGTTCTAATTTTGGCCTTCACAAGTTCCTGGCAAAGAGTTCCACAGGTTGACTGTGAAGAAATATTTCCTTTGTTTGTTTTAAATCTGCTGCCAAGTAAATCTATTCAGTGACTCCTAGTTTGTGTGTTATGAGAAGGAGTAAATAACATTTTGTTCTTTACTTTCTCTATACCACTCATGGTTTTATAGACCTCTGTCATATCCCCCCTTTGTCATCTCTTTTCCAAGCTGAAAAGTCACTGCCTTATTAATCTCTCCTCATATGAAGCTGTTACATGTCCCTAATCATTTGTGCTGCCCTTCTCTGTACCTTTCCGCACACAGTATTCAAGGTGTGGGCATCCCATGGATTTATACAGAGGCAACATGATATTTTCTGTCTCATTATCTATCCCTTTCTTTATGATTCCCAATGTTCTGTTTGTTTGTTTGATTTCCACTGCACATCAAACAGATGTTTTAACCCTATTAACTCACATTAGATTGTATGCACTGTCTGTATCCTTATATCTTTGGGATTTTCCTGAACTCTTCACTTATGCTCCTTGCACTAAGGGAAGTGTACTAGTAGGATTTTATGTTTTTATTTTACATAATTTAAAAGAAAAATATAGGATAATAATGTAGCATGTATGAAATGTATTGGTATCTGATTCAATTATATCCGGACAGTCATCCTTTTAAATAGTGGAAAGGAACGGCCTAGTGGGCCATGGGTAAAGATGCATCAGCCAGAATCTGTGTCTGAGCTGATTTCAAGGCAGTAACAGACCTTTCAGGGTGACCACTTCGTTGTAGGTTTAGCATTTGAAAATAAGTAAAAGAATGTAATGATTGTTTTTCTCTTGCATTGCAGTTTGATGTTCCTGTTCAAATGCTCTGTGTAAATCAGTTCTGTTTTGTGTGTGAATGAGGAATGTGTGTGTTAGAAAATAAGTGTAAAGGCCGTCACTGAACCAGATGTTCTAGGGAGGAACCGAGGACAGACTCAAGGGTGCCAGAAAATTACAAGATGCCCCAATTGAAATGTCAGAAAAGGACAAATTAACAACTCTAAAAATAAGACACAGGCACCTATGAATGGGGACAAAATAGCTGCAATCAAAACCAGCCTGGGGGCAACTCCCTAAAAACCTTAATAAAAAACAAAATTAAAAAAGCAATTTTTAAAAACAAGCACTCATCAAACAACAATTGATTACAGCAAAACTCATTGGTTGCAATGAAAAAAACCACACTATATACAGGGTGCCTTGCTGTGAAACTTTGGGTTCGTCCTGACAAGACTTCCCCAGAGCATCGTGTCATGACTGACTGAACCCGGCTCCCCCCTACCCGTGAGGAGAGAGGAGGAGGGGTAAGTGAGCTACCGAGCCGGAGCCCACATCAAAGCCCTATGGCAAGGAGTCATTCTGCCCCTGGGTGATTGGGGTCAGACCCAGGGCCTTGATCTTCTTGAAGGTGGACTTCCGCTGCCACAACAACCTAGGCAGCAATTGCCTTGGCGTTGACGGGGGTACAGCTGGTAAAGGGGCTGGGGGGGGTCCATCTGAGGCCCCCTCGGGAAGGGACTCTGAGAGGGGGACGATACCGCTCCCCTCTGTTGTCATGGCGTCTGCAGCCAGAGCCACCTGCTGGGCTGTATCAGCAGGTGCGGCAGAAGTCTCAGCAGCCGCGTCTCCCCTCCTTATCTTTTGGGGGGATTCTCCACCTCCGCATCGAGGGTGAGTTGCCAATCCCATTCCTTTCGTGTGCCACGCTTCCCATGAACAAGCACCCAGTGTGATGCTACACCCCATATCCTTCACCGAACTATTGTTATGATACAGATATGGGATAACTAAGATATATTTCAGGGAACCTGGGTCATGTGAGGTATCTTTGGAAAGGTTACGATTTACTAAACATGATTATCCAATTTGTACGCATGGGTCATCTCTGTATCTGAAGATAGCAGTATTGACTATGTAACAATTACAATGGGTGTGTACTTGGGAACGCCCACCAGACAGTAGGCAATCAGCCTGGAGGAGCCATTTCAGAAGGACAATAAAACTGAAGATTCTAATCTCCCACCTTCCTGAGGAGCTTCCCGGGATGTTGCTTTGACGGTGCCGGGGCATCCGATGATGTCACCTGGTACGGAGGACCACCTTGGACACTGCTGGTATTTTTCCACTGGAAACAAAGGATTCCTGCCTCACGTAAATCCTACTCAGGGATGGGAAGTGAGTCAATCAGGGCTCTTCTCCATTGCCTCCCCGCCCAAGAAGGGAGACGGCTGAAAACACCTGAAGAAACAAAGGAACTAAACTGGGGAGAGACAAGGGTTGAGTTGAGGCTGAGTCAGGAGTTTAGCCTGTGAAGAGAAATAACTGCAACTCTAAGCTACAGAAACTCTGCAACTTCCCTAAAACAACATTTAGGTGAGAAATGACATGTTGTACCCTCCTTCTTTAGTGAATTAAGCTGAATTAAGCTTAGGTGGCCTGTTTTGTTTTATTTGCTCAGTAATTTGCTTTGTTCTGTTTGCTATCCCTTATCATCACTTACAATTTATCTGTTGTAGCTAAAAAGGGGGGGGCAGGGATAGCTCAGTGGCTTGAGCATTCACCTGCTAAACCCTGGGTTGTGAGCTCAATCCTTGAGGATCTGGATTAGGGATCAGATCCTTAGGGAGCTGGGGCAAAATCAGTACTTGGTCCTGCTAGTGAAGGCAGGGGGCTGGACTCAAGGACCTTTCAGGGTCCCTTCCAGTTCCAGGAGATTGGTATAAGTCCATATATTCCTTGTTTGTTTCAGACCCCAGTTTGTGCAATTCATATCTGGGGCAGGGGTAGAAAGCTGTGCATATCTCCCCCGACATTGAGGGAGGGGGCAGTTGTTATGAGCTCATGCTGTACAGATCTTTCTATACAGCACAAGAGAATGCATTTTGGGTTTACACCCCGAGGGACGTGTGCATGTGAGTGCTGGGCTGAAGCCTCCCACACAGAGCTGATTTCAGTCTGTGTCCGCAGCGGGTGTGGCCTTGCCTGGGTGTGTGCTGGAGAAGGCTTGAGGGCCTGACACAGCAGGACAGGGTGAGGGAGCCCAGGCTGGTGGAACGGGCGGGCTCAGTGGAGCCCCAGCACATCAGGTGGCATCCCAGATGGTGGGTCCCACCTGTCACAGCCTCCTCCCCCTCCACATTGAGGGGGAGGTGCTGAGTCTGTGCCTTTCGGGTGCCACACTTCCCCTGAATGAGCACCCAGTCCTCCAAGGTGGAGGTGGAGGGCTGGTCGGGGGCAGAGGGCAGGGGCAACGGATCCAAGGATAAGGGAGGCATATAGATCATTGTTTCAACCACTGTCATATATTTGCAAAAATCTTGTACAAAATGTGACATGTGAGATGTCTATGATTTGCTGGTTGCGATGATGCTATCTGCATGCATGGATCACTTTTGTTTTGGGGGCTATAAGTACTGGCTCTCTACCTGTATTTCAAGTGTTTTCTCCTGGGGTAACGCCCACAAGGTTTTTAGCCAGCACATCTTGACGGGATTATTAAAATTAAGTGGCTCATCAAGTATCAGTTAACTGAGAATAGACCCTGGGAGACGCCCATCTACACTGAATGGATTGTCCTTCAAACGTGCTGTCTGGGGTATAGCTAACGATTTCCTGCAATGACTCGGTGAAATGCATGGACATGTGACTTGTCCATGTGACTCCAACCACTATCTTGTTACTGTACTTTTCCACAGGACGAACAATGGATTCCTCCACCTGGCAGAAGATATAAAAGGCCCTGGAAACTCCTCCATTTTGCCTCTTTCCTGCTCAAACCTCTGGACTCTGGACTTATACTAATGGGAGCATCTAACCAAGAGAGCGAGGCCCTTCCAATGATTTGGAGGCAGCCAGAGACTTGATTTAACACAGCAGTTTGTTCCATCACTGCTACAAGCCTGAAGCAAGAGCTTTGCAATTACTGTATGTATTTGATGCCTTTAATCAGTTTTAACTCTCACTTTTCTTTTATTTCTTTTTATAAAGGAAACCGCTTTTATGACTTCCTGTTAGCCAGTATGGGGAGAGAGAAGTTCACTCTTGTTGCTGGTTTGGTATATCCTATGGGGGATTAGCCACCAGCCTTGGGGTATATCTGCCCTATATCTCGGCAGTGTGTTGAGAATTCAGCATTCTCAGTTGTGACCCAAGAAGGCATGGTTACCAGACGTAGCACTGGGCCTCCCCCGAAGAACAGTGTACCCATTAATGGGCCCCCGGATGGGGCACCCGGAAGGATCCCTCTAATGCCTGTCCATCATGTGCCGCCGGAGGCAGTCGGATCTGAACCTGCTGGCAGAAGGCTAAATGGGAACGTATGTGCCGTCCCCCACCAGGCCCTTCTCCACTGCCTCCTGGGCAGTGGCCTCCAATGCCAGGAAGAAAGCCACCTTCCCGTACATCTTGCAGGCTCCCGCCACCTCACCAATGCCTGCCAGGGAGGCAGGGAGGAGGTGCCAATGGGGGATGTAAAAGCCAGTTGAGGCAGGGAAAGGGGGCACACTGACTGGCGCGAGGCGGGGAACTACAAATCTCTGTTCAAGTCCCTGCTCCAAATCAGGGAGAGCAGAAATTTTGGATCTGGTCCTCATGTCTCTCTTGGAAGTCTAAATAATAAGATGGGTGAACTTAGAAGCCTGAGCAGTGTAACTTTATTACCCAGCCTGCCCCTCCTCAGTGTGGCGAGAACAATGAACCAGCCCTGTTGCAGGGCAGCCTTCCCTTTACGCTGGAAACAACACACGTTTTAGGTTAAAATATAAAAGAGATTTATTACCTAAGGCAAGATAGATTTTAAGTGATTATAAGTAATAAGTGTGCAGATCAAAGGAGCTTACCTAAGAAATAAAGCAACATTGCAATCTGAGTGCTACAAACCAGACTGGATCTGAATCAGGCAGTGACTCACCCTATCGCACAAATAGTTCACCAGTGTTCTGTACGCAGGCCGGGATTCCTCATTTCCAGCTGGGACCACCTCCCCACTCAAAGTCTTTTCACTCTAGCTGTGTTTTCAGGTGTTCAGTCGTGGGGGGAGTGAGGCCAGCTGCTGATGTCACTTCCCCTTTTCATAGTTTCTGCCATGTGGAGGGAACATCATTTTCGCAAACAAAGCCCCAGCACAGTTAATGGGAAAGTACAGGAACAAGATGGAGTGCGGTGTCACATGAGCAGGTCACATGCCCGTGCATGAATCAGTGAGTCACAGTTCCATGGCACATTGTGTTCAGTGAGGGGCCATCAACTTGAATAGTCCATTCACAGTGTGCTGGCTAGACTGGATGTAAACTACCTTGTAGGAGTTACCACAGGAGGAAACACATTTGAAATTCAGGTGTATAGTCAATATTCATAACTTCAGATACAAAACCTGAGCCATGCCTACAGATAGGATAACCCTGTTCACCAGACCATAACTTTTCCATAGACACCTCACACGAAATATTTTGGAGAAGATTTGTTGCAATTAGTGGTGAATATGGGGCTGCCAGTGTGTTGCTTTGGGGTGCAGAGTGGCACAGCAATATGTCTGTTGAACTAGAGCCTATGAGAGCTAATTCTGTATTTTTCTTATTTTTCCGTTGACCTCATGCTGTCTACACCAGGGTAAGGCGGATACAGTGACATCTGTCTGGGGTGTGGAATGTTTTGCTATTGCAAAAAAGCAAATGCAGTTTTGTGCTGCCTGAACAGAGGCACAGCATGCGACTCATGGGAGGTGACAGTGTTCCTCTTCTCCGTGCTGGTTAGGCCACAGCTGGAGCACTGTGTCCAGTTCTGGGTGCCACATTTCAGGAAAGATGTGGAGAAAGAGCAAGAAAATGACTAAAGTTCTAGAAAACATGACCTGAGGGAAGATTGAAAAAACTGGGTTTGTTTAGTCTGGAGAAGAGAAGACTGAGAGGGGACATGATAACAGTTTTCAAGTACATAAAAGGTTGTTACAAGCAGGAGGGAGAAGAATTATTTTTCTTAACCTCTGAGGACAGGACAAGAAGCAATGGGCTTAAATTGCAGCAGGGGAGGTTTAGGTTGACATTAGGAAAACTTCCTAACTGTCAGGTGGCTAAGCACTGGAATAAATTGCCTGGGGAGGTTGTGGAATCTCCATTGTTGGAGATTTTTAAGAGCAGGTTGGACAAATACCTGTCAGGGATGGTCTAGATAATACTTAGTCCTGCTGTGAGTCCAGGGGACTGAACTAGATGACCTCTCGAATCCCTGCGATCCAACACTGCTGTGATTCTGTGCCCACTCCCGGTGCCCCTCCTGCCTAGCTGACATTTTGAGGTTCCTTCCACTCCTCTGATTCCATGATTCTATGCCTTGGCCATGTTGAAAAATTCTTAGAATTGTTCCGGTGAGGAGCCCTAACACCTCCTTACTTTCCAGCAGATAAAAGTCAGGTAACGGCTCCTCTTCCCCTCCTCCCCTCCCTCCCCCGTTAACAGTCAGAGCCCTGAAATACAAGACCAGGAGGGGACAGTGTCTGTGCATAAACACACAGCTGGCTCCTGAGCTCTCACTCCGAGTGAAGATTTGCCTCAGTGGAGACTAAGCAAATCACAGGTGATGGACTCAAAATTTGGCCTTGTCTTGTCCACATACCAACACCTTTCATCCTGAAGGGTCCTCTGTGCCACTGAAATGCAGCCACCTTGGGGCTGGAGCCCATCAACCTGGGTGGGCAGGGGTCACACAGCAAAGAAGGACATTTTGGCCAGTGATACTGGAGCAAACCCATCCCCTGTGGGAAGGGCCCTGGGATGTTTACTGGCAGCACAGAGGAGAAAGGACCCCAGACCTATTCTCCATCCCATCACGCCCACGTTGCACTGGGTTTGTCGAGCAGGTGAGCTCCTCAGCAAGAGATGGTGCCTGTGAATCCTGAGACGGAAGCATCTTCCCTGGGAATCCCCCTCAGGTAGCTGTGACCTATACCGCTCTGAATCCAGCATCTGCAGCAGCATCTCACACCGAGAGCTGACACAGAGGAGTGCAGCATTTATAATATAGCTCTGTGCAATCCCCGTCAGTTTGCTCAGTGTCTACCAGAGAAAGCACATCTGGATGTAAACAGGCTGGAGAGGAGCCTGTCTGCACTTCTGTGCTATTTATACAGCTTTAGGAGTAAGCAGTAATTAAGGGACCTTCCCAAAGGGAGATGAGAACTCCTGGGCTCTGTACTGAGTCAGAGAGCAATTGGCTGCTCTGTGTATTTGTGTATATTTATAAATTATAGTTGATTAGGAAGAAAACTAGGGATAATGATGAGATCTCCACAGGGTGTGATACCCTGTAAATGCCCAGGATGGATGGATGGATACTAGACAGACAGAACTGGACAAAGATGACTGAGTAGAGAAATGAACATTTTCATTGAAGGCTCTTCAAAACACCTAGCAAAGGAAAGTCACGATGAACATATCCCCATTATACAGATAGGTAAACTGAGGCACGGGAAAACATGAATTGGCCAAGGTCATTCAGAGACTCAATGCCAGGATGACACACAGAACCCAGGAGTCCTGACTTCCTGCCGTAACCACAGTCTCTTCGTCACACCAAGAGGGAAATGGACTCTCGCCTGGCAGGGGCTGTTCATTGGGTGGGATGGAGAGGAAAGTCTGGTAGAGGTTGTCTAAGCCTTCACCATCCTCTGAAGGTGAATCTGAGGCTTTCAGAACTAGGTGAGGTTGTGAGCTCCCTGCTCCTGTGAGGTGTGAACTCCGAGATTCCACTTCTGCTGCCCCTCAGAGACCTGCCAACGATCACAGTCACTGGGGTCACTTCTGGGAACAAACTTAGTAAAACCAACACCAACAGAATGTTCCCGTGGACAGAGGGCAGCTGGGGCCTGTTCTTGGCACAGAGGCCTCCCCACCCCATGAAAGCTGACTTGGAAGAAGGGAGGCCCTATAGGCAGGATAGAGACTGGATTAATGTTTGCATTGGATTTGTTCCTTTCTCCCAGTCTCTCCCAGGGGAATTGAAATAAAATGTTCCAGGCTGAGTCAGACTTTCCAGCACTGCCCCGGCTGGAGGGCACTTGGATTCCCACAGCTGAACTCGCTGCCTGCTCCTCTGGCCAATCCCGCACACAGCACCTGGGCTTTTCAGCACTGGAATGGGACTGAATAAATTCTCCTGTCCGAGTGCAACAGGGTCCCCTTGTCCACCTGTACTCAGGTTACTGACACTCTGTGGCTGGCCAGCCTGGTTTGACCTTCGTCTGCAGCTAAAGGCAAAGCGGGGAGGGGCTAGGCCCTGATTTGGCTGGATCACTGTGTCTATCATTTATTATTATTGTCTTAATTGTGGAAGCCTGCAGAGGCCCCGCTCCAGTTCATGGCCCCTTGTGCTGGGCCCTTCACAAACCCAGAAGCAGAAACAGCCCCTGCCCCAGGGAGCTTAGAAATCAAATTCAGACAAGGCCCAGCTACTGAGTGTAACACACCAGAGAGGGGGCAGGCAGGAGACGGGGAGGAGCAGCACTCAGAACGGGTGGTTCCATAGGCTGCTGGGTGGGTGTGAGACAGCGGAAATGCACAGCCCGGCCCTGGCTGTTGGAAGTGAGTCCTGGGCCGTTAAGAGCAGATCACATGTTCGGGGAACTAGACTGGGGCTAGCGAGAACCGGCCATTGAGTGGCGGCTGCAGCAGACACACAGCTGGGAGCGCGTGACTCTCCATTAGCTTTTGTAACCTGCTTTAGTTCCAATCACACCTCCCTCCTTCCAGTGCAGACTGAGCCTCCTTCTCCTTAATTCCCAGGACAACGCCCGGTACCGGAGGGGGGACCAGAGGACAGGACAGAGGTAACAGGGCTGTGGGGAAGTGGTCAAGTGTCTTCCTAAAGAGGGGCGGCTCCAGGCATCAGCACACCAAGCACGTGCTTGGGGCGGCAAGCCACTGGGGGCGCTCTGCCGGTCGCCGCGAGGGCGGCAGGCAGCCTGCCTGCTGTGCTTGGGGCGGCAAAATGCCTAGAGCCACCCCTGTTCCTAAATTTTAATACTCCTTTTTGATCTTTGAATCAAAGCCATATTAATAGACAAGACGTGTTTGCTGACATCCCACGACCTGAGCACACAGCTCCCTTCTCTCTCGAACAATGCAGGCTCAGAACATCACACAAAAGATGGGACCCCCCTGACCTCCTGAGTCCCTCATTGGCGTGCCCTCCCTGTCAATCAGGCTGACCAGGAGCTTTGGCCTCTCCCCATTGGCCTTTGGGCCTGTCATTCTCAGGGTCCTGGCTTCCCATCGACCCTCCCCCTTCCTTTTGGTACTGGGAGATGCCAATCAACCCCCACCCCACTAAGTTTTTGTTAGTGTCCAACAGTCCCTGTACACAGAGTTGACGCTAACGAGTCCAACCTGCAGCTGTTCACAGTTAACAGAAACCTTCAGAGCTCAGGCCGGTGGAGTCGGAGCAGAAGATGGCGCCCATCCCATTCTTCAGTCACACACTGGAGTTCAGCCCAAATTCAGTGCACCAGGAATGCTAGATACAAAGCACCAGACACACAACAGTTGGTTTGTGCACCGAAGGACGCTGGGAGTGTTATGTAGAGAGACGTAGGGGTGCACAAAGAATCACAGGGAGTCAGTCTGTTTCCTAGCAGCGGCACTGAGCAGCAAGCGTCAGGGAAAAGGAGTTTGATAATAGCAGGCTCTAAAGCTAGCAGGCCAGGCAAAGAACAGTCAGTGGGTGGGCGTTGAAGGTAGACAAATGGAGACTAGAGATACAGAGGACATTTTTAACACTGAGGATAATTGACCATTAGAACAATTTAGCAAGGATCAGGTTGTGTCTCCATCACTGGCCACATTTCAATCGAGATGGGATTTTTCTCAAAGATCTGCTCTAGTTCAAACAGGAAGTCATTCAGGGCAGGCCTACGGCCTGTGCAATGCAGGAGGTCAGAGCAGATGACACTAAGATGGGGGAGAGGTAGATAGGCTGGAGGGTAGAGATAGGGTGACGTAGACAAATTGGAGGATTGGGCCAAAAGAAATCTGATGAGGTTCAACAAGGACAAGTGCAGAGTTGTGCCCTTAGGAAGGAAGAATCCCATGCACGGCTACAGGATGCGGACCAACTGGCTAAGCAGCAGTTCTGCAGAAAAGGACCTGGGGATTACAGTGGATGAGAAGCTGGATATGAGTCAGCAGTGTGCCCTTGTTGCCAAGAAGGCCAATGGCATATTGGGCTGTATTAGTAGGAGCATTGCCAGCAGATCGAGGGACATGATCTGATAGAGAGATATGCACAGCTGTTTGCCCCCACTCCACCTATTAATACATATTCTGAGTTAATTTATAAGTAAAAAGTGATTTTATTAAATACAAAATGTAGGATTTAAGTGGTTCCAAGTAGTGACAGACAGAACAAAGTGAATTACCAAGCAAAATAAAATAAAACATGCAAGTCTGAGCCTAATACAGTAAGAAACTGAATACAGATAAGATCTCACCCTCAGAGATGTTTCAATACGTTTCTTTCACAGATGGGACACCTTCCTAGTCTGGGCACAATCCTTTTCCCGGTACAGCCCTTGTTCCAGTTCCGGTGGCAGCTAGGGGAGTCCTCATGATGGCTCCCTCTTTGTTCTGTTCCACCCCTTTATATATCTTTTGCATAAGGTAGGAATCCATTGTCCCACTCTGGGTTCCCACCCTCTAGCAGGGTGCTTACCCTGATCCTGCCCTGAAGGGCTTAAAACAGCCCTGGGGGCTACTAAGCTACTAAAATGGGCTGATTGGGAAAAATGAGGTAGGAATCCATTGTCCCGCTCTGGGTTCCCACCCTCTAGCAGGGTGCTTACCCTGATCCTGCCCTGAAGGGCTTAAAACAGCCCTGGGGGAAGGTTGTGGCTGGGAGCTACTAAGATGGGCTGATTGGGAAGTGGCTGCAGCTGGGCCACACCCCAATCAGGCCACAGCTGGCCCCTATAAAAGGCTGTGAGCCAGAGGCCCAGGGACAGTCTCTCTCTCTGTTTGTAGAGGGAGATGGGCCTGGCTGCAGGGAGCTGGACACAGGGTACCTGAGTGGAGCAGGGCTGGGGAAAGGCTGAGGAGCTGGGCAGCTCCAGCCTGGAAAGCCCCAGGCTGCGGCTTAGCATTGGGCTAACAGGTCCTGAGGGTTGCAGAGGCAGCCCAGGGGTAGGCCAAGGCAGCAGGTCCAAACCCAACCTTGCCAGTGATGAGTGGCTGATACTGCAGTCTGCCCCAGGGCGTGGGGGCTAGACGATGACTGGCAGTAGCCGTATACTGAGGTGAGATGGGGATAGTGGGTGGGGGGTTCCCTGGGCAGGGGAGACCCTAAGACTGAGGGGTTACTGCCAGGGGCAGCACCCCAGTTAAAGGGGAACTGGCATCCAGGGAAGGAGATGGGGCCAGAGGACAGGTGGATTACGGTCTGCAGAGGGTGCTCCGGAGATGAATTGCGCTAGTTCCCGGAAGTCACCAGCAGGAGGCGCCGCAGGGGTGAGTCCGCTCGTCTACACACCCTCCTTCTCAATGGAAAAGCAGCAGGTTGAAGATGGATTCCAGTTCAGGTGACATGATCACATGTCACTGCAAGACTTCATTGCCCACTTGCCAGCACACACATATACAGGAAGACTTACAGGTAAAACAGAGCCATCTGCAGTCAATTGTCCTGGTTAATGGGAGTCATCAAGATTCCAAACCACTATTAATGGCCCACACTTTGCATAACTACAATAGGCCCTCAAAGTTATATTTCATATTTCTAGTTTCAGATACAAGAGTGGTACATTTATACAAATAGGATGATCACACTCAGTAGATTATAAGCTTTGTAATGATACACAGAAAGACCTCCGTCAGATACAAGACAACTGGTGGGAGAGCAACGCCAAAGAAATTGAGCACTATCCTGAGACTCACAACTCAAAGATGTTCTTCAGTGCTATTAAGACTGTCTATGGACCTTCTAAACCAAGGACCACCCCATTGTTCTCATCAGACAACACAACGCTGATTAAAGATAAAGAAGGCATCAACGAAAGATGGCGAGAACACTTTAGCAACCTTCTCAATAGACCATCAACCGTGAATAATAATGTCTTCAATGAAATTCCACAACAACCTGCTCTGACAGATCTTGACTTTCCGCCCACTATAGATGAGATTAAGAAAGCTGTTAGCCAGATGAGTTCAGGAAAAGCTCCTGGAAAAGATGGGATACCAGCAGAGATATACAAAGCAGCAGGTCCAGCAGCACTAGCAGCGTTCCACAGCGTGAACATCAGCATCTGGGAGGATGAAAACATACCACAGGACCTCCGCGACGCTACTATTGTCTCTCTTTCTCCGTTGGTGGGAAGATCATTGCCCGCATCATCTTGAAACGCCTAATAGCCAGTATTTCCGAGGCAATTCTACCTGAAAGTCAATGTGGTTTCCGACCTGGCCGGAGCACAGTCGACATGGTGTTTGCTTTCAGACCAATACAAGAGAAGTGCATTGAACAGACTATGCACCTGTATGCTGTCTTCATAGATCTGACAAAGGCTTTTGATACCGTCAACAGGGAAGCCCTTTGGACCATTCTAACACGACTTGCCTGCCCAAGAAAATTTGTCCAGGTTATAAGCCTTTTTCATGACAGGCGAAGTATTGTCTGCTGGAGCCACATCAGCCCCCTTCAACATCACCAATGACATGAAACAAGGATGTGTTCTCGCTCCTGTCCTATTTAACCTGTTCTTTGCATGCGTCCTTAACCATGCAATGAAAGATCTGGACCGAGGTATATACTTGAAATACCGGCACGATGGTTCACTTTTGACCTCCGTCGCCTGAATGCAAAGACTAAGACAGTGCAGAAACTCCTTCTTGAGGCACTCTTTGCCGACGACTGTGCCTTCATGGCTCACACTGAAAATGATCTTCAGCACATTGTAAACAAGTTTGCTGAGGCCTCGCAATTCTTCGGACTAACTATCAGCCTCGGAAAGACAGAAGTTCTTCATCAACCTGCACCTGGATCAAATGCTTCTGTCCCGAGTATCTCCATTGACGGCACTCAGCTTAAAGTAGTGGAGAACTTTAAATACCTGGGTAGTGTCATATCTAGTGATGGATCACTGGATAATGAGATCAACGCATGAATATCCAAAGCAAGCCAGGCACTTGGCTGTCTGCGTGTCAAAGTTTTAAACCACCACAACATCCGGATGTCAACAAAACTGCTTGTGTACAGAGCTGTTGTTCTCTCAACTCTTTGTACGGGTGTGAAACATGGACACTATATAGGCGTCACATCAAGCAGCTCGAAGCATTCCACATGCGCCGCCTCCACAACATCATGAAGATCCGCTGGCAAGACAAAGTGCCCAAACTCGAGGTCCTCAGGAGAGCCCAGATGACAAGCATCGAAATGATGATCATGAAGTCACAGCTATGTTGGACCGGTCATGTCAGCCGCATGGATGCCAACAGAATCCCCTGCCAGCTTCTCTATGGTGAGCTCTCCCAGGGCATCCGGCATATAGGTCGTCCACGAAAACGTTACAAGGACACCATCAAAGCCAATCTGCAGTACAGCAGTATCAAACCCAGAGACCTGAGGACGCTGCCAGTGACAGAACACAGTGGCGTGCAGCAGTCAGAAATAGCTGCATCGCCTTTGAGGCAGGCCGCTGCCGGTGTCTACAAGAGGCACGCGAATGATGTCACAGAGCACCAGCAGCGCACAACCCACTGACCCCGAACATCCCATGCACCATCTGCAGCAAAATGTGCACTGCTAGAATTGGCTTGTATAGTCATCAGAGAGCACACCATGAGACCAACAATAGATGATCTGCACAGATTTGTCATCATCAGATCGATGGACTATCAAGAGAGAGAGAATGATACCTTACAAGGGACCTTTTGCATGAAGCATATTTATATTCCCACCATTAGCATATTTTCATAAAATCATATAGAATGCGTCACAATTAGGAAAACCTTTTCAGTAGGAGGGTGGTGAAGCACTGAATGAGTTCCCTAGGGAGGTGATGAAATCTCCTTCCTTAGAGGTTTTTAAAGGGCAGGCTTGACAAAGCCCTGGCTGGGATGATTTAGTTGGGGTTGGTCCTGCTTTGAGCAGAGGGTTGACTAGATACCTCCTGAGGTCCCTTCCAACCCTGATATTCTATGATTTTATGACAGGGGTGGGAGTTTTGGGGGAGGAGAAGATGTAAACAGGGTCAGAGCCTTGGCAGAAGATGTGGGCAAGGGATGGGATTTTGGGACCCAGTTACCAGCAATTAGAGAGGTGGCTGCCCACTGAATCGTACATGGCCTGATTCCCCAGTTTGTCATGCTGACCCAGCACAGTACGGTCTAGAAAGGATTTCATGTCTTTTTGACTGTCCGGTAAGTTTTCAGGGAAGGGGGCCCAGCACTGCGTCACCTGACAGCTCTGCATGGAGCTCGGTCTGAGAGCCAGAGCACCAGGAGAAAACTTTACATCCCTTTATGACTAAGTAGCCGTAGCAGCCTGTCCCGGATCTGTTTGGTCCTCACCCCATAGATGATGGGGTGTAGCATGGGGGGCACCAGCAGGTACGCATTGGCCATCAGCACGTGGAAATGTAGGGCCACATTGTGGCCAAACCGGTGCATGAGGGCGGAGAAGACAGATGGGATGTAAGTGGATAAAATGACACAGAGGTGGGAGCCACAGGTCCCAAAGTCTTGAGCCGGGCGCCCTTGTGGGGAGGCTGAAGATGGCCCTGAGGATCTGGATATAGGCCACGGCGATAAAAACACATCCAGACCAGTGACCATGAATCCCACAGAGATGCTGTAGTTACTACTGATGTGGATGTCAGCACAGGCCAGCTTCACCACGGCCATGTGCTCACAGTACGAGTGGGGGATGAAGTTGGTTCTACAATATGGCCACCGCCTCGCCAGGAAGGGAAAGGGCAGTACAAGTATGCCACTGCGCAGCACCACGGCCAGGCCGATCTTCGCCACCACGGGGTTTGTGAGGGTGGTGGAATGTCTCAGGGGATGGCAGATGGCCACGTAGCGATCCAAAGACATGGCCACAAGGATCCCAGAGTCCATCACTAAGAAGCAGCCAACGAAGTACATCTGGGTGAGGCAGGCACTGAAATTGATCTCCCTGGAATTGAACCAGAAGATGCTCAGCGTTTTGGGCAGGGTGGATGTAGACAGGACCAGGTCACTGATGGCCAGCATGCAGAGGAAATAGTACATGGGCTTATGGAGGTTCGGCCCTCTTCACAATGAACAGGATGGTGAAGTTCCCAAGACGGCTATGGCGACATGGCGGAGAAGGGGATGGAGATCCAGACATGGGCCATCTCCAGGCCAGGAATGCCCAGCAGGATGAAAGTGGGGGGGTTAGTGAAATCGGTTGTGTTGGAATCTGACATGGAGTAGGGGAGAAGGTGTCCAAGTCTGAGGCAGAACGGTGTCTTCTACATGTACCGTATGTTCCTCAGACTTCCTGTATGTGCCCAGGCTCTAGGTGATGGTCGCAGCACAAATGCCTAGAGAGAGAGACAATGTTAGCATGAGACACTGCATGCACAACTGGAGGCTGTTCTCATGGGTGACGAGATTGGTCTTTCTCCACACACTGAAAATGACATTTTCGTTATTCAAAGAAAAATGTCGTCGTGTGGGAAACCTTAATAGGCACCAGCAGGAAACGTGAGTGTGGATACTGGTTATCCTCATCATTCCTTAATGCAATGAAAGCCAGGCTAGAGAGGCCATGCTGTAGAGAGTTCTCCATTCACCCGATTGTAAAAAAAAATAAGAAGCTTTTGCCAAGACATGTGCCAGGGAGAAACATCTCAACTAGAACACACCTCAGGGATGGAGAATAACCTGCTCTGGAGATGTGCTTAGTTTTGGTCATCCTGTCTCTAAAAAGGATACAGCATTATAAAGGGGATTTCTGAGACAGGCTATAAGAATGGGGAAGGCTGCCATATGCCGACAGACTGATAATTCTGGGACTGTTTAGTTTAGAGAAAAGACAAAGAAGGGGGCAGTTGACAGAGGAGAGGAATATAAAGAAAAGAACTGATTACATTCAACTGGACAAAGAGAGAACAGTTCCCAGCCAGTAATATCTATAGACACAGTGTTCCATAAGGGCTAATTCAGAAGAAAATTACCAAGAAAACTGACTAGGAGGAAAATATTAGGCAGAAAAATGGGACTGAAGCTTGGGAATCCTTTAAGAAGAGTTTATTCGATAGCTAAAAAGTCACGATTCCACAGTCAAGGAGGTGGAGAACTTTGGCTAAAAACCCAGTTCAGTGGCAAAGTGAAGGCAGCAATTATGTGGGGAAAAACAATATATGCAAATGGGGATAAAGGGAAAATAGATAGCAAGCAATACAAATTGGAAGATGTTTAAATTGATTGGGGACATTAAAGATATCAGGGAAATATCCATGCTTGGCAGGGCTAAGGATAACAAAAAAGGAGGTTATTAAGTATATTAAGAACAAAAGAAATCCTAGAAAGGGTTTAGGCCAATCCCTAGAGGGAGAAAGATGGAAGAATTCCACGCTTGTTGTATAAAATGTAGATGTGTTGCAGAAACTGTTCTCCATTTGGAAAGAAGCAGTATGAGGTGCTAATATCACATGAGGTGATGAAATATTCCCTAGTCCAGCAGCTGCCAAGGAGAATGTTAAACAGCATCTACAGTAGAACCTTAGAGTTACAAACACCATAGTAACGAACTGACAGATCCACCACACATCCCCTTCGGAAATGGAAGTAGACAATCTGTCAGCAGCAGAGCTAAAACAAACCAAAGCCAAATACAGGACAGTTCCAAGGTCAAATGTAAAGAATTTTAGAAAAGGGAAATATTAAAAACAATTATTTCACAAGGTTAGGAAACAATGGAAAACTGATATGGGATTAGTTTAAAAAAAGGTCGAGGAATCTAATTAATGCCAGTAAACACATGATTAATGGAAACAGGTCTTGTCAAATAAAACTGATTCAATCGAATGTGCACGTTTGGTAGATCAAGGGTACTGTGCAGATGCAATAAACTTCAATTTCTCTGAGACATTGATTCAGTAGGGGAAAACAATCAGATAAAAAATGAACAGTCTATAATATCAGTAGAGCACATGTAAAGTTGATTAAAAACTGGCTAACTGACAGATCTCAGAAAGCCATTGTCAAGGGGCCAGTGTCAGGTAATGGGGATGTTTCTAGTGGGGTTCTGCAGGGATCAGTTTCACACCCGATGCTATTCAATATTTCCATCAATGATAGGGAAGGAAATAGAAAATCACTGCAGAAAAAATGTGCAGATAACCCAATGATTGGCAGCATGGTTACAATGAGGAGGCCATGGCAGGCACACCGATTGATCTGGTGCATAGGCCCATACAAACAAAATGTTTTAACACAGCCACATGATGCTGTAAATGTTATTCTACAGAAGAGGGAATGTAGGCCGGATCAACAGACGAGGACACTGTATTATGGAATGCAGGGACCCTGAAAAGGCTTTAGGGGTCATAGTGGTCCACCAACATATTGTGAGCTCCCAGTGCGATGCTGTGGCCAAAAGGGCTGATGTGATCCTTGGATGCATAAACAGGGGACTGGTGAGCTGGAACAGGGGAAGGATTTTACTTCTGCACGTGACTTTGGTGAAACGAACTGCATCCACTTGTGGGGTCCACATTTCAAAAAGGCTGTTTAGAAATTGGAGAGGGTGCTGAAAAGAGCCACAAAAATGCTTGGAGGCTGGAGAGAAATGCCGGACAGTGAGAAATTAAAAGTCAGATATTTAACTTATCAAAAATGATCAAGGAGAGACTTTCTTGGGGTGAAAATCATTAGCAAAGCGGAGAAAGGCTGAGCAAGACCCAATGGCTGGAAGCTGAAGCCAGAGGAATTCCAGCTGGAAATAAGGGCCAGATGTTTAGCACTGAGGGTGATTAACCTTGGAACAAACTGAGAAGGAAGTGGGTACTGATCCTCCAGCTCCCCATGGCTGCAGACCCAGACTGATGCTTTTCTGAAGATCTGCTTGAGGGCTTGTCTACACTTAAGATGCTACAGCAGCACTGCCATAGCGCTCAGTGTAGACACTATTTACACCCATAACAGGGCTCTCCCATCCACGTAGGGTGCCACCTCCCCAAGAGGTGGTAACTAGGTCGATGGAAGAATTCCACTCTTCTCCTAGTGAGGACCAGAGGATGGAAGATGATAAAATACCAGGGCCGCCTGAGGATTCAGGAAGCCTGTGGTCTTCGGCGGTGGGGTCCTTCCGCTCCTGGTCTTTGGAGTACTTTGGCGGCGAGTCCTGGAGTTAGTGAAGGACCCTGCCACCGGATTGCTGCCAAAGACCCAGAGTGGAAGGAGCCCGGTCTTCGGCAGTGGGTCCTTCACTTGCTTCTGGGCGATTCGGGCGGCACTGAAGGACCTGTCGCCAAGACCTGCCAAAACTCTGGTGGGGCATTGCCCCAATTGACCTTCTTCTGGGTGGCCCTGTAAAATACAGGCAGGGTCTGAGCAGAAAAAGTCATTAAAAAGTAAGCCCATTCAATCGTAATGACAGACAGCTCACAGGAGACAAATTTTTAAAGTGCTTATATACCAATGCTAGAAGTCTTAATACGAAGATGGTGAACTAGAGTGCCTCTTACCAAATGAGGATATTGATATACAAGAGGCATCACAGGTAAACTTGGTGGAATGAGGATAATCACGGGACACAGTAATACTTTCAGGGCAAAATCTATCGGAAGGACAGAGCAGGTTGTGCCAGGAGGACCGGCGCTAGAGGTGAAAGAAAGCGTAGAATCAAATGAAGTAATAATCATAAATTAATCAGACTGTACCATAGAATCTCTATGGATAGCAATTACATGCTCTAATAAGAATGTAAGAGTAGGATATCTTACTGACCACACCTGACCAGGATGGTGATAGTGACTGTGAAAAATTAGAGAGGCTATTAAATAAAATAATATTAAAATAAAAACTCAGTTATAATGGGAGATTTCAATCATCCCCATATTGACAAGGTACATGTCACCTGAGGACGGGATGCAGAGATAAAGTTTTTGACAATCTTAAAAGACTGGTTCTGGAGCAGCTAGTCCTGGAACCTACTCAGAGGAGAGGCAATTCTGATTTAGTCTCTATGAAACACACGCTGTGATACAAGAGGTGAATATAGCTGGACTGCTTGCATGCAGTGACCATAATATAATTAAATTTAAAACACCACAGCGGCTGAACATTGTCCCATTTCATTTTATGGAAAGGGGAAACTATACAAAAATGAGGGGAGGTTAGTTAAACAGAAATTAAAGGG